>NC_045706.1:65507721-65838704 GCF_009834535.1 Camelus ferus | reverse complement strand
TCCAAGAGAGAAAAACAGGACTTTCGAGAGTCCACCCCATGCTATCCTGGCCCCAGCTATGTGGCTGCTGACTCTCCCCAGTCCTGCACACCCTTTAAAGACATGTAATATGGGTAGCTGTGGCTATAAAAGGGTAGCATGGGGATCCTTGTGAGGGACCTGCTCTGCATCTGACTGTGGTGGTGATGAATCCACACTGTGACAAACTACACGGAAGTGTAATACACACACCCAAGTGCATGACAGCTTGGTGAACGTGAACACAGCCTATGGACAAGGTCATCCTGCTTAGGACATGGAATGACAGTTAGGCAAGGTGTTGGGGGCAACAGGATATCTGCATTACTTCTCATTAATTGCATGTGAATCTCAATTATCTCATAACATGGAAACTGTTTTATTTTGGGACCAGAATTGATCTGTTTTCACAGAGCAACCGTAAGAAAACCTGAAGCAATTCCTTCAAAGTCCATTTTTCTGGTTTCCTAACAAGCAAATTATGATTTTATTTTTTTCATGTGGGAAGTCTTCAGAGAAGCCATGTCTAGCCATGCCCAGTGTCCCTAGACCCGCACAACCCCAGCCTGGCTCCCATGACATTCAGGGTGTCCCTCCCCCTGACCTTTGCCCCAGCCTGAGACTCTGAAACTGAGAGCAGCTCAGGGCAGAGGTAGGCAAGGAGGTGGGAAGGCCAGGAGGGCATCCATTGAGAGGGGCACTCTTTGCAGAGGAGGCTTCTGGGAGGACCCATGCTGGCCAGCCTCCACCGCTGCCTAGGTGCAGCCCTTCGGATCCCTGCCAGCAGTTTAATATTTTATTGAAAACTCTTAAGATGATTCAAACTTCAGCTGACATGATAAGGAGTTGTTGCTAGGCAACTTTAGTGCCTGTCTACAGATCTGGTTTCAGAGCTCTTCCCCCACTCAACGAAACTCAAGGCTGGGCCCTACCACTCAGAGGCCCACTCAGCTCAGACCACCAACTGCCGTCCACACCCAGCCCCCTCCATAAACACTCAGCTGCCAAGGGTGATGATCCAGCTCATACGTCTCCCAGTGCCCGGCTGTGCCCCCACTGGAGCCCCAGAGCAGCTCGTGGCCCCAACTCACCATACTCGCTATCGTAGAACATGACGAACTTCTGCCAGCGCAGCTCTGTCACCAGCCTGAGCATGACATCGTTGAGGCGCACGGGCGGTCTGGAGGCCAGAGTGTAGGCCTCGCCATCTGGGCTGGGGTTCAGGTGGCAGGCGGTACACGGAGACCCCCCTGGGTTGTGCTGGACGAAGAGGTGTGGGATGTGTATTGCATCTGTGAGGGACTGCAGGGCGTTGGTGGACACACAGCCAGTGGATGTGACCAAGGCCAAAATCCCCTGGGTCATGAGGTCACAGGCTGGAAAGAGAGGAGAGAGAGAGGGAGGGGGTCAGCATGGGGACGATGCTGCCCTGGCTTCAATTTGTGCAGCTCATGCCAAGCAGCTCATGTCCAGGGTCCCAGGAAACGCTGCCTCCCTCCGGGGCCCAAGAACCCATGGGGGGCCAGGCCAGAGGCTCTCACAGGCACAGTCTCACTGATGCCCTTCGTGATCTTGCCAGCTAGATGTCCTTGTGTCCATTCAACAGATGGGAAAACAGAAGTCAAGAGAGGTAGAAATCACCTGTCCTAGGCTACTCAAGCAGGAAGAGTAGAACAGAGATCCAAGCCATGTTTGCTTGAGACACCCATCAGGGCTACTGAATTAGCATCCTGTTTCCCACCTGGGCTGTGAGCCCCTTAAGAGGTGTGAACTCATTTTGTTGATCCATGTATCCCCCAAGGCCAAGCCACAGGCCAAGAATGTTCTGTGTGCTCTACAGCTGTAGGTTGAACTAAACTGATCGGGGCTGAAGGGAATGAATTACTGTGGAAAGTCAGGGAGACACCCCCGAGGACCCAAAGTGTAGGCAAAAATAAAACAGAAATCCTAGGTTTCCTGGCCAAGTCCACTTGATTCACATGATAAAAATACTGGGTCAAACCCTTGATGAAGCGTTTGGTTGCAGAAGCCTAGGATTATTCAAAAGCCACTTGACAATAACAAAGGAAGATGCTCCCACAGCTGGGGCGGTAACCGCAGGTAGAGAGAAGGAACACGACCAGGAGCCAGCAGGTTTCCAGGGTGGCTGCACTCAGGGCTCGCCTTTTGAAGTCATCCAGTAACTGTGAGTTCCAGTAACCCCTTTTTAGCCACACACTTCATGCCTTTTTTGAGACATCAGACCAATTAATAGAAAGATATACCTCCCAACACTGCAACCCACTGCACCAGTTTTGAAGCAAACATTTATTAATGATGCTTTATGTGATGGCAGGAATGTGGGAAAGCAGATGCAGTTTCAAAACTCAGCCTGTGAATGTCCGCAGGCCATCTGCTGCCGACGGCAGACTTCTGAACAACTTTGATAATGCGGTTCTTTCGGCTGAGAGCGCTTGGGTTTATGTAATGCCTCAGACAAGGCTGGGAGAAGGAGCCGAAGAGCAGGGGCAGCAACCCGAAGGAGCAAGGTGGTGTGAGGCTGGGCAGATGTGGGCAGAGGCAGACACCTCCAGCTCGCAAACCCCGAAGGCCAGCTGCCCCCCAAGCGAGGACCTTCACCTTGAACACTCTTGAGCTTCAGCAGGAAGATAAGTCAAATGCCCAAAATTCTCCCTGCTGAATCCTCAGCCTCCAAACACAAGGCAGGGGAAGGGGGCGGTTAAACAACAGGTTTTCTGAAGTCTCTCTCTCTTTTAAATTTTTTTTTATTTTATTTTATTTTTATTACTGACATATACGATTTACAATGTTGGGTAGTTTCAGGTGTACAGCAAAGTGATTCAGTTATATATAAAATATAATTATATATGTATTCTTTTATATATATAATATAATTATATATGTTTTCTTTTATATATATTCTTTTTCAGATTCTTTTCCAGTCTAGGTTATTATAAGATACTGAATATAGTCCCCTGTGGTATACAGTAGGCCTTTTGCTGTTTACTTATTTTATATAAAGTAATGTGTATATGTTAATCCCAAACTCCTAATTTATCCCTTCCCATCTTTTCCCCTTTGGCAGCCATAGTTTGTTTTCTACATCTATGAGTCTGTTTCTGGCCTGTCTTGAAAATCACGCAGCCACCCAAAATGCTCTGGCCCCTCCTATTCAGGCTCCACATGGCCAAGTTCACTCCTGAACTGAAATCCAGTCGTGTCATGCTCCTGTTTAAAGCCCTCTGGTGGCTTCCAAGGGCCTTGGGCATAGAGTCAAACTCCTTAGGGCAGTCTTGCAGGCCCCCTGATGCCTGCAGCCCTCACACAGCCCTGCCCTCTTCGTTCCAGCCAACTGCCCACCTTTCGGCCCCTCGAACCCGTCACGTTTCCCATGGCCTCCTGTAGCTTCATATCCACTCTTGCTTGAAGACTCAGACTCTGCACCCCCAGGCTGGCTTAGGACCCTTTGTCACATGCTTCAGTTGCATCCCATAGTTCCCCCATCACCACACTGTGCACTGTCCTGTGTAACTGTCTCTCCCACTGGACCTCAGGCTCCAGGGGGACAAGGGGACACGCCCATTCTGCTCCCCATCCTTTTCCAGACACACCATATGCCTGGCACACAGCAGTCCAGCAAGACGGGAAAATCACTTTGGACATCTATGCAAACTGTGAATATGGCTTGAGATCCAAAAACATTCAGAGGATACTTACTCAGAGTCTTGATATATTGCTAACGATCTAAAAGATGCAGAGAGGTGAGAAATATAAAAGGGTTCCATTTGCTTTAAAGCACATGCAGCCTCTAGAACTATGTCTGAAGATACTACAGTAACATGGGAAAGTACTTGTCATAAAAGTTATGTGCAAGTCATACAAAACTGTGCGTATTTTACGATATCAATGAAATCAAACTTAACATGCATGAAAGACCAGGAAGAAATACTGCAAAATGTTAAAGGTAGCTGCATTTTTCCTTCTTTTCTACATTTTGCTAAAAATTTCATGTTGTAAACAGGTCATTCTTTTTTACAAAAGGAAAATAGTCTTCTGGGCAAGTATGAAGCTATGTAGGAGGACAGACTATTTTGTGAGACTTTTCTCTGTGCCAAACACTCTGGCAGGTACTCTATATATGAATTCCCATTACTTGCATGACATCCCTGTACAGCAGGCATCGCTGTGTCTATTTCCCAGATAACACGATGTGAGGCTGCACAACAGATAAGGGCTGGACTGAGACGCCTTCCAGTCTAAAAATGCTTCCGAGAGTTGACTGAAGGGCAAAACCAGGACACGACATGTTACACTCACCAGGATTACAACTAGGTAGAAAGCATGCTTTTGAAAAAGGCAAGAGAAAACACTAAAGGCCAAGGTCTGGGATAGCGAATGGATTTTTCTATCTTCTCTTGTGCCTGTTCTCTTTAATGTTAATACATTGCGTTCACGCCTTTAAAAAGTCATCTGATGAAATACAGTGTATAGCACTGGAGTTTAAGGTTGTCCAGGAACTCCAGACCTCAGTCACAGCCCAGGATGCCCGCGAGAGCTCTCATCGCACCAACATTGGGTCCCGGCTCCCTGTGGTCCACCCCACCTGGCTCCCTCCCACCTGACTTCTAAAGGCAAGCTCCATCCCCACTTCATATATGCTGGGTTCTGACATTGCTGAACCTCTCTGGGCCTCAGTTTCCCCATCTGGGCACACATCCCACTGCTGACTATGGATGGACTGGTTTCCTCCCTCTGGGGTATTTCATACATACACTCAGCATCCCGCTAAGCGCAAATCCCTGCACTGAGCACTGGAGAGGCAAAGGGCAGGATGAACACACACCCCAACTGAGGAGCTTAGGATCCACCTAACAGACAGACCCCCACAACTCAGCCTGGGAGGAAGGTAAGAGGAAGCTCTCTGGGACCCAGAAGGGGGTGAACTCATGTAGGGTGAGCATCAGGGGCTCAAAGCAAGAGAAGGATTTAGATCAAGAGAGACGGGGAGGGGGCGGTGCATGTGAGGGGTGCTGTGTGACAAAGACACAGGGGCCGGGCAGCGGGAACATGCTCAGGGAACAGGTGGTTGCCTAACTGGTCTTCCTGCTCCAGCCCCACTGGCACTCAGAGAACCAGCTTCACCGCCTCACCAGGGGCAGCAGAAGGAGCACTAGAACCTCACAGACTGAAGTTCTGACAGCTCCTCTGGCCAGCAGCCGTGTCTCCTTCCCAAGCCCCTATTTTCTGTTCATTGAGGATACAAATCTCTACCCAGCAGAGCTATGGGAGCACTGACTTAGAACATGGACCACAAGGGCAAACCTCATGCTGTGCGCAAGAAAGATGCCAAATACATATCAGTCCCCAACCCCTCTCCTTGGGCATCCCTGGCCCCCCATCAAAGTCCCCACCCAAATCATGCCCAGGATCCCAAGAAACATCAGTCACAACAGAGAGCGGCCTCATTCCTGTTGCTGACCAGCCCTCCCCATGGAGGTGGGCACCCTGCCCCGCCCCTGGTATGGCCACCTGAGGCACCACGGAAGCTCCTCAAGGCTCCAACCTCCTCCGTGAACAGGGTGGGTTATTAAGGCTGGAAGCCTCTCCCAGGCCCTGATGGAGAGGCCTGATGCAAATCAATTTCTAATCCACCGTGAATGACCTGCTAATTGGGGCACTGTTGAAATGATGGTTATTTAGAGGCTCCTAACATAAAAATAAAGATCAAAATACATCAGATCAAAGCCACATCAGCTATTAGCTTAAACAAGGTTTTGTGCGCTCACTCCCAGGACAGGACATCACACAACTCATGCCCTAGTTCTGGAGAGAGACGCAGAACCCCATTGCCGGGGTCCAATGGCCTGGGTCTGTATCAGGGCCCAGCCACGTACGTGCTGTGGACCTTGGGCGAGGGACTGCCCCTCTCTGGGCTTTTGTGTTTTTTCTATCAGATAAAGATGACGGCACCCACTTCACAGAGCTGTTGTGCACATTCTGTGAAAGGCCTTTGTGTGGGAAGAGCCACTCGGCGCCGCCGGGTGCATAGTAGGAATGTAGAAGTCAACCCTGTTGCTCGCCTCTCCAGCTTAGAGGTGTTTTTGCAGCTCACTGGAAGATAGCAGCCTTTGTTATAATTCTTTGCCTACAGTGTCATACAGTCACAAAGCTGATCTCTCTCTCTTGACGATAACAATGCAGGCTTGATGGACTGATAAGAGCTCACCAAGAATGGCTCATCAGCTGGGAAAGTAAGAAGTAGAGATGAAAGCAACAAGCAGCTTCAAGCCCCTTGACCCGAGCCTGGTGGTCGAGAAAAATAATGGCTCCCCAGGACTCAAGAACAGGCCGCCCAGACTCAGGGTTGAGCCCAGACAAGAGGATCCAGGGGGCTCGGCCAGCTTTCTCAGACAGCCCCACAATCACCTCCCTGCCAGCTTCTCCTGAGATGTCAGCGTCCTGCTGGTCGAGGATGCTGCAGACACACGACTCTCAGGGGTGGACGTGCCAGGCCTAGCACTGGCCCCATCACAGGACAAACGAGGTCTCCCTAATTCTCACCCAGGTGAGCTTTCTGATCCCCTGGTAAGAAAACTGAAGCACAGAGAGGGCTGACCGTCTGGCTAGGGCCACACAACCAGAGAATGAATAGCAATGAGAGCATCAGAACCAGACACCAGGTACCTCTATAGCCAGTCCCAGAAAGTGATGGTGGCCAGCAGAGGACAGAGCCTGGAATTCCATGGCTGACTCTACCCAGCCCTTCCCTGGTAGAAACTCCTGGGGCAGATCCCACCGCCTAATGCCGGCCCCACAGAAGGAACCAGAGGGCACGAACAAGGCCTCCCTCTGCTAAAGGCAAATCCTTGGCTTGTCAAGTCATTCAGTGCCCACAGGTGGGCTCTGGAGATAACAGAGGCGCTCCCAGACATTGAGGTCACCCGGGGACCACTACTGATCCATCTTCTCCATGTCCATGGGCATTCCTGGAAAATCTTCAGGCCAAGACTGGGGGAAGCCACACCCCCAGAAGGCTTGTGCTGGAAGAGACGCACAATTCCTGGTGCCACCACCTGCTGATGATGCTGGCCGCGGCCACCCCAGCCCTGCCCTCCACCGCGTGCCCTGAATGCATCGTGCCCCGAGCACATCCACATCTGCCCCTCCTGAAAGAGCCGACAGGGCCCCGGATTACCCCTGCGGCCCCTGCTCCGCCGAGGCCACAAACCCTCTCAGCCTCATGTGCTGACTGGCCTCCGGGGAACCCCTTAAAGAGTGACAGGACTTTTCCAGATGGACAAGGCAAGAAAGGGCCCTCAGCCTGGGGAAAAGCAGCCTGGTAGAGGTGCCCACACGTCAGAGAAGCACACTGGCAAGGCCCTGCTGATTTCAGCAGGTGGCAAGCAGAAGAGAGAGCCAGGCTCTGGGCAGCCCCGGGCTCAGCTCTGTCCTTCCAGAAAGAATCATCTCTCTCTGCGGGGGCCCAGCAGGCCAGCCCCAGGCCTTCCAGCACCTCTGCCTGCCCTACAACTCAGGCTCCGGGTACCACCACCTCACTAGCTACTCCAATAATCTTAACACCCAGGAGCGCTCACCCTCTCCTGAGCCACCCTCATTATCTGGGCCCTTCCTTTCCTCCTTTAAGCTGGCACCGGCTTTATTAATATTTGAATTCTAATGGTGAATCCTTTAAATTAAGGTAGCATTTATAAATACTTTATAGTCAATGAATAATTGACTAAATTTAGTATTTCCATAACTCATAGTAAATTATTGATCTATGGAGAATAAATATTTTTCATGTTTTATTAAGACATTTAAGAGGTAAACAAAACCAGGAAGTGGGGGGAGACGGGTGGCAGTGCCACACAAAGGCACAGTGCGAGTGCTCGGGCCCTGCAGGGCCTTGAGCCCCACGCCCCTCACCATCAAAGGCCCCCAGTGGGGAGGGTCGCCAAGACTCTGCCTCCCTCCTGAGCACAGGACAGACTTGACAAGCATCCTGTCCTTCAGACCTTTTGCTTAAATGGCTCTCCCGCCAGCACCCTCCTGCCTTCACTCCCGACTCCCTGCTCAGTTTGGTTTCTGTCCATCCGTCATTACAGTCACTCTGTTGCAGATTCCCTTGCTCCTCTCTCTCCTTAAGCAGCACGCCTGCCTGGTGAGCTCCAAACCCGAGGTCAACTTACCCACCTACTCTTCCATGTCTGTGAGCAAACAGCAGAGAGTCAGAGAGACCCACGCACCCAGCAACGAGGGGACCCTTGAGAGCTGTGTCAGCTACTTCGGCAGGGCTCGCCGCCCCACCACCTTCACTTGCGCCCTCTCCGTCACCCCCCGTGCCCGTTCTCCTCCAACCTTCCAGGCTTCTCCCCCAAGTCCAACTCATGACCTTGCTCACGCTTCATGGATAAAAACAGAAGCCACCATCACAGAGAACTCACTCCACTTCTTCCCACCAGATCTATACGACTGCCTGCTTTTGTCCTGAAAGTTGAGGTAGAAAGCTTCTCCCATCTTAGGTTGGCCCCTGCTTATCAGCTTTGGTTGCTCCCACCTCCTGCCTTCCCTGAGACCCAGATCCAGACCCAGGCCCATCACGATGTCCTCTCTCTATGGCATCATCAACCTTCCTTGTATATTTAACTCATCTCTTCAAAATTACGCCCCAGTCCTGTTGATGGTTCCTGCTATTGGTCCAGCCCACCGCCTGCCCTGGGCTCCTGACCCCCAGCCAGGGGGTCTCCCATGGTGAGTACATTGGCAGCTCAAACTTGGTGTGTCAACACCGAGCTCCCTGGGGTGTGATCCTGTCCCTTCTGGTCTGCCAGTCCAATAAAGGGGCACCCCCACCCACCCCCTTATTCTTGACTCTTCTCTCTCCCTGACCCGCTCTCTGCACCCAAGCCATCACCAAGTCCTGGGTGTTTTAGCTCCAAGACATATCTTGGATGTGTCAACTTGCCTCCATCTCCACTGCCATTACCTTGGTCTGAACCACCATCATCTCCCCGCTGAGCCCCCACAAACCCAACCTCCCCTGGATCCATGTGCCACCCATTCTGCACACTGTGGTGGAAGAGCCTTCATGAAACACCAGACTGTGCTGTCCCTGATTAAAACTGCATTAGCTTCCCATTGTCCTTAAAATAAAGCCCACACCCCCATCAGGTCCCCACATAATCCACACCCATGCTCTGAGTTCCCAGTCACCATCCTCTGTGCAGCAACTCAGATACCCAAGCTCCTGCCCACTTGTGGGTCTCCTCACACACTCTCCCCCTGCCTGCAGCGCTCCTCCCACTTCCCACTGCTGTCTGGCTATCTCTCCTCATTCTGTATTTCTTGTGGGTAACTGTGACTTCCTCAAAAGAACTTCCCCAGTCTTCCCTCATGGTACTTGGCCTGCAGACCACCCACTGATGTTTGCAATTGTGGGCTGTTCTGTGTGGCCGCTGCCAGTTGGCTCATTCTCTGAACCACGAGCCCATAAGCAGAAGCACCTGTGTACTGCTCACCCTTCCAGCTGCTGGCCCAGCACCCGGCACAGCCTAGCAGAGCAACAAACTAATACTCGTAATGACTCCACAAGACAAGCACTGTTGGTGTCCATAGTTCATTGGTGAACAGAGTTTTCAAATTTGCTAAGGTTCCCAGATGCTCACATCTTCCACACAGTGAAGCCATATCCCACAATTTGGAGAAGGGGAGTTTCTTAAAGCCAACCCTCCACTCTAAGGTGGCTTTCACCAAGAGCTTAGAGGGTGCCAAGAGGACAGTGGAGGGGAAAGTTGGCTGGACCAGAGGCCTGGCCTTGGCAGCACTGCCTGGGTGGGAATCTCTTCTGGAGCACTTCCAGGCTCACCCCTCTGGCCTCAGGGTCAGCCCTGCCCCAGGAGAGTGGATGGAAGCGAGGCCAAAGGGTCACATTGGAGTTTGGACTGTAGCCCGGGGCAGATGGACAGCTAGTGTGGGTAGGATGCATGGTGCCAATCAGGAGGGTGGGGAAGGGCTGGCAGCACCATGCCAATCTCTGGGGCCTCATCCTTATGCCAATTAATGAATCAAAACTGATTCCCTGCTTCCAAAGACTGGAAACACAGGGAACACTGGGTGGGATCATGCTGGCTTATTTATAGCTCTCTGGCTCCTCGTTAATGACTTTTACTGCTCCGCCAATGGAACGCAGTCTCCCCGGCCGGGTTTCACCGGAAGCCTACACTATGGAAGTTAAATCAGGACAGGACGAATCCTGGGAGATGTGGAGAACCTCGAAAGCAGCCAAGCACCAGGGGCCTCCTGCAGCATCTCTGCCCGGAGCCCAGGCGTCTCTTCCTGGGCTCCCCTGACCCTGCACCTGTGTTTCACTTACTCATTCCTTCACCCCAAAATCCCCTGATCATCGCTGTATCAGGTCCTGTGCCTGGAGATACAGAAAGCCATGAAACTCAGCCCCTTTCTTGGGATCTTTGGAATTCAGTATGAAGTCAAATCATACACACTCAACACAAGTGTGCCAGGATCCTGCAGGAAAAAGAATGATGATTTTTGCCTACCAAAGGGATGTCAAGGAAAGTTCCATCAAGAAAGAGGCATTTGGGATGGGTCTTGGGGGATGAGTAGGAGTTTGAAAGGCATAGTAGGGACCAGGTGCTATGTGGAGCCCAAATGACTGTTCCTGAACCCCACGGCCTCTCTGAGAAGTGGGTTCTGCTACCCCATCCTAGTCAGGAGGCACAGAAGCAGAGAGATGAGATTAAGATGTTGCCTGAAGTCACTGAGGCACCTGGGTTGAAACCCTGAGCTGCCCTGAATTTGAAGTTAAGCACATGAGCCCAGGAGGCAGGCAACCCGCTGCTATAGCTGTGTGCCCTCAGGCAAGTCACTCCACCTTGCTGAGCCTCAATCACTCACCTGTAAATGGGCTAATAACAGTCCCTACCTCTCGGGCTCTCACAAACCAGGGGCCACACTTGGATGTACTTAGATGTGCCAGACCACGGAGCCTGACCACAGCCTTCCCAACATCCCTGGGCTGCTCAAAGCCAGCTCCACGTCTGCCTCTCCCCTCCCTCCACCTGCACTGGCCTCCTGAAAGCCAAGGCCATCCAGACAGCAGGCCCAGGCTGGCCTGGGTGCTCCTTCCAGGGCCCAGGGCCCTCTCAGATGGGGAACTGAGGCTCGGTGAAGCTTCTAGTTCTTCCTTCCCATCCCAACTTCTGTCTGACTTTGTCTGGCTCTCTCTGGCTCGCTCTCTCTCTCTTATTCTTCCTGCTATTGCCTCCTAATCTCTAAGTCTCAGCTCTTCCAGAGTGTGTGCGTGTGTGTGTGTGTATATATGTGTGTGTTTGTGTATATATGTGTGTGTATCTCACTCACTCCCCCACCAGCCTATGCCCTCTCTCCCTGGTAGGACTGACTGCCACAAAGGAACAGAGCCCCATGTCTCAGCCTTGGCACCCAGTCTCCGTCCTGGGTTTGGAAGCTGACCCACGGATGCCCGCCTGCCAGGCCTTCAGCTCTCCGGGCCTTCCCACCCCAGGGGTTAGTGTAGCAGAAGCAAGCATCACCTCTCAGCCAGTGCCCCTTCTTGGAAATCTGGAAGCCACAGAAGCTTCCCCACCCTACAAAGCTCCAGCTCGAAGACCTAGAACTAATCCGGCAGCTTGGCCTGCCAGCAGGCATCTAAAAGGCAACCTCTGGGCTCCAAGATGCAAAGCAGGGGGCCTGGGGGCCAGGCTGTGTCAGGCGCAAATCTCTGCACCTGCGTTCCGCCAGAAATTCACATCTCTATCCCCTCCTCATGATTCCAGACCCAGATCAAGCACCTCCTCCTCCCCGGAGGCCTTCTTCACCCAGTCAAAACAACAAAGGCCTTCCCCCTGCTGTCTGCCCATTTTGTACATGATTACAGCTCAAATAGTCTCACTGTTCGTTTGTGGGTCTCTGTCACCCTCTGGGAACTGAGCCCTCTAAAGACCTCTCTGTCCCTAGCACTCAGCCTGGGACTGGACACCCAGATCCCTCAGGGGAGGAGGCAACAATAGGACAGTGCTGGACGAGCATGATGCTGGCCCTGGTCCACCGCCATCGCTGGGACAGGCCGAGACAGCTGCTCTTATCAGGCAAGCCTGAGGGCAACAGGCTGTCACCACCCTGTGGGGCTGTCCCTAGGGTGAGCATCTGTAGGGATGCCCACACACATCTCAGCCCCCCTCCAGCAGCCTCAGGCATGAGTGGATCCAGCTCTCTGTGCCACTCCTGGGCCAGTCACCTGGTTGGGGCCAGGCCTGAAGCCCTCCCAAAGGGCAGGGTCAGCCCATTCTCCAGGAAGGATATTACTGCTGAACCCCAAGCTTCTGGGCTCTACTGGTACAGAAAATCCCCCTGAGTCCATCTTATCACCCTACCTGATTCCATGACAAGGAGAGCCACGCCCAGCCTCCAGAAGTGAGCCTTGAGCTCTACCTGCCAACTGCAAGATGTCCCTCAAATGCGATGCTTGGGCTGCCGAGCCCTCTTCAGGGGCCACTCCTCCACAGCTCAGTCCCTTCTTTCACTCTGCCCCTCCTAACTGACCGACCCCTTGGCTGCCACCCAGCCCCCAAGTCTTACAGCCAAGCCCAGGATGATCACCAGCAAGGGGCAAGTCCTTCCCGTCTCTGTACACTGCTCCCCCAGCCCTCATCACACGGCCCCTAGGATGACAGCAGGAGGTGGGAAGCTGAGGCAAAGCGGGGGAGAGGCGGTGGCAGATGGAGATGTTACACAACCTGGATCCTGCTGTGTTCATCACATCCTCATCCTGGTCTGGCGTGGGGAAGTCTGCTGTCCACACTTACTGGTCCAAACCCACAGCTGACTGTGAACAGAGCAGTACAGGGAAAGTGGTCCTGCAAATTCCTGATGTGTCTCTTACAAATGAACTTCTGTCCGTCCACCCCACTGATACTCCTCTGGGAGACAGCAGTCTAGAAACCCAAGCCACATCCTGTCCCTTAGCGTCCAGAAAGCTGAGCTGGACACTTGTCAGATGTCAGTGTCTAATTTTTTTAAAGGGGAGGAGGGCAGGGAGAGATGGGTCACAGCACTGGCATTACGCAGAAGACATGAAAAGAAGCCTCTGGCACAAACTACATCCTGAATCCATTCTAAGATGCTCACTTCTTCCCTTTGGGAAGCATCCTTTCATTCACTGACTTATCAGGCACTTAGCACCCTCCTTCACAGCCTCTTTTAAATTGAAACCTACAAGAGTGCAGAGGACATCCAATGACACACAAAGGAAGGTGGCAAGCCACCATCCAGTCCTCTAGGGGCTAAAACAGAATGAAATGAAGCACTCTTTCCCTTGTGAAGAGACGGGACAGCCCGGGGGTGAGAGGAAAGGTTCTGGCGCTGAAGTGCCTGGACTCGAACCCCTGTTCTGTGTCTCACAGCTACATGGGACTTTGGGCCACCTTAAAAAAGGGACTACGACAGCTGATTTCAAATATAATAAATGCATTTAACCAAGCATACAAAACAAAAGGACAACAACAAAACATAGTCCCTCCCTCACAGGACACTAATGAGAATCAGATGGGTTTGAACTTGGGAAGCACTTCCTGCCAGCACCAGTAAGTGCAGCTAACTGGTCCTCTAGTGTGTGAGGAGTGAGCTAAGGACAGAGAAGAAAGCCACCCAGCCAGATTCAAACACAGGGAAACCTGGAACCAGGCCAGGGGAGCTGGGCCTGGGCTGAGGGTTAGTGCGGGACATGCCCAAAGCCATCTGCTGCCCACGTGTGCATGTGCCCAGCCAGGGTGCCGGGTGCAGCCCTGCAGGTGAGGGGCGAGACGGGCCGACGCCCAGCCTGGGTGCCTGCCAATGCCTGAGGCTGCTTGGCTCACTCACCCCAAGGCCCTGCTTGCCCCTGAGCTCTAACATCTTCATCATCATCCTAACAACCATCGTGACAACATTCAGCCTTGAAAATTGTAGAGACGGTGCCACTTTTAGAGAATGAGTCTAGAAAAGGCAGCTGCCCCTGCTCCCTGTGGCCACCACCTGAGGGTCCCTCAAGAACAGAAAAGGAGATGGTAAGAGTGCTGGCCTGGCCCCCAAAGGCAGCCTTCCTGGCCAGACCAGCCTGCATCCCAAGGAAATACTGGCAAAACCCTCAGGCTATGAGCTGAGGCTTGCGCCGTCCTCGCCATTCAGGCCAGCCTTGCTGATCCCAGCTCAGAGGCCAGCTCACTCCTGAGATCTGCAAGGAAGAGCCTGGCTGGCCCAGGGACACTACCCAGCTCAGCTCCCAGGTGCTCTGGCGCAGACGCAGAGAGAAATCAGAAATCTCCTGCAGCCAGCAGGGATGAGAAGGGATCTTTGCCAGTGATGATGAAAATTTTCACAGTAGCAGATGCTAGGAGAAAATTAAAAAACAATGCAACAAAATTCACAAACCAGAAAAGAACTTAAGACAGATGTGATCAGTGGGGCTCAGTTTTCCCACTGGCATATTTCCAGCCACAAGAAGACCCATTGGGAGCCCTACCGAGTAATGAAATTGCTCCCCGGAGTTCATCCCACATCTGAGCACCTACTATGTGGCCAGCTGGGGCCCACCCTGGGATCACAGAGATGATGCAAATGTCATCTAGAAGGGGACCTGGGCCATGGGCCGGGACAGAGTTCAGGGTCCACAGAGGGACGTCAGGCAGGAGGAGTGTGGGTATGTGGTCATGTGGCCCAGGATGGCGAGGCGCTTCATGAAAGACAGAGCCACTGATGCCAGGGCAAAACACAGATTAAAAGGGGGACCAAGAAAAAGAAGCAACCAGCCTAGTGGCGGGTGAGAACCGAGGCACACACATGAGTTTTGTGGACCTGCCAGGAATGGGCCACTCATGCTCAAGGGGGAGGGGGACACAAGGCACTGGGTTCACTGTGGAGGTCTTGCCTTCTCCACTGAGGGATCTGCTTTGGTTGGATGCTTTGCTTTGCCCCAGGGAGCCTGGGAGGGTCCTGAGTACTGGCGAGACCTGTTCAGAACCTGACTTTGGAAGAGCAGCCCCAGTGAGGACACAGCAAGAGGACAGGAGGCTCAGTGGCCTCCTTCGGCTCCTCATCCTGGCAGGACCTAGGTCAGAGCCATTGGAGTTCAGGGAACAGATTAGGCTGGAAGCACAGAGTGGGAGGCAAACAGGTGGGCAGACCTAGGAGCCGAGACAGAGCTTTATCAGAGAGGAGCACCCCTCTCCCACACTAGCCCACCCCTCCTCCTTCTCAGGGAGCCGTGCACACTTCCACGCAGTGTATGGGAAGATAATCCCTAAGTCTCAGAGCCTAGGAATGGACGGAGGGAGATGTGAGGAGGTATGGGCACTGGGATGCTGCAGCCCACCCGGTTACGGTCAGATCCATGGTCATCCTGCCCCACCAGCCCTGCCCTGGTCCTCCCAGCACGGCTGCCTCTGCTCTGACAGGGCCACATGGAGACTGGGTATGATGGGACGTAAGGAACACACAAATAGGACAGACACAGCCCATTTCCAAAGACGCCACCTCCAGGTGGCACCCCAACCCCTGCACCTCCATCGTGCTCCAGGGGACCCGACACCCACCAAGGAGGCAGCCAGCTGACATCTTAAGGGCACACAGCCATCCAGAGCACTGGCCACTGTCACACCAACACCCAAGCTCCGTGTCCCCCTCTACCTCCCGTTTCAAAGCTCAGCTCGAGTGCCCACCTCCAGGAAGTCTCCTGGGAACTTCTCACCCTCCCCCACACCCCCAACTCAGCTCAGCCTGGAATTTGTCACTCTGAACGATCATCTTCTGTCTCTGCCACCAAACAGTGAACTGTTGGAGGTCAGAAACCATGTCGAGGCCACTCCAGCATCCCCAAGGCACAGCTGCCCCGGGGAATGTTTATTGAAGGAGGGAGTGAAACTGTTGAATTAGATCAAGCTGAGGTGCTGAGGACTGGTTTCTCATAAAAGGAGTGCCTTTGCCCTACAGAACTGTGGCTCAAGTTTTCCAGCTGATCCAGGGGTGAAGATGGAACAAGGGGTAGTGGGGAAGGAGGGGGTGCCATCTCCAGTCCCTCCCATAGGCCATGGGGCCAGCTGAACCACCCAGTGACTTGGCCAGGGCCCTGGCACATCACAGAACTGAGATGCAAGCACCGCCCACCATCCCCCTCTGTCCCCTGCCCTCTGCAGCCCTGGCCCCAGTGAAGGCGGCTGCCTAGAGCCAGCACAGCGCTTTTACCTTAAATGGTTGCCTTCTCAAGAGGTTTGGAAAAGGCTGTAACACCAAGGGAAGCACTACTCCAGGCGGAGAATTAGGAATATTTATAGTGTTTAAGCATAATCATATTCAGATGAGGACTGTACATTGCTCAGTGCAATTCACACTCTGCTCAAAGCACGTTATTTTGCAGGGAAGGACTGATGCCTGGAAGTCAGCCTGAAGACAGTGGGGTCTGGAAGGTGCCTTAACTAGTGTCCCAGCGTAGAGGTCCCCATATCTCTTTGAGGATGGGACCCTTTTTTTTTAATTCAAAACTGGCCCCTCCCTGAGGTTGTTGTTCAGTTAGTACCCACTGACTCAGAGCCCGCACTATGAGCATATGAGCCCGCAGTAAAGGAATCTGCATGTTGTTGTATTGACTGCGGACATCATGGTTATGTGTGTGCCAGGGTCAGGCTCGGGGCACTCATGGAATCATGTCCCTTTTCTATAGAGCTGGAGCCCCCAGGGGACCCACTCAATGGGGCTTTGGAATTCCACAGACCTGGTTCAGTTAACAGTTGCCTGATGAAGGGGTCAGACCTGAGGATGGGTAGGTGGGCTGATGGGGCACAGGGCAGAGACATGAGGCATGAGAAGATTGTAAGGAGGAAGGAGAAGAATCCATCCCAGAGCATCCCAGGAGAGTCACAGAGCCACACACTGGGAAAGGGGACCAGGCTGGACCCGCCCATCCTTGGCCACCAGACAGAAAACACACACACATACTTCACATTAACATACACACACTGGGAAAGGGGACCAGGCTGGGACCCGCCCATCCTTGGCCACCAGACAGAAAACACACACACATACTTCACATTAACATACACACCACACACACATACCACGTACACACAAACACACAAGACATAGCACTCATCGCACACATGCATCTGTACATACCCACACCACACACACACACCATGTGCCACACACACGGCACAGACAACACATATCACAAACACACCACATCCCATATACACAACACACAGGCCACACATGCAAACACACACACACACTTCACTCATATGTAAAGCTACTGGAAGAGCCTCCTTTCCAAGCTGACACCTCCTGGAGCCGTGGACGGAGCCCACCCAGCACAGCCTCCCACCCTCTGTGCTCCCAGAAGAGAAGGGATGTTTGCAACAGCAGGAGCCACCCCAGAAAGCGCCTTGAGTCCTGGCCCAGGCTCCTCTCTGCAGCCCTCCACGAGCAGCTCAGGGAGAACTCCCAGCAGAGGAGTGGCTGGACCTCACCACTCCCACAGCCCCCTTAGCCAGACACAGTCCCTCCCCGAGCTCAGCAGCACTAATTAGGAAACTGAGAAGCCAAAGGTCACCTGGAGACAAGCGGGAGAATTAGCAAGCCCTGGCCTTGCCATTTTCTCGGATTTGGTGCTGTGTACCCCCTACCCAGTTCCTCTTTCTCTGCAGTATCACACACCTGGAGTGGGAGCCACTAAGCTGTTTGTGCAGCTCAGGGGAACAGCCCCCGATGCACAGGGAACTGCCGGGAGAATGAGGGCATCTCCAGGATATGCCTCCCCTGGCTGCCCCTGGGCCTGTGTGCGGCCATACCAGGTCCCTCTCCCAGCTGGGGTGAGACTCGGGACAGATCCCAGGGAGAGAAGTTGGGGAAAGGTGCGGCCAGGAAAAAGAGGTCATAGGACAGTGGCAGCTGAAGCCCCTCCATCCCCTCCATGAGGCCCTTTTTCTGGGGTGAAGGGTGGGTCCTGGCACCCTGGGGAGTCCATAAGCCCGGCACTAAGGCCCCAGGACCCTCCCTAAGAACTCCTGCAGAGCTGGATCGATGGGAGCAGAGCCCGTGGACTTCAAGGAAAGCAGAAAGGAGGCCCCAGCAAGAGGCAGGGAGCAGGGCTCTGAAGTCAAGCCCATGGTCCTTTCATCTTTCTGCCTCCAGCCTTGCCTCTTTGGCATGTTCCTCACCCAGGCCATCTTCCTAAAACCCTCCTCTGCTTAGGACCCTCAGGAGTTCCCATCCCTCTGGGACCAGCCGCTCCCAGGCCTGAACCAACACCCTCATGAGCTGAGCCTCACCCAGCTCCCCATTCCACTCCCCAGTGCCCGCCCCACCCCTCACGCTGCATCACGCAGATGACTTCCTGCCCGCTGCTGCCCTTCTCCCTGTCGCTGAGCCCTCGCCCACACCAGCTCGCTGCCTAGAAGACTGTCAGCCCAAGTCCCACCCATGAATTCCCTGCCTGGTCCTCAAAACACAGCTCAAGTCAAGGTCATCTCCCAAGGCGAGCCAGTGTTCCTATGGTAGACATGCTCCCCTCCATCACATGGGTCCTTGGTGCCCTGCCCCCACCACTGGACTGTGAGCCACTGGAGGACCTAGGACCCTGGGACCCAGCTATGTGCCTGGCACATGGTAGACCTACATTAAATACAGAGGGAGGGAGTGACCGAGGGATGGATGGATGGGATGGATGGATGGTGGATGGATGGGTAGGTGAATGGATGAATGAGTAGGTGGATGGGTAGGTGGATGGGTGAGTAGAAGGGAGAGAAAATGCAGACAACCAGGGGAGGGGAAGGCTGACCTTGCTCCGGCCTTGGCCCCCGCCCTCACTGCACACCACCAGAGCACAAAGGCACTTAGAAGGATTAAGCCTCCTTGACACAATTGGAGTGGCTGGAAATAGCTCTGTGCAGTCTGCAGCCGCTGCCTCCCCGCAATCAGCCTCAATCAGCACCCACCTGTCCCTGCTGCCAGTTAATTCCACATGACACCCTGGCCAGGAAACTCGGAGCCGCCAGGTGTCAGCCCCAAATGAGGGATCAGCGGGGGCTGGGCCTGCTCAGCCAAGGCCAGAGCAAAGTCACCCTCCTGGGTCCCCAAAGCCCAGTGGGGACAACCATGCCCATGAGCTGCTGTGAGAGCACAACCTGGAGATCCCAGGAGACCATACTCCCCCAAGGGAGCTGGTCAACCTCAGGAAACAGACGTGTGGGTCCCCTTTGGCCCTGGTCGCTCTCCTCACACATGTATCCCTGCAGTTCGTGGCTCTAGAGAGCTGGTACCTTTAAGGGCTTTGCACATTGGAATAAGGAGCCTCTTCAACACCACAAAATGACAGTGGCATCCCAATCACTATCCAAGGGCATGAGGGAGAGGGGCACATCCCCTCCAGATGCCCTACCTGCCTGGGGTACCCCAAACAAGGGTGGGCCATATGGAGGCAACTAGCACACCCAGTGGGGAGGGGCTCCTCTGGGGAAGGGGGCCCAGTATCCTCAAAATAAGGACCCTTTGAAGCTCAGAAAGGGTTTCTTTGTGCTCCCTTCTGGGCCTTCTACTTTCTGATCCCCCTTCCCAGGCCCCTGGCCCCTCAATCTCTCCAACCATACACCTTCTGTGCCTCCCACGGTCACCCCAGTCTCCCAGCCCCAGCAGGTGCATGGGGCCAACAGGGCCAGTGCCCCTCCTCCCAGGCCACAGGGGAGGGCCCCCCAAAACATCAGGCACCACATAAGGAGATTGTAGGGTTCAGCATAAATACATGGGAGCCAGGCTGCCAAGCTCAAAGCCAAGCTCTGCCACTGAATGTGTGTGACCTTGGGCAAGACACATAACTTCTCTGGGCCTAATTTCCACAGCAGCAAAATGGGCTAATGACAGGCCCCCCTCACAGGGCTGAGTGAGTGAACAGTGTGAAGTGCTTAGAGCTGGACCCCCAGGGCGGCCTCCAGCTATGACGGCGGGGGCACTTCTGGGAAAGAGTGGACTCCTGTCATTCGAGAGTTTGAATTCCCAAGCTGGTTTTTGAGTGCCCAGTGCTGCCTGGAGCACAGGATTATCCAGAGCGTCTCCTCAGCACCTGGCCTGTCACTGCTTGGGGACACAGAATTTTCCTGGGTTCTGCTTTACTGTGTGGGCTTCAGGGAGACTCCGAGTCATGCTCTACTGAGTGAACAAGTTCTCAGGCACCCCCACTCCGCCCCCAATCTCTGCATCCCCCAGGAGTGCTGCTGGGGCAGGACAGTCCACGGGCACTATGTTCTCAACGCCTCCCTTCCCTGGACACCATTCTCCAGGGACCTTCCCTGACCTGCTCCAGCCACCAGTCTGGGCTGCAACTTCTATAGGATGCCGTCAGCTCACACTGTCCCATTCCACTGTCCCTCTCTCAGCATCTGGCCACACCTGTCTGGCTCATCTCAGAATCCCCAGAGCCCGGCACAGAGCAGGCCTCATGGGGTGTTTGTTGACTGAAAACATAACCACCGGTAAGTGACAGGGCAACACTCTCCAGGTATTCTGAGCTCCTGGGGCCCACTTCAACGATGCTCCTCTTCCCTGCCTGTGGCACTTCTGCCCACCCACCCCTTCACACAGCTCATCCTGTCCCTCCTTCCTAAACCCAGCTCCATACCTCCCTGGCCTTTCCCTACAGTTCCTGCCCCAACCCTGAGCCTCTGTTCACCTCACCAGCCCCCAGGGTTGGGAGATACTAACTTGAATGATGGAGGAGAGAGGCCACCACCGGTCTCCACTTGTCTCTGGTCACACTCATGGCCCTCTGTGGGAGTTAGTATCATGACCTCCATTCCACAGATGAGGAAATGAACGTCCAAGTGGGGATATGAACCCCAGGAATTCCTGTGCCGCCTCTCCCAGCAGCCTCAACTGTCCCAGAAGCCCCTCGGTCACGTGATGCACAATTAAAGGGCAGCAGACAGAGCTCATACAACTTCACCTGATCACCTCTGGGCAAACCACCATCAGCACCAAGCCCAGAGCAAGGAAATTTGCATTACCTTCTATCTGTACACTTGAAATACTCACTGTTCCCTGAACAACCTCACCTCCAAGATTTTGTAGTTTTGCCCACCGTGTTTCCTCCGTCTGCAGAACTCTCCTCTCTGGCCACTATAAACTGCTAGTCATACTTTAAGAATTTGCTCAACTTTCACCTCCTCCAGGAAGTCTTCTTTGGTTTCTCACAGATCTCTCCTCTGTGTTACCCGAGCTGCCTCCCTCTCTGATCTGTGAGCTCCTCCAGGCAGGGTCATGTCTAAGGCATCTGTTCACCCTCTGCCCAGGGCTGGCAGGAAGAAACCCTGACAGATGGGCTCCTTCCACAGATGGTACATGAATGATGCACAGTCACCTCTGGCCTGTGGTGTGGACAGTGACAGGCACCGAGTGGCCTTGCATCTGTCCAAGCTCCCATCCCAAGTTCCCTGAGACTTCCCTGAGGACTCTCCCTCTCTAACCACAACCCTGGCTCCGACAAACCGGGAAACCTGCAGTGATGGCTGGGGACAGAGGAAACACTGCCTGCCTAGCCCAGCTTCCAGAAGGGGCCTATGATGCACATTTTGCAAATGGCAGGAGACATGCATGTCAGAAAATTGTCCATGATCAATTTCAAATTCCAAATGGAAATGGTTGGTTTGCTGAAGTCCCTGATAATTTGCCTGAAAATCTGAAGAGAATATCTTCTGGGAGGGCGGGAAAAGGATCCGGGTTCCTGGGAGGTCAGAGACACACTCTTGACCTCCCCTCCACCTCCTTCAAGTACTCAGGACACAGCCTTCTGCCTGGGAATCAGGGACCAGTCATTCTGCACTAGGACAGAGGCTCCAGCTCTGACAGCTTCTGAACCAGCAGGCGACCTGTAACCCTTGTTCCAGCCCCACTCTGCAAAGCCCCGTGCCCTCAACCAGGAGCCAGGAGAGCCTCAGTGGGCACAGGCGTCCTATTGCTCAACCATTGTCTCACAACACAAGTGCCCACCAAAGGACCATCTTCCAGGTAGGTGTCCAAGAAATGCCACACCCGAAGCTTTGTACAAATATAATATCTTGACAAAGAATGTTCCAATTCAATGCAAATAGACTTTCTCTACAAAGCCACAGGATGCAATGAAATTATTTAATCTAGAAAGAAATCAGTGACCTGGAAAAAAATTGGTGTGCATTAAAGTGACCATCTCCTTCCCCTGACACCTCGGTAAGCTCCTACTTAATGTGCAGGCAGCACTGTCCACCTGGGCTGCTGGCTGTGAAGCTGTTTGTTATTTCAGGAGCACCTGTCCTGTCCCCCTGCCCTGCACTGACCCAGTGAGCATTGGGCTCGGTGATAAAGATGGCGACCCCAACAGCAACTGGGCATTGGTATTCCTTGAGAGGCACTTTACAAAAACAGATTTCCAGGCTCTGGCTCCTCAGTAGATCTGAAGATTAGCCCAGGAATCTGCATTTTCCTGTGCAGGCAGGCCTGTGGAACAGTGTTTGGGCACGATCAACTAGTGGTGTGGACACTGTTGTTATGCAGTGTCTTGCAGGGATCCAGGCTCGGCCACTCGTTCCTGTGGGCTCCCTGGCCATGAAACTTGCAGCCTCGGTTTACTTTTCTAGAAAAGGAATACATCATATATGGCCTGCTTAAGCCCTGGGCAGCTTGTGGGGATCAAGGGATGATGATATGAGTAACATAAGAAAACAGCTAACATTTATTAACTATTGACCATGTTCCAGGCACCAGATGAAGCACTTTGCCTGCATAACTCAGTCTTTAAAAAAAAAAAAATTGAGTGAGGGAGTTACTTTCATCTCTGTGACTTCTGTTTTAAAGATGAGTGAGCTGAGACACAGGGAGGTTAGGCAATTTGTATAAAGTCACTGAGCTTGGGACATGAGCTCAGGCATGAGAGCAGGGCTCAGGCTCCTCTCCAGTTTCACCTGTGAAACCTGGTAAGTGCTGGGCTCAAGTGACAGTGGTGCGGGATCCAGCTTTCCTGCCCCGTCCCCTCTGAAAGCATCAGGATGTGAGACCTAAGCCCGAGGGACCTGACGAGGGGGAGGCTTGAACATGGCTGGCCAGTGCCGTTCTGCAGGAGAATAAGGAGCAGATGGTCCTCATCCGACCCTCCCCTCCCTGCCTGCTGTCAGGGGTGTGGAAGTTTGCACTAGTTTCTTCTGACGGGCAGGAAGGAAAACACAATGACAGTAGCAAGTCCAGCTGGGGCACAGGCTGCCATCTTGAATTGCCAAGGCCAGAAGCCAAAATATGGAGAATTCATAAAACATCTCTTTACACTTCTATATTTGACAAGGAGAAGAGGATGCTACCATTTATTGAGCACCAACGCTATGCAAAACCCTTTTGAACTGTCATTTCTTTTGAGCCTCACAGAACCCCTGTGAAGCAAGGTTTCTTTCTGAGCCCATTCTACAAGTGAGAATCCTGGGTCTCAGAAGTGCTAATTAAGGTCTTCAGGGGCCAGCAAGCAATGCACAGTGGATCTTATTCAGAGGGGCTTAGCTCCAAAGTGTTGCCCTTCCTGTGCCACAGCATCCCACACAGGGCACTTCCCCTCCATCATGGTGGCCAGCTTTGACAAGGCTCTTTCCTCACAACCAACACCTGGATACTCTTTCCATACAACTTTAGATCTTGAAGATGAAGCTCTCTGTCTCATGACAGGACCAGGACACCCTAGAGCATGTGGGAAGGCTAAGAAGACTGAGTTAAAAGGAGTTTGAATCTCATGCTAAGGGTGTGCCCATTTCACTTATCAGCCAGGCCAAGATGAAAAGTCACAATTAACCGACCACTACTTAGTACCAAGAACTTGCTCATAAATGACATGAGTAAAGTGTCATCACCACCTTGCCAGATTGGGTTGTATTATCCCATTACGGATGCAGAACCTCAAGGTCAATGAAGGGGAAGGGAAAGAGGGAGGTGGGAGTGCTATTCCCCCCTGTCCTGCCCCCGCAGCCTGGGCCTGCCCCTTCCTTGCCCAAATCCTCTCCCACCTGCTGACTGAAAGGCTAGTTCCACCTGCTCACTGAAAGGCTAGTTCCACCTGCTCAGGTTTATCCTTTCAGCATTAGGCCAGTAATTGCCATTAACACACAAATTCTGTAGGAAAGGCTGATGCTTAAACCCTTATCACATGTTTCCACTTTGGAGCTAGGATGGTCAATCAAAGTAAAGTATGGTTAGTTTTGATTCAAGAAGACAAGGGGGTTGGAGAAGGGAAGAGGAAGTGCCAGGCTAGAAGGTAAAAAGTACCCAAAATGGGACCTTGGGAGTCAACATAGCTTTAGATATGACACGAAAACACAAGCAAGAACAGAAAAAAGAAATAAACTTTACCTAAATTAAATGATTTTTCTGCTTCAAAGGACATTCTCAAGAAAGTAATGGACATCCCACAGAGTGAGAGATTTTTTTAGAAGTCATATTTCTGAAGAGTCTTTCACCTAGAATACATAATTGCTAATACATGTTGCTCCAAAGAAGACAATACAAATGGCTAAAAAGCATATGAAAGAATCTCAGTATCAGGGAAGCAGAATCCAAAACCACAAGGAGATGCCACTTCAGAACTATGAGGATGACTGTCATCAAAAAGACAGCTGATACAGGTGTAGGGTATAATTTAGAGATAAATTGGAACCCTCATAGTCTACTAGTGGAAATATGTAAATAGTGCAGGCACTTTGGAAAAAGGCAGTTTCCAAAAAGGCTAACCATAGAGTTTCCTTATAACGCAGCCATGACAATCTCAGGCATATAGCTGTGAGAAATGAAAATATAGATCTCCCCAAAACTGGTATACAAATGTTCACAGCAAAATTATTCCTAATTGAAAAAAATGAATACAAATTATGAGGACACCGGTTCACACACATGTCTATACCTAAGTGCGCAGCCCCGCCCCTGGACCACAGGAGCCAATCGGCGCGCTCGCTGCCCGGCCCCGCCCCGGAGCCCTCCTAGGCCGGGCCCCTCCCTCCGCCACACGTCCGTCAGTTCGTCAGGCAGGCAAGGGGCAGCTGGCAGTCGGTCCGAGCGGCGGGCGGTTCCGCCGCTCAGCAGCTCTTCTGAGGCGGCGGCTGCAGCGGCTGCGGACACGCGGTCCCTCCGGGAGGCGCAGCGTGGGCCGAGCGGCGGCCGCGAAGTATTGGGCGGCGGCGGCGGCGGGCGCGGCCCCGAGCTGGTCGCCGTGGGGCCGCGCTCCAGCAACCTCATGGGCGAGGGCTCCTCCGGCGTGATGTGGTGAGTGTCCGCGCCCCGCGTGCCCCCGCGCCCGCCCGGCTTCCCCCCGGCCTAGGCCGCTTCAGACGCAACGTCGGCCCCGACCCGCGACCCCGACCCCGAGCCAGGGCGGACCGCAGCCGGGCTGCCCCGCCTTCCGCGCGCCGAGGGTCTCGTGCGGGGCCTGGCCGCTCGGGCTGGGGCGTTACTCGCGGCGCTTGCCGGGCGGCCCTCGCTGGGCGCGCGGAGTGGGGGAGGGGCGCGGGGGGCGGCGGCCGGGAACTGGGGACCCCGGGACGTCGGGACGGGAACGGCCCCCAGCCCCAGGGTGCTCGCCTCGCGGCCTTCCCTTGCCGTCCCCATAGTGAAGCCGCGAATTACTTCAAATGCTTGAGGAGGCGGCCGTGGTCTGGAAAGCGGTTCGCAGGTGCGGGTGTGCACAACCCAGAAATCATCGTCCTGTTTCTGCCCCCTCACCTGCGTTTTCCGCGAATTGCATTGGTTCAGCACCTTCCGTGGTGCCCTTGGTGGTCCCCTGCGCAGGCTTTCTGAGTCATGTAGTGGCACCAGTTCCGGTGTGGAATGTTTCAATCTTGAAGTGTTTAAATGGTTTAGGCATGGTACTGTTCGCCTTTCAGGAAGGATAAGTCAGCATCGCTGTCTTGATTTATTTAAGGAGTCTATTGGAGTTGGGCCTAATTTGACTTTTTTCTCCCCCTTTAACCTGCATGAGCTCTAACATGAAGGTATCCTGAGGTTTTAGCACAATGACTGTGTACTTTTCCTGTTAATGCTCGAGTGGTCAGTGTGTATGCGGCCCTGATGGAGTTCTTGCACAACCACATGCAGGCTCCCTTGTCTGGCTCCAGATCCCTCAGAAATGTTCGTGGGTTGGGGGTGACGGTATTGTTTTTTTTTTTTTATTAGAACTAACTGCTGTGATATTTTGTGCTGATGGAGACTTGTGGAGGTGTGGACTCCCTCACACCTAAACCTTCATGTGAGCGTGTCTTTTGTGTTGAAGGAAGGCAGCAGACTGTTTATGAACACAGCCTGTCAGGTACTGTGCTAGGTACCTTGTCTCCTGTTACCTGAACAGACCCCTGCAGAGAAGGAAGGGCAGTGCTCTCTCTCTCAGATGAGAAAGTATTTTGAGGTGAAGCCAGGTTCTAAGGTCACACAACTAAAGAGTCAGACTTGAGGTTGTAGACTGAGATCGTCTTTCAGTTGCCAGAGCTCTTTTCATTACGCCCTGTTTTCCTTAATTAGTGTTATTAATAACTTTGGAACTTTAGCATATTTTACTCTTACAAGCAAATTTGTTTCAGAAACATATTTAAATTTGGTCGTAATTTTAGAAATATAGGGAATGTTTTACTACATATGCTAGCTAGGTATAAAGACTAGTGAAAATTCTTTTTAAAAAATACTTGAATATTTTCATTCTCTTCAGGAACAGTGTGCTTCACAGTACACAGTTGGGAAGATTCACGTGAACTCAGCAGGCTAAGAGCCACAAGAGGAATTAAATTAGGTCAGTCCTAAAAGAAACAAGGTCCTAGAAGGTAATGGAAAGACAGTACTTCCCACAGCATTGCTTATGTGGCGTAGGTCTGATTGCTGTGCACCTGCGTGGGGTTGTCTGTGTCTGGCTTCACAAACCTTCATGCCGGGTGTTGATGTATGACTGGGAGTTTGCCTTGAGAAGTGCACTCCAGGTAGAGGAGAATGCACACGCCGAGGCACAGAAGTCTGAACATGGCACCTCCGGTCAGGAAAACCAGGAGTTGTCTGGGAAGGGAGGGTGGGGGTGAGTGTCCTTGGGGAGAAAGCTGGAGTGGAGGCAGCTGGGATAGGTGGGGTCGAGTTCTGGAGGGCTTTATTTTCTAAGGAGTTGGGACTTGATTTGGCAGGGAAAGTCACTGAAGGATGTCCTTTTTCTGCTGGGTCCTCATCAAATTTTTTGTTTCCCTCTTTGTCTCTCTTTGACTTTCTACCTGCTGTTCTTGTCTCTTCTTTCTACTTATTTAGGGGTACTCGGTGGGTGTGATTTTCATCCAGGCTCCAGGGGCATTTTGAAATGTATGTGGGTTTTGTTTTGCTTGTTGTTGTTACATTGACTGGAGATGGTATTGTCCTTCAGTGTGTATGTGGTGGAGGTGGACGTGCCAAATGACCTGCCTACAATGTGTGCTCAGCACATTCAGTCCCTGCACCGGAGGAGCATCCTGTTAAGATGCCAGTGGTGTCTCCCTCCAGCCCATCCCCAAGAAAGGCTGGGCCCTAGTCAGGTCCTGCCTTCCTCTGAGATACATCTCCTCCATGAACTTGTCCTTATTACTCTCAGCTCTAGCACTCCCCATCCCTCCCTGGGACTTTGCTGGGTGTTGGTACCACCTGTTTGAAAGGCAGGACCAGCAGTGCTATAAGTCATCTACAGAGGCTCCAGAACAGATTCCTAGTTGTGCTGGTTTAACTATTAATTTGATTTTTTTTATAAAGAATTCTTTTGTTTGGTTTTTGGAGCTCAAAGATGTGAGACCATCTTACATGAGCAACAGAAAATCTAGAGTTTCTGAACAGTTTTGAGGGCAAGTAAAATGCAAACAAAATTCATTTTGATATTAGTAACATCTCTAATAATGTGCTCCTGGTGGCTAGCTATAATTTATATGCCTTTCTGGTGAATTTAATTTGTATGTTCTCAATTCTCAAGTATTAATAAAATATTCTTATGAAAAGCATCCCAGTTGAGTTCTCCAGGAACTATGTATAGTTTATTCCTCACCTTGCTCACAGTAATGCACCTACTAAGTAAAAAACAAGTGATTCCCCCAAAAACATCTTGAGCTTACCCCACCACGCATCCAGCCTGCTCTGCCCGCCCACCTGCCTGGCCCTGAGATGCTCTTTCTTTCTTTTTGCTTCTTTTTTTCTCTTTCACTTCTTGGGGCTCTCATACACTGGAAAGCCAACAGGATAGATGTTCTCCAACGCCTCTCTCAGATGCGCAGTCTTAGGGCAGGCTCTGGGCTCTGAACTCGTCTGTGGCTGGTAGGAGCTGGGGGTAGGGGTGTAGGGTGTAGGGGTGAGGTCTGCGTGGACTTCACCACGACCAGCTGACTAACATTAGTTGCAAGCTTGTCTTAGGTGCTGTGGTTTCAAAGTCATTTTCATCCTCACCTTTGAGGTATTATTTTTTTTCACTTTACAGATAAGGAAACCAGGTCTCCGGTAACTTGTCCAGGGTTCATAGCCAGTAAATGTAGAGCAGAACTGAGATTTGTCTAGACCTCAAAACCTGTCATTATTCTTTCTTCCTAAACTCCTATAGACTTTCCTTTGTTTCAGTGAATTATCTGGAAACGTGCTTCCTCCAGCCTGGGTTCCTGAATGTGTTGGCCCCAAAGTATAATATGATGATTTTCATGGCCAACTTGGGCCTGTTGTGGAGATGGAAGAGGGAGGAACCAGAAACTTGGAAAGGGTCAGTAAGGTAGGGTCAAAGCAGCTTCATTTTTATCAGAGGGGTGTTTATTAGTGTTGATCCTTCTCAGTCCTCCTACGTACCTCCACCAGTTTCTTGATTTTCATTCACTTAGTAATGTTACTGAGCATGTACCTGCCCTGTGTGCTAAGCAGTAGGATCGAAGTGGTTTTTATGCTTTGGTATTTACAGTCTAACAGGAAAGTAGTCACATTTCCTAACTATGGTGAGGTGCAGAGTGCTACCTTTTATACCCATAAAAAGTGGAGCCAAGGTTTGAGGAGTAGTCCGGGAGGGTTTCCTGCAGGAAGTGCTGTTAAGCTGGGACCTGGAGAATGGCTTGGAGCTAGCTGAGTGAAAGATAGGGAAGGGTGCTAAAGCATTTCAGGCACTACTTGTAGCAAATGGGCTGTAGACATTGGGGAGTTCAGTGATTAAGATCCAGGGATATTTCTCATGGTGTTGCACAGATCAGGAAGAGCAGTTAAAGCTTCAGATATGGATGTAATCAGGAACTAAAACTAGACCAAGGTAGCTTCTCCCCTCCCTCTTTACATTAACAAAATCTTCTTGCACCCTGCATCTCTGCACAGCTGGTTTTTTGATTCTTCTCTTTTCACTTTTACCACATCCCCATGCACTTGGCAGACCCTAGCTTCCCAGAGGTATGTGCCTTCAGAGCACTCTGACTCCTGGGTAAGATAATCTGCTCCAGGCTTGGGCTAGTGTCCACCACTGGTCTGGGCACCTGAGGCCCAGGTGGAGTCATTTGATGAGGCTGAACCTCTCTAAGGTGTTACAGTGAGGTGAGGGTGTGCCTCTCAATAAGTCTGACACAGGCTCCCCCACTATGCCTGCACTGGCCCTTTCCATCCCTGCCTTGTGATTAGCCTGACCTCCCAAGTAAGGGAGATGCAGATAGCTACTTCCACCCAAAGTTGAGCAGTCCAGTCATATTAGGAGGTTGGAAAAAATCCAGTGTATCTCCTCTGGTTCCTGATAATTCTTTGCAAGTATTTGCTTCTAAGCAGTGACAAGTGCTGAATAAGAGGACAGTTATGGGTAGCATCACCCCCACAAGTGTACAAACAGCTCTGATCTCTCTGAGATCCCTGGAGTTACATGTGTGGAAAGAAGATGAATGTGGTTTCTTGAATCTTAGGAATCTTACAAACTGACTTCATGATATTGACCAGTACGGTGCTAATGGGTGAGGTGATGTCTCAAGTCCAGACAAAAGGATCGTGTTTCCTAAAAGGGGATTATATAAATTACTTTTCTCCCTCCATTGCACATCTTTCATCTTCTCTTAGGTAGATTCCCCTCCCACAACTGTAAAATTGTATGTCATGTAGTAAGCTGTGAGGGTGTTATCAGGAGATATGTGAATTTGTAAATGTGAACTTTGCCCCCATTTCAAAGGAATTTGATTTGAGGTGTTCTTCTATACTATATGTAAAATCTTTACCTTGCAAAGCAACATTTACCATTCCATGCTGGGAAGGTCCTGAGATAAAGATGCTTTGGAATCTTGGTATTAGAGACACCACTTAGAACCACTGATATTCTCTCTAACAGCTGGAATATTCACACATCAGAGATAAGCATGAGAACCCTACCAAGAAATTAATAGAAACTGAAGGATCCAGAACCTTACAAAATTGCTTTATCTCTGAGATTTACAGATAGCTTTTTCCACTTCTTCTTGTCTCACCCACATTATTCAGCTTTACTTATCATTCTAAAGTGGAAATTTGTTTAAAAAGATTTTTTTCCATGCATGAATGAAAAAGAAAATAAATCTAGATATGATAATTGCCCTATACTGTCAGCTTCCCCGCCTGGTCCCAAGTTGGAAAATACCTACATTAATATGGTTATTCTTATATGGATGGATGTTATTAGTTTTGATATTAATGAGCCCTCTGGATCAGAACTGATGTGTTTTTGGTCCCCATTGGGATTGTTGGCTTATTTTAATGGATATTCTGTGAAGAGACAGTTTGGTGTTACAACAAGGTCACACTCAGACTGGAGTTCAGTCTGTTGACAGTGCTTTTGCCCACCCCAACCCCCATTTCCTGTTCAACACATCATCCCCTAGTTCCTCTCTGACAATATCATAGACAGTAGGATTTATCTGTCCTTAGTCCTTACATAGCCTTCTTACTCAGGGATATAATGCTAGAAATTAAAACTGTTCTATGAACAGATCATATTAACCAGGTACATTTTAAACAACCAAAAAAATTCTTACCTAGATTCTGAATATTAGTGTAGTCTAATTTTTTTGAAAAGTGGCTCAGACAGAATGGTAAATATAATATTCTGCAGAGAATAAATCCACACAATGATGCTTGATTTATTCTTCCATGTTTAGATAATCACAAATACAGTTTTACAAACTATCCCTTTATTTGCTCTAATTGCCAATTAAATCCTCAAACCACAAGGAATACTGAAAAACTTAAAGATAAGTTGAAACTCAAAGTATCATTAAAAGTGTAAAAATAGTGATTGTTGGAGGACTGTGAAGACACTATCCAGAAAAGAAAAACATAGACCAAGGAAAATTTAAAACATTTCTTTACTTTGTAGAGTCTCAAGTTGTTCCAGCTTCTATAATTCATCTCCTATTATTCTTTATATCCCCCACCTTCTAACTGAAAATATGACAATGAGGACCAGGTTTGGTTTGACCTGGATTGAAAACAATGTTTAGATAGACAAATGTTACAAAAATAATTTTGTTCATTTCTGGGAAGATGGGATTCAGTGAACACGCATGAAAATTTCTATGACATTTGCTTTGACTTGATATGATCAAGATAGGTAAGGGACGATTTAGGCAGAACAGATTTCCAGATAGCTACCATATACCCCAGTGTTTCCTGCAAATACACTTTGGGAGTTTAGTCTTTCTTGGCTTTTGATGGGAAGCCAGAGGCCACAAAAAATAAGTCAGTCCTGCTGCAGCAGCCCAGCTGGGGTATCCAGGGAGAGAAGCAGCCTTCCAAGCCAGTGGTTGCCATGGCAACAGCTTTTCCACCATGGAGCTCTTATATCTCCCTTCTTGTTCTGCTCTAGAAGTAATCAGGGGATCCACTTTACAGATTCTTTTATAGAGATGCAGGCCAGGTTAGAGATATCACACAAACTACCTAGTGTTCCTTTTTTCCCCTGAAGAGGAAGAAGCATATGCTTCCCTTTTCCAAAGAGCTTGGAGGCAGGAACAACCAAAATACTCTTCAGACAAATATAATCCTATGAAAAAAAATTAAAATGTTGGTAGAGGCTTGAAGAATAGTTAAGAGAGGAAGGTGGCTTTCCCCCTCCCCCATCTCCTTCCTTGGGAACCATCATTTCCAAAAGCCTGATGAAAGTCTAAATATAATCCAGCTTTTTTTCTTGACAGAAATGTTCTCTTACCCTCTATGCTCTGGCTTAATGTACACGTCACATATAGAAAGTTGTAGTCTGGACTTCTACTCGGAATCATTAGCAACATGCAAATTGGGATTTTAGGAACCCATGGGAAATTGTCATATAATTTCTTTAAAGAACCCTGGCTGACTTTCAAATCTTGAAATTTTTTTCTATCCTGGAAACACTGTGGAAATCTGGGCCCGTATTACCAGAAACAATGGAAATATAAACATAAAGATTGTGCCAATAACCCTTATTCTCAACAGTGACCAATAGCTGTCCTTTGAGCACCAGTCCTGCCTTTGCTTTCTACCTCTGGTCCCTTCAGCTCCTAATGAGGTTTGAGAGCCTGTGCTCTCTGCTCACTGGGTACATCCTGCACAGTGACCACAGTCTTGTAGGAAAACTATCACAGGGGCCTTAGGACTATATGTTTGGAGTTTTTCATCATTGATTCAGTGAAACAAGGATACTTAGAAACAGAAAGGTGAGGATATAATGGCAGATGGAGTGCAATTGAAGGTGTCTTGGAGCAGATGTGACCAAGAAAATGATGTACCTCTGCAGAAGGAGACTTGTCTCAGCATCTCCCAGGGCTGGACTCAGAAGAAGCTGCCTGCTCCCATTAGCTGGTGTAGTTGGAGGACAACACTGTTGTATATTAGATGAGCTGTTACTGAGGGAGGCACAGGCAGAACTTCCATCAGAATCTTAATTAGTCCCTAGAACCTTGATTAGTCCCAGAATCAAGCTTTCACCCAGAATTTGGGGTCAGTGAAGTGTGGCTGTTATAACCCATTTGCTCCTTTTCTAGGTTTCAGGGGTCAAAGCTGCCATGTGACCTTTGCCTATGAAAAATTCTGGGTTATTAAAACAGGGCTTTGCCAGCCAGGAACACTGAGAACATAGGAGGCATCTTCACCCCACTCTGGAACAACAGGCTGTAACAAATACAGTTTCCTTTTCCTCTCCTTCCCCTCAGTGCAGAGAAAGCTGTTGATTTCTTGGAAGAGAATGACTGCAAGAGGAGGAAGCCCTGTTCCCCCCTGAGGTGACTCTGGTGTGCCTGGGCCAGGACAGTGGTAACTTGGAGGATCTCCTGCTGTCACTGAAACATTAGCAGCAGCTCCTCCAGGCTACCCTGGGGACAGTGCCACTCTAGGGGGAGCAGCTTGGTTGCATGAACATCACTTCTGAGAACTTAGTCCATGGCAGGTTAGAAAGGAAGACACTCCACACTGTAGATTTTCACCTTAGTATCGAGATGCTACAGCCAAACAGGCATCATAAGAGAAGTAATTTACTGAGGGGACTGAGGAGAGAAAGAGAATGTTCATTGAGCATTGATGTAAAAGTAAATGCATGAATGCTATGTCCCGGAGGTTACTTTCTTAAGTAACCTCTTAAGTGCCGAGGTTACTTTCTAATCCTGTGAACTACTGTCACTCCCCTGTCTCTCTTTCCTACCAGCATGGGGCCTCAGAAGACTGGAGTAAATCCTAGGCTTACAACTTATATTGTATCATGGAGAAACTCCCAACATCCCTGGTCTCCAGACTCTTCTCTAGACTGATTATAGTAAACTAGAACAACTCTAAGGCCTATGTCATTCTGTGGGTCAGTAATTCATCAATTAGGTTAACTGAATAATAGAAAAATAAAGATAAATAAAGCTAAACTTTCACTTAAGGGTAAGAGATCATCACCAAGAGATTTGTTTCTATTTTAAATATTGTGTTGCAGCATTTGGAAACAGCACAGGCTTTGGATTCGGACGTAATTAGTTAAAGTCCCAGCTGTGTGACATAACCTCTCTGGAACTCCTCTAAGCCTCTAATTGTCCTTAAGCAGAAGGGGTAGGGGCAAACTAACACTCATGATTATTGTAAAGAGTAATAGAAACACTGAATTTCAGTGACCAGTATAATCCCAAGCACTAGTAGAGTCCTCAGCAAATGGTGAGGATGAGGAAGAAGATGATGATAATTTGAACCTAGGATTTTTGCATTTTGTACAAGGGATTTTCAAAGTGAATATTGGTATATTACTATTGTCTTTATTTATAAATTGGTAGTATTGTAAAACACAGTTAAGTGTTTGATAAGGATACAAATGTGAACAACCCTGCCTACTCATTATGCTATTTTTAAGAATAGACTATGATTTAAATATTAAAATTATACTTTGAAGAGCACATAGAAATCATTGATATCATATGACAAGTGAATTACGTGCTTTATTTTACCTAATTTTCACAAGTACATGAACAGGTAGATCCTGTCATCTTCATTTTACATGGGGTGAAAATGAAGTTCACAAAGGTTAAATAATTTTCCAAAGATACCCTCTCTCTCAGGGATTAGAACTCAGTATTGAACTAGTATTTAAAGCAGGTCCGTCTGATTCAATAACCAACTGACTGGACTACTTTACAATCCATGAAGCCACCTTCTCAGGTAGTCAGATAGCTTGGTCTTATGCTCAAATCCTTTGTGCTCACTGTGATGTCTTTATTGTAGCTTAAGATCCACAGGTGTTGCTGCTGTGGAAAGAGATGTCCATGGAAACGGGGAATGGGACAGCTGTCCAAGCATTCACTTTGGAGGGGTTTCCTGCTGTCCAGCATCTGGGAAAAGTCCTCTTCCTGGTGCACCTGCCGGCATACCTGGCATCCATTGCAGGCAGTACACTCATAGGCACCGTCACCTGTGCTGACTCCAGACTCCGGACACCCATGTACTTTTTCCTCAGCACTTTCTCTTTCATTGAGTGTTGTTTCACAAGTACTGTTATTCCTAAATTGTTGATCATCTTTCTTTTAGGCAAACAATTTCCTTTGATGCTTGTTTCATATGAGACTTTATCTTTTTATTTCTGGGAGTAGCAGGTTTCCTCCTCATAGTTGTGATGTCTCTGGATCAGTACTTGGCCATTTGCAAGCCTCTGCATTACCCAACCATCATGAACCTGAGGACTTGCTTCCTCTGGTCACCACCTGCTTTGCTTTGGGCTTCAGTCTCATCACTGGTCCAGTGGTGAAGCTTTCCCGGTTATCCTTCTGTGGCCTCCATGTGATCCCTCACTTATTCTGTGACCTTAGCCTCATGGTCCATCTCTCCTGTCCTGACACCAAATCTATTGAAATGTTGCACTTTGTCCTTGATTTGTGTGTCCTTTTGACATCCCTCCTCATAACCATCATTTCATATAGCAACATAGTAATCACAGTCATGCAACTCCCATCAGCCAACGAGCGACAGAAGGCTTTCTCCACCTGCTCCTCTTACCTCATTGTCCTCTCTCTGATGTACAGCAGCTGTGTTTTTATATACATGAAACCAAAGGAAACAAACAGGCTGGGCTCCAACAGGCAAGGCTGCCCTTGTGAACACGGTGGTGACCCCGCTGCTGAACCCTGTCACCTATACTCTATGAAACAAGCAGGTCCATCAGGCTCTAGAGGAGATGATATTCAGGATGCAGATATCAAGATAAATCACATGACCTTGGAGTGTTAAGCTTTAGAAAACCATTTGTCTTCATTCCAGGCGATGTAGCAGTCCACAGGGTCCTAGTGGAAAGTCTGTGGCAGGCCTCACTTGCTCTCTGTTTGCACCTCCCCAGCAAAGGAAGATCTGTTTCCTCAAGGCCATTTTTCACCTTGTTATGCTTGAGTATCTTCTTAAATATTCCACATACTGATGACAATTGATTTTAATAGCAAAATCCTTTTCTACATTTTTATTCTTCCCTGTGACATATACCATGTGCTTGAAGTTTCTGATATTTTATAATTTATACTCTCTATTTCACTACACACTGGTCATAAACATGATTCAACAGAATTAAGCAACTATTTACCAAAAGACATTTATATAATTAAATGGTGGAAAATTGTATATTGGGTTGTGATTATGAAGGAAATGATGGACATAGTAACCAATGCTCAGGGTTACATTCCCTCCATATCTACTCCAAGGAAATAATGGTTATACTACCTTTCATATTGGGACATATATGGTTTATATCAGATGTGCTCTTAGTTGCTATTTTTGAATAGCTCAGCTACACATGTGTAATCATTTCCACACTGAAAGAAATCAAACTGTATTAGCTCTCATACCATCCTCCAAGGAGCGGAAATATCCATAGCATCCCAGAGCAGATCAGTGCTTCTGATTTCTAAATAATTTATTCTAGCTCTGGCCCCCTCAGTTGCATAATGCATCCTTAATTTGATTCTTATCCTAAAGCTGTTACTATAAAACATATATGTATATCAGTGGAAACGACCTCAGAGTCTCCCATGGTGCTTTCCCCAGGTTGTCTCTCACTGAACTGATTAGAGTGAACAAATGTGAAAGGACTCTATAAACTGTATGTGAACAAAATGACAGCTTCTAATTACAGAATGGATAGAGAGCAGATTCCTCGGATTGTGTGATGTTGAATCTAAAAGAGTATGAATGACAAATATGCTACCTGGGTCGCCATGCCCCCACCAATGTCCTGGGCAGCATGAGGAGTCAGATATGTTGGACCACTACTGTATGGTTTCTCAGCTGGAGTGGAGCAGAAGTGAAGGCAGAAACCTCCTTCTTTCCTCTCCTCCCCTACCTCCATCCCCATCCAAACCACAAATGGAACACATAAAGTTCAATGTGGTTTTGAGTGTAACATAATTCTTACTCTCCTTCGCATTCCCAGCCCCTTCCTTTATCTTTGATTTCAGTCCTGAGAATAAATCTGTTGGTCAAGCTATTCAATCAGGTTCTCCCAGAGAACGGATCTGGCTACAGGGATGACAGGAATGAGATGTCAGATAGTTTTCCAGGAGCTGAGGGAAAGAAAGGCTTTTCCTGCACATTTTTCAGCCAAGGAATTAAGGAAAGGATATGGGTCATAGAGCTACAGCAATGCAAGGAGGAATTCCAAGACTTTCTCCAGGACTGGAGGAAAGGCCTGATTTCCTTCAGTAGAAGCTGCCCTTTGCTTTCCACGGGGTGCCTGGATCACCTCATCAGAGGTTCTGTCCTGGGAAACCAATGCCAGTGACTGGCTTGGTTATTCTAAGATATACAGGGAAAAAAACCCTAATTGTTTCTTTATTTCTACTATTTTTATTTTTTACTTATTCCTATTTAATTTTTATTTTATTATAAAATAATAATATAATTATAATAAAGTATTATATATAAATATATTATATAATATAAATTATAACAATATAAACAATATTTTATGTATTACTATTAATAACATTATTATCTTTATTTATATTTTCATTTCTTTATTCCTTTGCTTCTATTATTCCTCCTTGGGCAATGGCAAGAAATTTTGCCCTTAGAGCCTTTATTTCATCCACAAGAATCACCTTTTCCCTATGGGAGAGATTCCCACCTCTCCCAGCAACTCTTGCTCTAAGTAACCATTTAGTTCCCAGTGACCTCAGCCTGAAGGTGTCCTGTGACATCAGCATCCTATTTGCCTGGTCATCATCAATGCAGCAATGAAGAGCTGGAACTTAGGAACACACTGCCAGGTCACACAGTCTGCTTCTGTGTTAGGAAGTTTGAGCACAGCCTCCTGCTGCCCACTGGGGACAGTAGCATCATTCTCCAGAATGAGGTACAGCATGGATTGTACCCTGGGTCCGCTCCATAAAGTTTGAAAAAGAAATCCTGTGTCCTGCAACAGTGCAAATTTGTATTCAAGATAAAAACTGAAGACAGAGGCAAACCACCAAAGACCTACCACTCTGCGGGCAGATGGTACCCTCCCCACAAACTTCAGCCTCTGCCAGATGCTTCCCAGAGACTTGCTTCCGCAGAGCATCTCTGTGTCCAGACCACGGTGAACTTGGAGAAAGCTGGAGGAGACACAGCTTTTCTCAGGCTTTCTCTCCAAGTGACATTACCAGTCAGGAGCTGAGGGCAGCCCTCCCTCCCATTTCCCCAGTTTCTGCCAGTGTCCCTATCTTACCACATCATATTCTCTTCTCTGTGTTCTACTACTTTAAGTAGATTCCATTTTTGTTTGTTTTTTAGTTCTTTTACCTACTAGAAACTTATTAAGATCCTTCCTGAGATTTTTTATATATATATATCTTGACTATGTTTAGACAAACCTTAGCTCATGCGAGACACAAATACAGATACATAAATAAATGGGAGGCTTCATACACCAGAATTCCTTGTCCAACTCCATTTCTGACTATTCCAGGCCACCAAAGAGATCACCTAGATGCCTTTTTGTGAGGAGAAATGACACCTATGTATGTATATATTCAGGCTCTTCTGGGGGTCCTCATTGGATAGAGCAAAGCCAGAGTCTTGGTTTAAAAAATCAAAACTTTAAAGATTCCCAAAGGAAGTGGACTATAAAGCAATTCAGTTTTCTACAAAATTACTCTATTGAGTTTATACTGATCAGCTGAGTACAAATTCAGGAGAAAGAAACTAAGATTCACTCTAAAGTTAAACAAACTTTGTTCAGTTGGCTTATTTTGCACTACTATTAACCAATCTAATAGGATACATTTATTTAAATTTAAAATGCCTTTATTCATATGTGGTAAGTCATACTGAGTAACAAAGATATTTGACTCTCAGGCTCTCGGGCTTAGGTAAGAAATTCTCATCTCTTTTTTTATAACATGTATTGAGAGACAGGAAAAGCCAATTTAGTGGACAATATTAACTAATTTCAGATATATGCTGAAGCTTGGATAAATTGTTGAGTTATAGATAAGCAGTAAGTGTGGGTATGTGGTGGCCAGGTGACACTTGGGGCTCCCTAGGGTTTTTCACATAGGATGTGTTTCCACTGGCTTACGCTAACAACTTGCCTTCTGTGAATCTTCAACGTAACCAATTTCAAATCTTCCATCTCCTGCAGAAGGGGTGATTTTTTTTTTTAAGTTTTCTCCAAGTCATTGTTTTTCTAGCCTTGTTTCAGTGGCTGCTTGTTCTTTCAAGGTTCAGTTGCTTTCCACTCTTCTTTAGGACCTTGAATATTTCATCGGTCTCACGGTCTCCAGATGTTGACTGAGATGCAGTGTTCTGTCCGTGGTGTGCTCCTGTGGGGCAAGGGGTGGATGCCAATCTTGGTTCTTGTCACTTCCTGCTTCCTGCTCTGCAGTTTTTTACCCTCGTATTTCTTTTGATTTTTTAAGGGTCATTCTTGATAATGGCTTATCATTTCCTGGTTGTGATTTTCTTATTCTGGCATGGTTTGTTCTCAGGCCACTTGGAACTGGTGATTAGTTTATTTCTTAAAGCTGGGAATCTATCAACCATTGCAAATGTATGTTCCTAATTGGGTACTTTGCTTGAAACTGTTTTTATTGGAAATAGTCCATCCAAAAGTGGTTGCCAGGATAGGGCTAGCATAATACCAAAATTTGTACCCATTATAAACACGCAACTGGGGAGTATGTGTGGCTGTTAAAATGTGCTTTCCATCTGGGCACGAAGCAAAAGATGTAGGATCAGAGGCTTAGAAAGACGGTTGCATTTTTTAACATCCCATGATTGCCTTTGTCCCTCAAATTTTAAAATCTAGCTAGCATTTATATATGGCCATGAAGACTAATGCACCAGGTCCAGAACACAAGATCCCATTTCACATTGAAAATTGTCTCTTTGGCAAGCATACATCCATACATAACATAAGGCTTAGTAGATCCAGAATTCCAAATTGCATAAGAGGTGAGACTGTGCTTTGTGTTTCAGCAGATTATAGCACTTTCTCCGTTTGTTGCAAGGTAACAAACACAGCATTTGCTCCCTGTAGTGGGAAGTTCCTCTCTCATCAAATTTGTTCAAGCCATTACAACACAGCAGTGGCTTTTTAGTTCCATAGCATCATAACTTTATCATGAAGGAATGACTGTTGGCTAAATCTGCATGAGGTCCCCCAAATTTGGGGGTCCAGATATAACCTCACAAATGCAGGTGCACCTTTACTACCTGGAGCATTAGACAGTCCCCAGGTGTGACTGGAGTCCAAATGAAGACACATAATAATAATTAATTTTTTTGGAAATGCAAATTAATTGTAATTTTATTAAAATTAGTTCTAAGGAAGTGAACTTCATGGTTAACATTTCATGCACAGAGTCTCATCATCTGACCAGGATGGATACCAACTTTGCATTTTTTCTGAATGAAAGACTCCAAACATGCCCCAATTTTCACATGATAGAGTTGCAGGTTGGGTCTCCTGGGGGCACAAATATGGGAGATGGGGGAGTGTAAGTCTTTTATGTTGCCAGAACATTTTTTTTTGGAGGGCAAAGAGGTGTAGTAATCCTGTGTTAGTGACATTGGTATTATTTATTGTTTTTTCCCCTTGTCTCAGCAAACAAGATCCTACCCATATTAAAAGTGTATGCTTTGCAATTTTCTCTGAGATTCCCTTGTAAACACTGTGCTTTGTGTAAAATACGATGGTCTATTCACCACAGAGAGTCCTTCAGAACCTTGGATGGGTTCATATACTAACTGCAGGGCTCTGGAGACATCACCACCTCTGAAGCCATACCTTATTCTGCGGGGTGAGGCATGGGCAGCCCCATCTCCTGGAAAACAGCTACATTCATTTTCAATGCCCCTTAATGTCATAAATCATCCTATTGCTGCTAGGTCTGTGATCTAACTTGGAAGAAGTCAGTGTGTTGGTCCTTTTCTTACTGTGGAGAACTAAGGGAAAATACATGGTTCTTCAAGGAGTACAGACATTGCTCCTCCAGTTTCCCTTTGGCTGTACTCATAAGTCCAGGATGAATCTCTGAAAAGCAGAATCTTAGAGCCCCATTCCATATTCTCTGTCACTGCTTTTTGACAGATGGCTACGTAAAGTATCACTAGTCTTTAGTGGGAGTCTGAATGAACCAGACTGGGAGTAAGGAAGTAAGCTGTGTGGACCGATGAACAACAGCTTTTCCAATATGTACTCACATCACATTCACACCCACCCACAGAGGATGTCTAGCACCATAACTTAACATTTCAGCTCCTTCAAGGCAGGGACTGACAACCCTCCTTCCCCACCTTCCAGCCTGAGCCTTCCCCTGGCATCCTTATCTCAGGAAGGGTCACTGCTATCGATTATTTGATCAATAAAGCATCTAAGAGTTTGGCTCCGTAGTCTTCTTTCACCTCTCTTTCCACAAAGAATCCAAGGTCAGATCCAAATACACCCCATGCTCCTCCATGTCTCTGTTTTCATCAGCAGCCTCCATGGAAAAGCACCACCTTGTCTCCCCTTCTCCCTTGAGTTGCCTGTCTCTGTTTTCCTCCTCCAACCACTTACCGTACAACAGCAGAGCAACCTTGCCAACGTGCCTCCAGGCCCATTTCTCCACTGTTTAAAGCTCAGTCACTGCCCACCACCCCTACAGTAGACCCACACACCTGCCACTCCCTTGCTTTCCAGCCTCATGCAAGCATCATTCTTCATTGCTTGGTACCCAGCCAGCTCCCTTCATTACTGTGAACACACTGTGACCTTTCCCACGTCTGTTTATACTGTTCCCTAGGCTTGAAATGCTCATCTTGGCTCTTTATGTGACTACTTCCCTCTCAGCCATCAGATTTTAGAGGCAATGCCATCCTTTCCAAAGTAGCCTCTCCCAGTTACTATCCTCTCACTGCCCTGTTACTTCCCCGTGGGTCAGTATCTTGCTTAGTTGTGTGTTCACTTCTCCATTGCCTGTCTTCCCCAACAGAATGCAGGCTGTGTGAAGGAAGGACGCTTGTTAGTCTTACTCACCTCTGATCCCCAGCCCGTAACACAGAGCCTGGCACATAGTAAGTGCTCAGTGTGTATTTGTCAAATGAATTAATTGTCTCTTCCTTGCCCTCGGTGTCCAACATGCTTGGAAAATAGCTATTGATTGAACAATGAATATATAAGTGAATTGATAAATATGTATGTATTTTGATTGTTCATCCTACTGCAAATGCTCTCCAAGCATGGTGAAACAGCACCTGGCCACAAGAACACCTGTTCCCACACTTCCTCCTGGTTCTGCTTCTGTGGCAGCACTGTTTATAAGTGGGTTACCTTTGATTATCTCCAGGACAAGAATGAATCATGTGTAGGTAGAAGACATCATGACTGTGGAATCCTGAACTCTCTCCTAGCTTGATGTTTTATTTTTTTCTGGAAACAGGAGCCCTGTGGATGGGGGACCCTTAATGAGAGAAATGTCTGATTTCCTTGTATACCGGGGGGTAGGTAAGAGGGGAATTAAATTGTAAAGATGAAATGAAAGTGAACCCTGACCTGTGTCATACCTCTGACTAGGTTTCATACTCCTGTGCATTTTCTCCAGTTGGGGAATTCTGTGAATTAGTGGGTCTCAGGGAGAGGCAGAGCATGGGGCCAGAGCTGCCTGGAAGCTTGTCAAGTGATCCACCAGGGGAGGTAAGTGGCGATGGGAATGGTCCCCAGATGAAGTAAGGGGGTGTGCCACTTAGCCACCAAGATCTGCCTCCAGATTTGCCTCTTGTCTTCCCTTCCAGGGACTTGGTCTCTAGCCCTGACCATCCTCACGTTCCTTTGGAGAAGGCTCCTCCTAAGACTCATGGTAAAGTAAGACATGTCCCTCCAGATCTGACTCCCACCCCACATGTCCCAGAGACCAGCCTGGATGAGAAACAAGAATGCTCTCCTGACTTTCCAGAGCTCCCCCTCCTCGCAGCTGGGCACTGGAGCCTGTCTATGGAAGGAGACTTCTGGGCACACCAGGAGGGGTGGCTGTTCATAATCCTGCATCCGAGTATTCTGTCCAGTTAGTGAAGCTGGGCTCCTCCATGGGAACCCTCACGTGTCTGTCCTCCCAGGCGCCTGACTCTGAGGGAGACCTGCTCTCTCCACCAAGGGTCAGACTCCTGGTTTGTGTCCTGAAGCTGCTTCACATGTTCATACTTCTGGCTCCTTTGGTGTAACTCACTGCTGGTGAAAACTTGGCACATTCCACGTCTCTATCCAAGTAACTGCTTTGTTTTAAATTTTGGGACATCTTAAAAATCAAGTGTTAAAATGAGTGTGTGTGTGTGTGTGTGTGTGTGTGTGTGTGTGTGTGTGTGTGTTTGAAAGAGCATATGGGAAAATCCCTTTCCCTTGGCTATTGATAATTCTTCTGAGGCACCAAAAACACAATGGCCATAACTCTCATCCGTACAAAAAAGTGCCCAGTGCAGCATTTTCTTATTTCATACTTTCTTGCTCTTAAGTGCTCGCTGTTTGAATCTGATCTGATAATTTTATTTAAAAATTGAGTTTTACTGATGAGTCACAGGAATGAAATATATGGTGTGGGGAATATAGGCAATAATAATGTAATATCTTTGTATGATGATGAAGGTGGTCAAAAGGTACAAAGTTCCAGTTACAAGGTAAATGTAGGAATGTGATGTAGAACATGATTAATGTAATTAACACTGCTATATGTTATATATGAAGGTTGTTAGGAGAGCAAATCCTGAGTTTTCATTACAAGGAAAAATTTTTTTCTTTTTCCTTTATTTTGTATCTACATGAGACGATAGATGTTCACTAAATGTATTGTGGTAATCATTTCATGATGTATGTAAGTCAAATCATTATGCTGTACACCTTAAATCTATAAATCTATATGGTGCTGTATGTCAATTATATCAGTAAAACATGAAATGAAGTTTTTTAAATTAAAAAAATTAATAGTTGTGTTTTACTCAGATTTCACACTTATTTGAGCTCTTTCTTTGGCCAAGGACTGTGACCTCTGTGGTTGCTTTTCCCACTTCGTAAAGCTGGACCAGAATAGCAGCCTGGTCCCCATGGTGCTGCAGGGTCTGGTCAGAGATATCTATCATCATGTCATAAGGGCCACTCCAGAAGACCCTAACACCACAGAAGATATGTCACGTGGTTCGTGCAAGGGTCCTGCACTGTCTGACACCTGGCTGTCCTTTGCACTTCATCCTCTGCCACTCAGCAGAAGCCTGGCACCCACAAGGTGCTCTGTAAATGCTTATTGAGTGAACATTCCCAGTCTCCTCTGCTCTTTCTGCCACCCACATTTTTTTTTAATTGAAGTGTATTCAGTTTACAATGTTATGCCAATTTATGGTGTATAGGATAATGTTTAAGTCATACATATGTATATATATTTGTTTTCACATTTTCATTATATGTTACTACAAGATACTGACTGTAGTTCCCTGTGCTATACAGTATAAATTTGTTGATTATCTATTTTATAGATAGTAGTTAGTATCTGCAAATCCCACATTCTTAAGATTCTCTGGCTACATCATGTTCTTTCATGAGTTTGAATCTTTGAACTAGCTCTTCTGTCTTCCCATGTTGCTTTAAGAATCCACATTTTCCAGTTTCACAATCGTAATGTAACAGGGAAGAACAAGTCTGACTCCATATTGGATGTTTCTTTTACTTTCACCTTTGTATTCTATTACTTTTTCTGTAAGTTAATCACTAAAGGGATGTTGCCTGTACTCTTAAGTTATACATAATGGCCCATCCCTGGGAACCCTACCTCCCAGGTAATGGATGTTAAGCTAAAATACCTTTGTTTAGCTCACAGGAAACATCCTGACCAGGCCCACCTGTGAATGCCTGCAGGAAGGAAGAAATTAACACATCCCCTCTGGAGGCTGACTGGAAACAGGAAATGTTTGACTTTACTCCCTCCTCTTTTAGTATAGAAGAATCCTGAGTTCTAACTCAGGCAAGATGGTTCTTTGGGACACTAGTCCACCATCTTCTTGGACTGCTGACTTTCTGAATAAAGTCGCTATTCCTTGTCCCTAACAATCTTGTCTCTCAACTTATCAGCCTGACATGCAGCAAGCAGTAGGAGCTTGGATTTGGTAACAGTAAATTAGGTCCATGTGTTTATCTTTGAGATGAAGAAATTGGAAAAAGTCTGCAAAGCAGTTGGAAGACTGAAAATGATGCCAGTAGATAGTCCCAAGACATCAAGGAAATTTTGGATGATAGGAGACTGATGGCATTGGAGCCAGTGATTTCCAGATTTTCAGGATTAAGCACTGAGAGGGAAGGGATGGGTTTCCCCAGAGAGCCCATAAACCACCCAGCTTAGAGCAGCAAGGCTGGGAGCGCTAGGGACCATGCAGAAAGCATGGTCAGAGGGAAGGACTTTGGGGACTCTGCTAATGGCTTGCTGAGCTTCCCTTTTGTTCAGCCTGTGTGTGGAGGAGGAGGATGATGTGCTTGCAGGCTTTGAGCCCTAGTGAACAGGGACACAGGGAATCTTGGCTGACTGTGGTGTGTACCATATACCAGGAAGCACCAACCCGATGACTCGGCCCTGCAGGGAACCCCTAATTCTCCCAGGAGCTGAGGAAGATTGGGTTAATCTATACCTATGCAGAAGGGAAGATATTTAAGATCTACTAAGTGAAAAAAATGAGTCACAAAAATTATTCACATATAGTGCATGTGCACACATAATCATGCACACCCCTTGAAGAATAGTCACCTCCACACAAACACAGGAGTCAGTAAGTGGACATTCTCTTACAGGTGCTGTCTTATTTCTTATCCTGTGTGATGGTCCTCTGATTACTGAGGAGCTGGCTGATTGTGACTCACCTGGTGGGTTTATGCTCCAGGAAACTAATCCCCAGTACCTCTGCCAGCACATTCCACATCTCTGTTCCCCATCCAGGGTGGTTCCATTCCTGCCCTGCAGCCTATCTGCTTCCTAGGATGTCTGTGGTTTCTCAAAAGAGTCAATAGATTGTAGGATATTTCCATTTCATTGAACTTGGTTTGTTGGAAAAACAGTTTGACTGACAATTGAATTTTAACTGAAGTATTACTTAGTGTCAGTGAAGGCTTCTTAGGGTTTTTTTCTACTTCTTTAAGGGCCTGCAGAAAGACACTTGGATTTTCTTTTAAGGTTAAAAAGGACACAATCTCAGCCATCCACATCCTGGCCTCTTTCTTCCAGCCTCTGCATGACCTCTGGCCTGTACTGGTACCTGGGTTCTGATGACAGTCTTTCCTGCCTGGTTCTGGGTCACAGGGGACACCAGGTTCTGAGGACTCAGCCAGAGTTTCCAAGAATGCCCCTAGGGAGACTGGCACCCAAACAACCATTTGCCTGACTTGACTGCAGGCCCCAGGCTGCCTTTGAGGTATTTAGAGTACAGCATGGGTGCCTCTGACATGACCCCAGATGTGGGGAAAAAAATATACCATTTCTCAGGGACAATTCTCAGGGGCAAGTTCAGTGATGCTCGAGTGGTGCCAACAGAAAAAGTGTGCTCGCCTCTCCCTAGAGCATCCTCCACTCGCAAGAGCCCATAGGACAACTGCAGGCATCACTTCCCGGGAACTACTGCTCAGAGGACACAGGGACAACCAGAAAGTTATCCTGCTCCTGTTTTCTGTAAAGGGGTAGGCAACACCTGAATTCACACCATCCCAAGATGATCACCACTAATAGTCTCAACCCAACCCTTCCTGTATCTCTTAAAGCATTTATATATATACACACACGTAAACACACATTTGTGTGTGTACATGTGAATGTATGTGTGTGTAAATATATACCTTATGGTTTCATATAAGTGGTCAAAATTCATCCTCACAGCCATTCTGTGAAGTATTCTTATTTTTATCTTAATTTTAAAAAAACCAAATTGAAATGAAGAGTGTTTAATGACTTGTCCAGGCCACAAAACTGCTAAGTGTTGGAGCTGGAATTTAAACCTAGGTAGAGTTATCCCATTTTTTAAATCAAAGTATAGTCAGTTACAATGTGTCACTTTCTGATGTATGGTATAATGTTTTAGTCATAAATATCCACATATATATTTGTTTTCATATTCCTTTTCATTATAGTTTATTATAAGATATTGAATATAGTTACCTGTGCTATATAGGAGAAATTTGCTTTTTTAATCTATTTTATATATAGTAGTTAGTATTTGCACATCTTAAACTCCCAATTTATCCCTTCCCACCCCCTTCCCCCTGGTAACCATAAGTTTATTTACTATGTGAGTCTGTTCTGTTTTGTGGATAAGTTCATTAGTCTCTTCTTTTTTCTTTTTCTTTTTTTTTAAGATTCCACATATGAGTGATATCATATGGTATTTTTCTTTTTCTAGCTTGCTTCACTTAAAATGATGATCTCCGGGTTAATCCATGTTGCTTGGAAATGACATTTTATTCCTTTTTATGGCTGAGTACTCTCCCATTATATAAATATATCACATCTTTATCCATTCTTCTGTTGACGGACACTTAGTTTGTTTCCATGTCTTGGCTATTATTTATAGTGCTGCCATGAACTGGGGTGCATGTACCTTTCCAAATTTGAGTTCCCTCCAGATATATGCCCAGGAGTTATCCAAATTTATCTGTCTTTCCTATGGCACTGCAGCTCCTTTGTTTGACTACAAGGGTCCTCAGGTTACTGGAATTAAGAAAAACCTTGGCAAACATGGACAAAGGACTAGGGAGACACACCAGGCTCTACTGCCACCACACTCTACTTGACTATGATTGATTTCACCTGTATTTGATATTCTTTTATATTATTTTAATATCACCTATGACTTTATGTATTCCTTCTAATTTTTTTAATCTTTTATTTTCCGTTTCCCTTAAGTGTGCAATGTATTAATCAACTTTTGTCTTATTTAAAAAATCTATGGATTGGTTGAATAAATCATGGGTGTACACAGGGTTGAACTTCAAACATTGTAGATTAGCTAAAGCCTTCTTCAACTATCAATTTCAATCCCAACTTCCTCCAGGGAGGTAACTGTTAGAGTTTTGTGTATTCCCTTCTAGACCTTTTCATATAGATACTGAATGATATTTTGTGGTTGAATTGTTTTTAGTCAGCCTTTTAAAACTATAAAAATATTTAAAGCCAAGCATTGTCCTTGAATATGGTGTTAGTTGTGAGACATAGACATTGGTATGAAACAGTCTCCTTTTCACTGAATTATAGGTAATCATCTATATGTAATTTCCCTCTTTGATTCAGGGGATAGCTTAAGGACCTCTTTTTGAATTTTCAGATGGTATTTTAGTCATCTTTTGGTTGTATTTGATTTTGTTGAATAATGACTATGAACACTACTGTGCAACCCCTACTTCTGGAAATTCATTGAGATTTTCTTTGTGATCAATTGCCTGGTTTGCTTTTGTAAATATTTCATGAAAATAGATAAGAAAACATTCTCTGTAGGACTCTAATAGACACCATTCTATATATTCATAATCAAATTCCCTTGATTATTATTAAAATCTTCTTTACCTGAACAGAAATAAATATATCAAAATCTCCTATGATTGAACTATTTTTAAATGTTTTAAAATTGTTTACATAAAATGTTATTTAATTTATTTATTTAACTCCTGGGTTGTTTGGTATAAAAAGGTTAATGACCGGTATACATTTTTATGGATTATATATTTTATGATTGGTGCTATTATTAAGTTTATCAATTTAAAGCTTTTGCCTTTAACTTCTACTTTATCTGATTTTAACATTGAGTAACCCTGTTTCTTTTGTGTTGTAGTCTACTTGTTATGGTTTTGCTTATCCCCTCATTTTCAATCCACTGTTGGTTTTTGGGGTATTTTTTTGCCATTTTTAATGTTTTGTTTTGAGATAATTATAAATTCACTGGAATTTGCAGATAATACAGTGAGGTTCTTTGTACCCTTCATCCAGTTTCCCACAATGGTTACATCAGGAAATTGACATTGATACAATGTGTGTGTATGGTTATATGTCACTTTATGGCAGGTACAGTTCATCACCATAAACATCACCCCTATGTTGAAACTCTGTACTCATCACTGCCGCCCTCTGCCCCACCAGCCCTAACCCCTGGCAGCCACTAATGTGTTTTCCATTTCTATAATTTTGTTATTTCAAGGTTGTTATGTAAATGGAATCTTACAGTATATGAACTTTTCAGATCGACTTTTTTTTTCCCAGAATTCCCTTGAGATGCAAGTTATGCATGTATAAATAGTTATTTTTTTCCTGCATAGAATTCCGTGGTATTGGTGTTCCACAATTTGTTTAATCATTCACTGACTGCAGGACATTTGGGCTATTACAAATAAAGCCACTATAAACAATCATGTATAAATACTTGTGTGAACATAAGTATTTATTTCATTGAGATAAGCGCTCGGGAGTGCAATTGCTAGATTATGTGAAATGGGTATGTTTAGTTTTTTCTTTAAACTGCTGAACAGTTTTCCAGAGTGGCTGCACATTCCTACATTTCCATTAGCAATGTGTGAGAGAGTTTCTCTACATCCTTGCCACCATTTGGTATTGCTATTATTTTTTGTTTTAACTGTTCTCAGAGGTGTGCTGTATATTTTGAAATGGTGTTAATTTCCATTCTGCTAGTGGCTAGAGATGTTGAATATCTTATCATGTGCTTGTTTGCTCGCCATGTATCTTTGATAAATGTCTTGTCTTTTGCCTGTGTTTGAATTGTAAAAAATTTTTTTAATTACTGTTGAGTTTTGAGAGTTCTTTATAAATTCCAGATATGATACCTTTGTCAGATATGCAGTTTGAAAATATTTTCTCCAAGTCTGTATCTTGTCCTTTCATTCTTTTACAGAGCTTAAGTGTTTAATTCTGGTAATGGGACCTAATGAAACTTAAAAGCTTCTGCACAGCAAAGGAAATCGTAAGTAAAACAAAAAGACAACCTACGGAATGGGAGAACATTTTTGCAAATGAAACCGACAAAGGGTTGATCTCCAGAATATATAAGCAGCTAATATGACTTAATAAGAAAAAAACAATTTATTGATTCTTTTCTTCTATAGATTATGCTTTTGTTGTCATATCTAAGAACTCTTCACCATGATCAGGAACTGATTTTTTTTTTCTATTCCACCTTCTTTAAATGTTATAGTTTTACATTTCACATTTAAATCTATGATGAATTTTGAGTTAATTTTGTATAAGGTGTGAGATTTAAGTTGAAGTTAACTTTATGCCTAGGATGCCTAATTGTTCCAGCAGCGTTTATTTCAAAGATGATTTTTCCTCCATTGAATTCCTTTTTAGTTTTCTCAAAAATGTGTTGGCTGCACTGTTAACCTATTTTTGGTCTTCTTATCTTGTTCCATTGACTGATGTGTCAGTCCTTCTGAAAATACAACATATTCTTGAGTAATAAAGCTATATCATATGTAGAGAAATTTCTCCCATTGATTCTCCTTTTTCAAATTTGTTTTAGTTATTCTGGTTCCTTTGTGTTTCATATAAACTTTTGAATATGGTTGTCTCTATCTACAAAAACTCTTGTTGGAATTTGGTAGGGATTTTATTAACCTTGTTTATCAGTTTGGGGAGAATTGATATCTTTACTATGTAGTCATTCAATCCATGACAGATTGTTTCTCTATATATTTAGCTCATTTTAAAAACTATGTTAATTAGTGTTTTGTAGTTTTCAGCATGCAAGTCCTGTGCATGATTTGTTAGATTTACATCTAAGTATTTCATTTTGGGGGAAGCCACTGTAAATTGTATTGTATTTGTAATTTTTGCTTCCATGTGTTCATTGCTGGTCTATAGAAATATGACTAATTTTTTGTGTTAATATTTTATCCTCGTGACCTTGTTGAGCTCACTTATTCCAAAATTATGTGTTATTTTTTTTTTGTTTGACTCATGGATTAATTAGAAGTATGCTGTTTAGTTTGCAAGTGTTTGGAGATTTTCTTGTTATCTTCTTTAAATTGAATTCTACTTTGATTCCATTGACATCAGACAATAATCTCTGCATAATTTAAATTCTTTTACATTTGTTTGTTATGTTTGATGGATCAGGCTATGGTCTATCTTGGTATAAGTTCTTTAGATTCTTGAAAAGAATGTATACTTTTTTGCCCTACACTGGAATTTGACACAACATTGTAAAATGACTGTAACTCAATAAAAAAAAAAGTTTAAGGAAGTATATTCTGCTATTTTGGGGTGAAGTGTTCTATACATATGTCAATTAGATTCTGTTGATTGATCATGCTGTTGAGTTCTTCTATATTCTTGCTGATTTTCTGTCTAATTTTTCTATCAATTGTTGAGACCGGTGGGGGTCTGTTGAAGCCTGCAACTATAACTGTAGACTTGTCAATTTCCCCTTTTAGTTATATCAGCCTTTGCTTCATATGTTTTGCAGCTCTGTGATTTGGTATGTACACTTTAGGATTGCTAGATATTCTTGGTGGGTTGACTCTTTTATTATTATGTAATGTATCTTTCTGTCCCTTGAATTTTCATTCTCTAAAGTCTGCTTGTCTGGTATTAATGTAATCATTCCTGATTTCTTTGGATTGATACATGCATGATACATTTTTTTTCCCATCCTTTTCCCTTTCTTTCTTTCTTTCTTTCTTTCTTTCTTTCTTTCTTTCTTTCATTCATTCATTCATTCATTCATTCATTCAAGAAGAGACTTTATTTGAAAGGATTGTTGCAAGGGGAAAGGGATTATTGCCATAGGAAGCATGCAAGTGTGTAGAGTTAGGCAAAAAGTGCTTGTTTTATAGAAGAGTAACAAGGCTAGAGAACTTTTTACCCTGAGCCCAGGCAATTTTCAGGAGAGGCTGTATGCTGGCCCAGGCTGAGAGGGGGCCAGTGTTCAGAGGCCTAGAGGAAGGAGAGAAGCTTAACTACAGTTTGGCTAGCAAGCATTTTGTCTAACTGATCAACGGGGCTAAAACAGTTCAGCTAATCGTTTGAGGCAAAGAATGAGACTTTGTAGGATCAATGTCTAGCCTTGTCTTTGGTCAACAATGGGGCATCCTTGAGTTTTACCTTAGTCATTTGGGGAAGGGTGTTTTGTTGTTGTAAGCTGTTTTCCAGGTCATGAAAGGAGATTTCTCTACCCTCATTCTTTTCAGGTAGTATTCAGCACTGTCAGTGGTAAAACCTCCAGGATCCAAAGTCACTCAGTTGGTGACATCCTTGAAGGATGTTGATACGTGAGTCAGATCTTTCCATATCCCCACAACTGACAGTCTGCTAAGCACCCACATTTGGAAGTCTGGCCAGAGTGCTCCTTCCCTTGATGGATGAGATCAGAGGCATTTCGCTGATTTATGAGAGACTCTTTTAGATTCCAGTGCCTCCAGCTTGGTCATGGTGTGTTTGCTTCAGAGCCTTCCACCAGCGCTGTCACGGCCATCCTGTCATTTCACCTTGTAAACCACAAGGATGTGCTCATATTCACTGTGCTTTAACTTGTACTTACTTCTGGTGGGCCAGACAATAAGCTTGGGAGGGACAGAGCTCTCAGCTGGCATCCTGATTATTCTCCCAGCATCGTGATAAAACCTCCCTTTCAAAGATGTCAGAGGGACCTGTGGACTCACTTCAAGTGGTCATTCTACCTCCTTCATTTCATCTTCCACTTCCTCTTCCAACTCAGAATCTTCTGAATCCTCAGGAAGCACAGTGTTCAAGGCAGCACTTTTCTTCAACAAATAGACTGTCAACATTTGAGAACCTGCTCAGGTCACCCTTTACTTTCAAACTACCTATGTCGTATCTGAAGTGAGTTATTTTGTAGATGGTGTGTAAATCATATTTTTTGTTTAATCCACCCTGCAAATCTATTTTTAATTGTTGTATTTAGACTGCTTATATTTATGATAATTATCGATATCTTAGGACTTAAGTGTGTCACTTTATTTTTTTATTTTATGATTGTTCTCCTTTTTTTTTTTTTTGTATTTACTTCCTTTGGGAGAGTTGACATTTTTTATAATTCCATTTGACTTTTCTAAAGTGGGTTTCAGTGTATCTTATATGCAGATTGTTTTAGTGATTGCTTAGGTATTACATTATATTATATGCCACTTCCTTCTGGCCTCAGTGGTTTCTGATGAGTAATTTACTGCCATTTGAATTGTTTTTCCCCTCCAGCTCACTCATTCTTCCTCTCTGGTTGCTTTTAAGACTTCTTTTAAGTTTCAGAAATTTGGCCATGGTGTATCTTGCTATGAATTTCTTTGGTTTTATTCTGTTTGTGTTTGCTCAGCTTCTTAGATATGTAAGTTTATATATTTTTCCATATTTAGGAAATGTTCTGCCATTATTCTTTGAATATTTTTTCAGTCCCAACCCTTTTCTCCTCTCCTTCTGGGACTCTATTGACATAAATACTAACTCTTCAGTTACAGTCCCACCTGTCCCAGGATCTCTTTTCTTATTTTTTTCAATGTATTTCCTTTCTGTTGTTCAGATTTGATAGTTTTTATTTACCTTCAAATTCACTGATTCTTTCTTCTGTCTTGTCTACTCTGCTGTTGAGCTCATCTGTTGTATTTTTGTTTCTGTTTATATATTTTTCAGTTCTAAAATTTCCATTTTTTTCCTCTTTACATCTTTTAGTTTTCACTGAGACTTCATGTATGCATTTTCATTTGTTTCAAGCATCTTTGTAATTGCTCCGTGAAGCATCTTAATGAGGGCTGCTATGAAATCCTCATCAGAATATTCCAACATTTGTGTCATCTTAAAGTTGGCATTTGTTGATTGTCTTTTCTCATTTAAGTTAAGGTCTTCCTGAATCTTGGTGTACTTGATCAAATCCTGGACATTTTAGCTATTGTGTTATGCAACTCTGGATATGTGCTAAATCTTGTGTTTTTGTAGGCATCCTCTGACACCATCCCAGTCATGACTGGGACGGGTGCCTCTATTGCTGGGTGGGCATTAAAGTTCAGGCTCTGATGTAGTGATCCACGGACTCTAGGGAGTGGGAAGGAGCTCATTATTGCTCAGCAAAGATGAAATCCCATGCCCCATACTTAGTTTACTTTGCCATCGTCTTAGGGGGTTGGGGAGGAGCCTTATTACACTCGAGTGAGAGTGGGTGTGTTGGCTGTCCACTTAGCCTGTGCTGGCAGGGATTAGGGGTGCAGTCTTTTCTATGGTGTTTGCCTGGAGTAAAACAGTTATTGTCAAAAACTTTTCTGTCTTGGGATGCTACCCCAGTTCTGGTCCTTTGGCTATAAAAAGGCTTTCCTTGGGGTTCCCTTGTTTTCGGCACCTATTGGCATTTCCAGATGCTGCCTTCTCTAGAACTTAGTCTGGGATATGTGAAACCAAAAGAAGACCCAAGAAACTCACCACCAAATCATATTTTGGGTTCTGAGGTTTCTAGGCAATTTGCCTTTTCTCTCTACTTCTTATGTTTGTTTTTATAATGACCAGATTTTTAGCTGTACTCAGCAGGAGGAATAGGAATAAATATATTTATCATTGTGGAAATGGAAGTCCTCTGTTATTTTGTTTTTAATGTTTTTTTTTCCTAAATAGCTTACTGCTCAATTTTAATTTTATATTATCCTAATGTCTTTATGCTTCGTTAAGGAGATGCAGCTCATTAACATTGATTTCAAAGACAGATACTGATCAATCAATTTCTTCAATTTTGCTTACTACCTTTGTACTTAGTCATGATTTTTTGTCTTTCCTTAGTTTGTTGATTTAGTCAGGTAAAGTTTTATTCTTCTGCCCGGTGCCTGAGTCTCTCTACCTTAGATATTCCCTTATGCATCTCCATTGCACTCGAAGTGGCTTCTCATCTGAAGGATTCCACAGCTAATGTGTGCAGAGTTCTACTGATCTGTGAGATTTTGAGATCCTGGGGCAGCTTTCATCTAGGAGCACAGGGGCTGTGGCTTCTCCATCAGTTCTCTGGAGCAGGTCCGCATTCTTCAGTCTCTAGGAGAGAACATCAGAAAGCTAAGTTGTGGAGGCAGGATGCAGAGGAGCTGGCCCACACTGACTCTAGGGGTCTTCAGATGTAGCTGTCTTCTCTGGGTGGGATGACAGGTCCCACCTCTTAAGGCAATGGCAGCACTAAAACCTCACACCATCATCATCTGATTCTGTTCTGTATTCAATGAACCCACTGATCACAGTCCTCACCAGAAGCCTGGAGAGTCCACTTTGGACAGGAAACGTAATTTCAGAAAAGGCCCTCTGGTCTCAAGTTGGTTCTTTTTAAAAGGTGACATGAAGGCATGACCTAGAATCTCAAAGGTCCATCTTTTAGGAACTGGCCTTCTTTATCCATCATAATGGTTTGGTGGATGGAGATGGAGTGTCTGGGCCTGGAGCCACCCTGAGCTGATAGGATATTGGGTTAATTGTTTCCACCTCGTTCTTGTCTGTCATTCCTGTTGTCTTCTAAAGACCCCTTGTATTTAGGCCATAGTTGGTGAAGAAAAGCAAAGACTTGTGGCACTTTTTTATTTTGTTTTTTTTTTTCTGAAGGAGCATGACCTCCCAAAAGGCCATGCCTCACAAGTCCGATGATCAACTCAAGTTAGATCAGGATGCAAGGAATTGAATGTTAGCTAGGTGTGTACCCCATCTAACTCCAAAAACTTAGCCTTTCTGTCCCCCAATGTCCTTCTCAAGAATTTGTTGTCAACAATTCAAGATTAACTAAGAAATCATATTGAAAAGTATCCAAGCATCAGCAAAGGTTAGTGATATCCATCTTGCTCGTCTGATGTAATTTTTCTGTTGAATGCAGTATACAAGAGACTGCTCCCAAAATGTGCTTTAGTGCAATGCATCTGCTTCATCTCCATGGAGCCCATTTTCCAAATACAAATATCTCACTTATACATATAAAATTTAGTTCCTGAAGAATTTTAAAATCTTCATATTTTATGATATCCACCCTCTAATTTCACAGTAGGAGAATCTCAGTTGATTGCAGAGCTGTGAGGGGGACACTCAGATGGATGGTTGTGAATAAGGCAGTTTCACATCAGGAAAAATGCCACTTTCCCTCTGCCTGATTCCTCCCCTCTGAGCTGTCTCACTGTGAGTTGTCTGTGAGTACAACTTTATCCTTTGGACCATTTTATGTGTTCTCATTCGGTGATTAAGCACACTGTTGAAAATCTGCTTATTTATTCCCCTCCACTCCTTCCACAGATCCCTCTCCCCACCCCTTCCTTTGGTTTGGAAATACATCAGTGAACAACTCAGAAACTATAATGACTTAGACATTTATTCTGCATCTAATGAGGAGCCACTGAAGACTTTTGAATGAGGAGTGACATGGCTGGGTTCTTGTTTTAACAAATTCACTCTGGCTGCTGTGTGGGATTAGAGCATAGGGGGCGAAGGGCAGGGATACCAGTTAGGAGGCTACTGCAGAAATCCAGGAAGAGGTGGCAGTATCTGGACCGGAGTAGAGGTGATGACAAAGGGTGAGATGCAGGAGGTATTTTGGAAATAAACATGAGAGGCTATGCCAATGGACTATGTGGAATGTGAAATAGAGAAATAAAAAATGACTCTGAGGGTTTGGTGAGCAAGAGGAAACTCATTTTAAAAACATGAAATTCAGGGTGCAATGAGACAGACAGATCATCCTGTAGTGCTGTCCCAGGGACAAAGCACCATCCTCATTTCTGCACACATCCCATTGTCTGAGATTCGACCTGCTTGTCTAAAATCAAACTGCAGAGGAGTTCTGGAAACACATCTCCCAAATGCTCAGGGAGAAGAAATGTTGGAGAACCCACGACATTGCCTTGCCACAAGTGGCTTAGTGAAACATCACACGTTTAGATGAGGGAACATCATGCAGCCATGAAATGTGCTCCCCAGGCTGATCTGTCCCCTCATCAGTGACGATGGATGGCAGATGGCAGATGGAAGCAGCCTGGGTCTGAGAGTTGTTGCTTGGGGGACAAACTGCTTGGAGAGGCTCAACATAACATCAGACTCTGAGTAAGAAATAAACATTTGTTGCATTGAGCCACTAAAAAGTCAGCATGTACTTGTTACTTCTGCAGAGCTTAGCATATACTAGTAAACCACCACATGTATTGCATAGCTGAGTTCATTTTCTAATGTCTTATTTTGCAGTAGAGCTCCCGTGAACATATTAAGGCAAATATTTTTGTTTATATCTCTGACCAAAATCATTGAATATATGTTCTGATTTTTGGAAAATGTGGACCAGTACACCTCCTCCCTGCCCCCTCCCCCCCCACATAAAGTAGTATAAGAGTATCCATTAGAACTTGGCTATATGAAAATTGTTATTTTTAAAAATTATGTTAATTTTATAGATTGTAAAATAGCATCTCGTTGTTTTAATTTGCATGTCTTTGATTTCTAATCTGGCTGAGAAGATCCTTTCCTAAAGCCTCTCTGGGGAAGGTTGGTGCTACTGGATGACTGAAGGTCCTGGGCAAGAGCATCTTCTCACCCCGCTGGTGTTTGTGTATCTTCCATATCCATGAGCTTAGATTCCATTAGTTGAACTCTGCCCATAAAGAGAAATGTCTTTGGATGTGTCTTATAATTACAGGTGTTCCTCATTTAATTCGGATTTGCTCTATTGTGCTTCACAGATATACTTAAAAAAATAGATTAAAGCTTTGTAGCAACCTTAGACTGAGCAAGTCTTTTGGCACCATTTTTCCAGTAACGTTTGCTCACTTTGTGTCTCTGTGTCACATTTTGGTAATTTTCACAATATTTCAAAATTTCCATTATTATTATTATTATTATTATTAGTTTGTTATGGTGATCTGTGATTGATGATCTTTGATGTTACTGTTGCAAGAAAGTTACAATTTGCCAAGGGCTCAAATGATAGTATTTTTTAACCATAAAATATTTTTCAACTGAGTTTTTCTTACACCTAATGCTATTGCACACTTAATAAACTTCAGTATAATATAAACATACATAAACATATGTTACTCAGGGACCAAAGATTTGTGTGACTTGTTGTGTTGTGATACTTTATTGCCATTTTCTGGAACTGAACCTGCAACACCTTTAAGGCATGCCTACTACTGTCTCGTCAGTGGCTGGGATAGGCAGTGCTGTGTCTAGATGGAAATGAAGATACCCATTCTTCCCATTTTATGTCTCTTTAAAAGAAAGAGAAGCTCTCTTGGTTTTCCAGGGAGAAGCTTATTCATGATTCAGGAAAGGCTTAACGGGACTCCCACTGAAATACAAAGAACTCATGAACTATTGGATGAGGTGAACAGATGCACACATCACAGCACACCCCGCGATGTGCTGTGAAAGAGTCCACCATGGAGTTGCAAGAACACAGAGGACAGGGGCCCTTTCTGCCTGAGGGGCTGGGATGTTCCAACCAAATCTTGTAGGTGATGTTCCAGATGACACCCCAGCTTGATCTCTGGTCCAGGTCCCGAGCTGGGTCTTGTCTCCCATGACAACTCCCACAGCAGCCCCTCTAATGGAGTATACAAGCCAGGTTTCCTGTGCTGAAAGGTGATCAAATCAGACAAATTGTAAATCTACAAGTGTTGTTCTGTCAGCATGTATATTTTTATAGAAAGGAGCAAGTCTCCACTGAGCTGGCCAGATAATCATCTCTGCTTTCCCTTACTTGTTCAGAACTGTGAAAGAACGCCCTTGGCAAGGACCTGGTTTTAATCACCTTTGGTTAACACAGAAGCTTTTGAAGGCAAAGGTGCTTTTTGTAAACTGTGGCAGGGTCCCAAGGCATTAACATTTCAGACCTTTCTCCAGCATGTGAAATGTCTAGCGCAGGGCCAAGGTATCAAGCCTGTGGAGACAATCCACTCACTGCATAGGGAGTTACTTTAATGCCTCTGGCTCATTCCTCAAAGACGTGGGTTTTTTTTTTTAATTTTAATTTTTTTAATTTTTGAAAAATTGCAGGCCATGTAAAGCTAGAGACTTCTGGGTCCAAGGAATGTTTCAGCTTGCTTTCATTTAGGTCAAAAGGAAGGCTTTTAGGAGAGATTTAGAGAAGCCAGAGATCTTCTTGGGAATGGTCCCAGAGATGATTAAGAGCCCGGAAAGATGGAGCTTAGAAAAAAAGCAAGAGGGTTTCAGTAGTTTCACTAAGGACAATGGAGAAAGTCACTCTCCCTCAAGAAAACTCAGAGTTAAAATGCAATCAGTGTTCCCCTGTCCAGAGAGTTCATTGGTTGCTGCATAGTTTGGTTGAGGATGTAGGTACCTTGGAGCTTGCAGGCAGGAAGTAAGGCTGAATCCTACAGGTGTTGAATACCAGGAATAATACCCATCCTTTGTTCTGGTTTAAGTATTAACTGCTTTACAGGCAATGTGGGTTGCTGATACCTGACTTCTGGGGAAGGGCTCTGAGGATCAGAGGAAGGATGAGAATGAGATGGTGGATGCTTGATATTTTGCTTTCAAAATTCTTAACTTGGAACATAAACCTCTGGTTGCAAAGGACCTGGGTAAACACTGAATGAAATAGGCTCATGGAGCCCGGACTTGGCTCAGAAAGTCGTAGTGAAAATATTCTCTCCATTCTGTCCCAAGGTCAGGCAGTACTAGGCCCATGTTGACTGACTGAGCCTCCAAGTCTTTTCTCATTTCAGGAGAAGGTGTTCCCCTTGGAAAACACAGCCCTTGCTAGGAGTTTATCTTTGACTTGATCTTCCTAGAGCTCCCAAGCCAAGGATGCTCATCAAAAGTGAGGTCTTGATGAGGAATCTTGGCTATCTGATTTGCCTTACATGGATGGACGTTGCTGGACCTAGTGGATTCTGCAGATTCCAGCCCACTCAGGACTGTCCAGGAGAGCCGATTCACAACTTTGAGTTTTCTGCAAAGAGCAGAAAGCTTCCCTTTAAAACAAAATATAACAGAGGCTACCCTACTGGTGAGAAGTAGGAGAAAATATTCAAAGAGATGTGTCCATGAACATCATTGGGAACCTAAAGACATCTGTGTTCCATGTAGTGTGTGGTCTTCCCAGGATCACTTGGCCTCAAAATGTCACTTTCAGAAGGACACCTAAGGGGGAGAAGGAGGCCCCAGCCCACCACCCATCTCCCTGTATATGGTTCTGAAGGCTGGGATGGCTCTCCAAGATCTTGCTGTGACCATCACACAGACAATGCTTCTTAGTCAGTCATACTTTTCTTCCCAGAATTCTGAAAATCAAAGCCACCCAGGATGAGATAAATTCTGCTCCATGTTCAAATATGTGATTTGGCTGCCATTGGCTGATTTCTGTGTTAGAGAAGTCCAGCCAGTAAATGTCTATAGAACACAGCCTGGAGGGCAGGGCCGAGTGTTCTACGAGGTTATGGACTGTGATGACAGCTGCTATGTGAGATGCGACCCATGAACACTTGGAGACTCTGGCACACTGGGCAATCATTTCTCTGACCCTCCTGTGGGCCTGGTGGCAGCTGCCCACAGGAGCCACAGTTTATACTTTTGTTTACATCTTTCTGCCTCTGATATCCCTGCATGTGCCCCGAGTCCAGGCCTGTGGTTGCCTATTTATGCTCTAAAACAACTTGAGTTTCTTCTCTCAATGGTAACATTTAAAACTTCATTTAATGTACTTGTCTACAGTGAATGAATCTAACCCCATACCATAATGTTTTGGAAAATAGAGGGAAGATGAAATTATCACTCTAAATCTCATCACAATAAACACCATCATCATTTCTTCCAGGAATTTGTCTTATCATAATGGTTCTCATATCCAACATAGTTTTATGTCTTTGATTTTATTTAATATTAAATTATATTTTTCATGTGGCTTTATAGTTTTGTTGAACAATACTTTTGATTACTTCCTAATATTCCATGTAAATATGTGTCATTATTTATTCTGCTTTTCATCATATTGTGAGAAATACGGCTATGATAAACAGCATGCAATTATTTCTTTTCTTTTTCATATTTACATTAGATACTAAGGCCAATACAAACCTTTGTATTTGCTATAATATATTTTGGCAGATTTCTTTAGGAAAAGGTTGGACCAATTACAAAGTTACCAGAAAATATTAAAACACAAAGCTCAGAGCCAGTTTTAGGTTTATTTATGAATTAACAAACTTACTAAGCTATTTTAGCTAGAAAAAAGTGCATATCCAGTGTCTGTTCACATTTGAAAGCCCCTTCCAACATAACATCTTTTTTAAAAATTTTAAAATATGTTTTATGTATTTTTGTGGGGGGTAACTCATTTTTTTTAATTTAAATTTTTTAATGATGGTACTGGGGATTGAACCCAGGATTTTGTGCATGTTAAGCACACACTCTACCACTGAGCTATACCCTCCCTGCAACATGACATCTTGAAGATCTGAAACCAAATCAGACAGTGGATCATTTACTTTCTTCTTTGCTGTGTGAGCTGCCTCCTGCATCATGGGGAGAGTGTGTGCCATTGACCAGCAGTGAGCCTTCTATGCACTCATCTCTCTGCCTGTCTGGCTATCTGTGCACATTTCCACCTACCTTCCTTTATCTGCCAAGCCTCAGGAAGGGTCAAATGTTGTCCTATAGCATAGCAAAACACCACCCATCCCAAATAAGTGTGATAATGAAACATGGGAGAAATTAAGACGTTTAAGTCAGGAAACTTTGTGGTCCGTAGACCTCCAGGGAGGGTCACAGAGCTGGTGTGAAGTCCCCTAGTGGCCAAAAAGGAGACTCAGTCACAACTAGTTACAAGAACTGCAGTGCCCCTGAGGCAAAGCCAAGCCTTCTGCTCAGAAAAAGCACTACAATGCTGGGTACAAACAGGAGACTTTCCTCATGGTACCAGCGATAAGGCTGCAGTGTATCATTGTGGGCTGTATCCATCAGCACATGTAGCACACCTGTCAGAGGCAGTTTCCTGTAGGGCCCCAGGTGTGCATCATGGCCCAGCCCAGTGCTCAAGTCACTAAACCAGTATTTCTTAGGGCCTTGTGCAGAGGAGGAGATACCAATGGGAGCAGGTGGGGCCAGGCTGATGGTGGCAGAGGGGAGTGTCAGCTGATTTGGCCCAATCCAGGAATGAATCTTTGAGTATCTGGAAAAATAGAGCAAGAGTCTCTAAATTCTCCACAAACTTTGCTTTTCTCAGCCATGTTTTGAACGACTCTGACCGGTAGTGAGGTTATAACCATGGGGTTTGACAGGCACCTAGGTGGTCAAATGGAGGCATGGAGAACCAAGCACCTTGCATGTGGGCACAATTTCATATCTTCTTGTCAACATCAGGGATGCAAAAGATGGTCCTTGTACAGAAGAAATGTGCTCCTTTCTGTTCAAAAGTGAGTCAAGGGAGAAAAACATAGTTAGGGTCAAATTTCTCCTCAAAGGAAGTGAAAAGAAACAGTAAAGAGCACAGGTGAGTTAACTAGCCCACATTGCTACCGAGTCCAGGCTTGTGCTGCTCGCCCACGTGACAGGCCAATAAATTGAGACAAGTTGTTGGGCCAAGGAACTTTATTCAGAAAGCCAGCAAACTGAGAAGATGGTGGACTAGTGTCCCAAAGAATGATCTTGCCCAAGGCAGAATTCAGGCTTCTTTTATACTAAAAGAGGGAGGGAGTAAAGTCAAATATTTCCTGGTTCCGTTCAGCCTTCGAAGGGGTTGTGTTCATTGCTTCCTTCCTGCAGGCATTCACAGGTAGGCCTGGTCAGGATGTTTCCTGTGAGCTAAACAAAGGCATTTTAGCTTAACACTCATACCTGGGAGCTGAGGGGCCATTATGTATAATTTAAGCTCATTGACAACATCCCTTCAGTGATTAACTTGTAGCAAAAGCAATAGAATACAGAGATTAAAGTAAGAGAAATAGATCCAACATGGAGTCAGATTTGTTCTTCCCTGTTACAACATCAGTGGTTTTCAGGGTGTAGTCCCCAGACCAGCAGCATCAGGATCACTGTGAACTTGTTAGAAATGCAGATTCTCAGGCTCACTCCAGGCAAGCCCAACACTCGGCACCTTGACCAGACTCCTGTGAATCTGATGTCTGCTAAATTTGAGAACCACTGGCCAAGATTCTGAGGGGGGATCCATTAACTTGGCACCTGGTGAGTTGGAGGAGGGAGCAGGGTGGAGTTGAAAGTACAGTGAACGTGAGACCTGCCACCTGGGTTCCATCCTACCCAAGATGGGAATTTGTGGTGTAATCCTGAGTAGGCTGGATTCAGCTGCCTCATATGAAAAATGAGTCTATTGGTCTCTAGAATTTCCTTACTCCACTGTGTTATGAGAAATGAAAAAACCTTTGGAGACTATAAAATGCTATCCAAATGTAATTTATGTTTCAATTTAGTGTTAAAGACTACTGAGTATCAAAGTGACAAAATATAGCTTCACTTATTTTAAAAGAACAGTGTACTAGTAGACACTCAATAAATATTTCTCCAAAGAATCAGTGGATGAAGTGAGTCAATAATTCAGCCAAAGTGTGGGGAGCTGGATGCCATTTACAGCCCTGAGGGTCCCCTTTGCTATCACAGTAGGTGACAGTTGGTGGTGATGGTTGTGTCTGGAGAGGCAGTGAGCAATGCAGGTGATGAGATGAGGGTTGTGCCTCGCAGAAGTGGGTGGGGGGGTGCTGCCATTCATGGAGAGAGAGAGACTGCTGACTGGCAGGAGTGGGGGATGTTGCCTTCAATGTTGGAAATGTTGACTTGACAGCTCTTGGGTCATCTGGGAGGAGGCATCAAGGTGGTGGTACCATGTCCACATCCGGAGCTCAGAGAAGGGGACAGAAGATTAATAAGGCAATGGAAGCACTAAATGACACCATAGAACAGTTAGCCTTAGTTGATATTTTCAGGAAATTACATAACTCCAAAAGAGAATATACATTCTCTCCAAGGGTGCATGGAACATTCTCTAGGATAGACCACATCTCCAGACAGAAGACAAGCCTCAACAAATTTAAGAGGATAGAAATTATATCAAGCATTTTTTCTGACCACAATGGCATGAAACTAGAAATCAACCACAGAAATAAAAATGAGAAAAAAAAGTGACTGCATGGAGACTGAATAACATGCTACTAAAAATCCAATGGGTCAAAAAGGAAATCAAAGAGGAAATTAAATAATACCTTGAGACAAGAGCTTAGAGAAGGGGCATGGCTGGAGGTTCACATCCATGAATCACCTGATTGTGGGTTGTATGTTGACGCTGTGGGGCTGGATGGCATCACTCAGGACAAGACCACAGGGTGAGAAGAGAAAGCACAAAAGATTGCCCCTGAGCAGTGCCACACTGACTGTGGGCACAGGAGGCTGAGACTGCACAGAAGGAAAAGGAGGACAACCATGTCAGGTCCTGGCATGGATAATTTCATTTAATCCTTGTTAACAACAGTTTAGATAAGTAAGTTGTCTTTGTGTTAAACAAAAATGGGGCCAGGGGACCGAGAAATCATTCGAAGTCTCACGGATCCAGTGCAGTGCTCCCATGATCAGAACACAAGCTTCTCTGGCCCCTAAACCTGTGCTCATCAGTAACATGCAATGCTTGTGATGTTTGGGGCCCAGTCTTCAGTACAGGGAACTGTGTATGGGAGCGCCACCTGAATAAAAGATGACTTGGCCAAGGTTTGCATCTGATGCCTGGATAAACCAGTGACAGCTTTCCCTGAGCAACAGGCATCACCATAATAATGCATTCTGGATATTTATGGACATTCACAAATGGTGGGTTCAGAGAGGACTCTGTGTGTGTGTGTGTGTGTGTGTGTGTGTGTGTGTGTGTGTGTGTGTGTGTGTGTGTGTGTGTGTGTGTGTGTGAGTACATGTGCACGTGCACGCATGTGTCTTGGGAGGGTGTTAGGTAGGAAGGTAGAACTAAGTCTTACACAAGAAAAGTGAGAGAAGTCTAGAAGGTATGAGAAATAAGAGAACTGGATGAGAGGATGGTGCCAGATGAAGGAGGCTGGGAACTCAAGGCTGAGGCTGTGGACAGAAAAAGAGCTTCTGTGAGATTCCCTTCCATGAGACACCAACTGTGAGGTGGGTGACCCACCAGAATGGCATGGGCTGTATTGAACTTTTGATAATTTGAGGCAGTGACCACTACATTGAATATCTCAATAAGTCCTTTCCATGTTTTTTTTAAAGGGATATTCTGCATCCCAATTTCAAGGAAAGTATGAGCCTGTTGTTAGAAGTAAAGGCAATTTTGATGGATGACAGACAGAAAGCAGAAGCCCTCAACTGTAATGCTTCTCCTTCTTTGTCAAGAGATGTTAGACTGGATGGATGAATATTAAGCTAAAGCTGAAGCTGGTGGAACTTTTGTAAAAGGGCTCGGTGCTGTTCTGTGTGGATGCTCGTCACTGGGCTCAGAAGGACACATTCTTGGATCTTCAAGGACCCGGGACTTACCAGTTCACTAGGTCACCCTCTTCCTTTGCTCTGGACTTGAATGAGGGCAGGAGCGTTGCTGGAGCCCGAAAGAGCACCTGTGTTTTTTGTCATCTGTACCAAAGCATGAGCGAAGCTGTATTCCATATTGAATGACCCTGGCACTGAAAACAGCAAGGCCTTTTGCAAAGTATTGGATAACCAGTAATTATGGCAAAGCACTGACTTTTCCCTAACAGCTCTACCCCCGTGAAAAGAACCAGGTGCCCAAGGCTATTTTTTGCTTTACATAATTAAACAGTTCTTGAAGTCTCTTAACTAGTTTGGTTTTATCCTAAAGGATAACAAACCTGTTCAGCCTTACTTGTATTCTTCCTTCAGACTTAGATGTTCTCATCAACTCACCTGAAAGGCTAGTTCTCCCATCTGGCTAACTTTAAAATAAGCTAGTTGGATGCCCACCTCTAAAGTAGCCCTCACCTCACCCCAGCTTCCTTAGGGCTAGAGAGTCACTCATGCCTTTATGGACTCTATCACAGATACTCATACAATAGATTCACTGTGCTGTGGAGCCCCATTAAGTGTTTTGTGCTTGAAAACCCCAAAGTAGAAGGTGCAGTCATTTTTTAATCAAAGAACCTAAGCTTCAGCTGTGTCATTTCTTTCCACTAGAACATTGCTTATTTTCTCTGGATGGTGAGAGGCTGAGAAGGTTGTCCCAGGGCTATTGTAATAGTAATATGTAAGACTTAAGAGAATTCACAGGTTCCACTTAAAAAATAAAAAAGTCATGGGAATGTCATGTACAGCATGGTGATTACAGTTAATAATACTGTGTGTGTATCTGAAAGTTGCTAAGAGAAAATTTCTTATCATGATGAGAAAACAATTTTGTGACTGTGTGTGGTGACATGTTAACTAGACTTACTGTGGTAATCATTTCACAATATATACAAATGAATCTTTATGTGGGTGTACCTGAAACTAATGTGCTTTATGTAAATTTTATCTCAGTAAAATATTTTTTAAAAAGGGAATTCATGGGGAATTTATGAAGACTAAACCTCTGAACAAAGTGAGATGTTTAAAATCTATTGTATTTTTTTTTCAGAATGAAAAATAATACCTGAAGAGGAAACCATGCCTGTTAGGAGCCCCCAGAAAGTGGAGATGGAACAATCATAAGCTCCTTGGCTCAAGCCAAGTTGAAGTCATGCATTGAGGCTCAGTGAGATAGGACAGGCTGATGCAGCTGGAATGGGTCTGCACTTTCTGCTGGACTCAAATCCACTGCATGAGATGAGATGAGATGATTATTATCTTCTGATAAGAACAGAAAAAGAAATGTCACTTGTTTGGAAAAACAAACCTGTAAAAGAAAATATGAAGGGGGGGATTCTTGGGATGAACAGGTTAGGAAAATTGGCTTTCAGTTGTTTTCTGTCTGCTCCATAGCAACGTCCAGCATCAGAAAAAGCCACATTTACAAACTTCACAATTTTCCAAAGTTCTTGGCTCCCTCCATGCACATTCCTTCTCATGCTCCCAGAAACTAAATCAGAGGGGTTTCACAAGAACAGTTACAAATTTCATCCATAATGGAGTGTTAGAGGCTTGCAATTTATCGCATCTAATGCAAAGATTGTGAAAGAATTTTTCAGATTTCCACATCTTTTATGTAAGTTGAATATATCCTTTGGTTCTAAGGAAAACAGCTTGTAAAATGTTTGGGAGCTCTTGGGACATCAAACAGCTCTTAGAGGAGTGCATTTTAATGGTTTACTTGTAAAAGAATCAGTAAAAGAAGCAGAAACGTATGGTTTGAATTCCTCTGAATAATACGAGGTATTTTTGTAGGCATCTTTTTTTTTCCCCTGAGGGTCTCACATCTTTGAGTGCTTATCCTAAAAATACTCAAAATAACCCTTAGTTATACTGACATGAGAAGACAACAGTACTGTAACACTGTCTTCTTGTTAGACCTGGGGCCAGGGTTCTAGCAGATGCTGAGTTCATCAAGAAATGTGGGGGTGGGGGGAGGGACAGAAACATCAGTGGAGTCATGTGTAATTAAGATACAGAAGCAGCTGGTCCAGGAGTTCAAGGTTTAAAAGCTTACAAACTCCAAGCAGGTGACACGAAGACTTGAACTGGGTCCTGGCAATTAAAAATGGAGGCTTGAGTTGGGGTGAGCAGCTTGAAAATAGTAGAGCTCTTCAACTTTATGCTGATGAAACAAAAGAGTCTGTGGAAAGCCTAACTTCCTTGGCCATGGATTAGAACATGAGAGTGAGAGTAACTTATCCTAAAGTCAAATCGGTAGAAAGGGGGTGGTACCTAATTCAAGTCCTGGGCCCCTTTCATTGTGTTACATCTGTGTTCAGGGGCTGGCAGGAGACAGTAAAACAGGAGTGAGGATAGACTTGGATCAAGTTTGCATGACCTTGGGCCAATGGCATCACCTTACCTGTGTGAGGATATCTCAGCTGTGAGACAGCACAGTAATGACCACTTCACTGACTTGTAGGATGGACTATTAAGGCTACAGTTAGTTATCATCATAGCGATGCATTTTCCTCTCTTAGATAATAACTTAACCAATGATTATTGAGTGTCTACTGTTGGCTTCCCCTGGGGATATGGTGGTGAGTCAATGCAGACATGGGTTCTTCCCTCTTGCAACTTGGAGTCCAGTGGGAGAGACTGACATTCCTGAAATGACCACATCAGCAGGGATAACAGAGCATCAGGTCCAGGAATGACTGAGTCTGTGTGTGGATGATTCAGAGGCTCGAGACTTATGGGGAACTAAGGATAAAGGAAGGTAAATCTAGACATGGAGGAACCAAGGGAAGTCAAAGGGAGCTAAGGATGTGATGGGGGCTCCACGAGTTTCTGATCCCATGACTTTGACCCAGGAGCATCTACAGGATGATTTAGGCTGCCCTGCCTTTGTTCTCAGCCTCTCGGGCCAGTGCTTCTGCCCACTGACTCGCTGCTCTGGATATTCACGTCTCACCCCAGTTTCACAGGACTCTTGGGGACTCAGCTCAGCTCCAATCCCTCCTCTGTAGCTCGACTGTGAGCATTTGTCTAGATTCCCCATTTTCCTGTCGGAATCCACCTGCTGCTGCATAGTCCCAGCCTGTGCCTTTTTTGTCTCAGTCTTTATCACTAAGACCACATCCCAGGCATCACCTGTGGTTCTGTCTCCTCCCTTCTCTTTACCAGGAAATGATACCTAGAACCCTGAAATACTTGTTTGAGCAAAATCCTTGTCTGCATGCAACAGTAACTGACCCTGGCTGATTATATCAAGAAAAGGAATTTGTGCAAAGGCTGCTAAGTGATTCAGAGAACCCCTAGGAGGACCATGGAACAGTGTTTAGACAATGATCAGGCACTAGGTAAGCTAAACCACAGGCAAAAGAAGTGCCAGAATCAGACCCAGGGCTGGTTTGGTGTGACCCCTGTGGCCACAGCTGTCCCACCTGGAGGCCCTGCCTGCCCTGCTGCCTCAGCAATGCTGGCCACAGTCACAGGGGTCAACCCACTGCTGCTGCCCCCAGGAACGCAGCCTTGTTGGCACCAGAGCAAATAGTGAAAAGGATGGTTGCCTTTCCAAGCCCATCAAAAGTGAGTATTATTTATCATTTATATGCTGGAGAGGATGTGGAGAAAAGGGAGCCCTCCTACATTGTTGGTAATGCAGTTTGGTGCAGCCACTATGGAAAACAGTATGGAGATTCCTAAGACTAAAAATAGACTTATCATATGACCCAGCAATCCCACTCCTGGGCATATATCCAGAGGGAACCCAACTTCAAAAAGACACCTGCACCCCAATGTTCATAGCAGCACTATTTACAATAGCCAAGACATGGAAACAGCCTAAATGTCCATCGACAGATGATTGGATAAAGAAGAAGTGGTATATTTATACAATGGAATACTATTCAGCCATAAAAAAGGATAACATAATGCCATTTGCAGCAACATGGAAGGCCCTGGAGAATGTCATTGTAAGTGAAGTAAGCCAGATGGAGAAAGAAAATTACCATATGACATCACTCATATGTGGAATCTTAAAAAAAACCCAAAAAGAACAAAACAAAACAAAACAAAACAAAAAAAACAGAAGACATATGAAATTATATATAAAAAAGAAACAGACTCACAGATACAGAATACAGTTTTGCGGTTGCCAGTGGGGAGGGAGGTGGGAAGGGATAAACTGGGAGTTGGAGATTTGCAGATACTGACTGGTATGTGTAAAATAGATAAACAAGTTTATACTGTATAGCACAGAGAAATATATTCAGTATCTTATAGTAGCTCATGGTGAAAAAGAATATGAGTATATGTATGTTCATATGTAACTGAAAAATTGTGCTGTACACTGGAAATTGACACAACATTGTAAAGTGACTATACCTCAATTAAAAAAAAGAACACTAAAAAAAAGAGAGTATCAGAAGTTTTCAGAAGAGGAAGCAGATGCTATGATTGGCTGAGTCTTAGCTCCAAAAGTACAGAGAAGAGACCATTGAAAGGCTCTTTCTGCTAGATTCTAAGTTGGTCCCCACATGGCAGGACTGAGAGATTGACTAGGTAATAAAGAGTTGACCAGAGGGGGAAAGAAAATGGTGCACAGCTTTTGGTTTGGATCACGGGGTGATGATGGTGGCATTTACTAAAATGGGCAGAGGAAGACCAGACTAGAAACAGTAATGGATGAAATGGATTTGAGATACTTGTAGGCTATTGAATAGATTACTGAATTTACATAACACTCGGTGCACAGTAGGCACTTAATAAATATTTGCACAATGGACATGTTGACCTGAAGGCCATTTGGAAGATGGGGACTATAGCTAATGAATAGCCATGGGCTTGTGCAGGGGAGAGACAAAAGAGGTTTCTTCTCTGCCATTCCCATCAGCACAACAGCCCCAGTTCAGAGAGACTGCTCAACAGTCTTCATGCTACTATGTCCCACGGGCCCCATGGGGACCTGGGCTTCCTGGGCACGATGGCTTGGCTCTTAGTGCCAAGTGCCATTTCCCAATAGAGACAAGCTCCAGGGGCCTCCGTGGGTTTCTCCTTTTCCTGTTGAACTCTTTGGTCATCACTTCCCTCGTCCTCTTTCTCCTGGTACTCTCCAAGTTCCCCACGGAAAACTAATAGCAGGAAAAAGGAAGATCACATAGGCTCTTGGGAGCAGAGCAGGTTGGACAAGCAATAAATGTCCTTGATGTTCTGTTTGTTTTAATGTGAAAGCCCAAGACTTCAAGTTTTTCCCACTGAAGAAACTTGACATTCCTGAGACGTGTGTTCTTAGCTCCAAAGGCTGCACCACTGCTCCAGCCCAGCTCCAGCGTAAGAGGGGGTCTGAAAGTATTTCTCCTATTACCTTTCCTGCACCCCCCACAGTGAGGACCAGCTCATCAGTCTCCCTGTCTTCATGTCCCATGATGCCCCATATCCATGACGGTCCAGGTGGGCTTATGTTTAAAAGGCTGTTGAATTTAGAGGATGCCAAATGGGCAGCTTTATGTGGCCATAAATGTCAAAACTTAAAGGAATCTTGGTGGTTTTCTGATCTAGGGAGTGGAAGATGCATGCAGTCTGATCTTCCATGCCCAAATCGGTGGGCTTCCATTATCACCACACAACTCTTCCCTAAAAGCCTTAGAGCCCTTCCCAACACAGCATTCCAGGGAGCTATGGCCACGTGCACAGAACTGGCATGAGAATTAAAACTAACTTGTTATCTCTAGATGGTCAAACCCTCTCCATTTTACTAAGAAGGACTTTGAGACCTAGGAAGGCTGGGATTTACAAGGGCTTCTTACAGCAGGGCCTGGACCTCTGATGTCTCATTTAGCCCACTCTTTATGCCTGGAGAAAGGGGCCCTTCTACTGCTTCTATTGATCCCTGCAGCAGGGATCAGTCTTCTGTACTTGTCAATCCTCCTGAAGTGCATTGGACTTAAACAGTCCTGTGTTTAAAATTCAAATTGAGGTGATTTAAATCTCTCACTGAAGCTCTGAAGATGTGAAAAACCCATAAATGGCCAAATAAACTAAAAGAAGATATTGTTCATTATGGGTTAACAAACCCTTCCCTTCTTCATCACAAATGGAAATCTTGACAAATTCTCATAGTTGAGATTCAGGGAGGCAACATGGAATCATGGAAAGAACATTGGCTCTAGAGGAAGTCACCTCTGGTTGGCATCCCTGCTCCACCACACAAGCTGAGTGACCTTGGACAAGTTACCCAACCTCTCTGAACTCAGTATTCATCATCTGTAAAATGGGAATACGTTCTACCTCAGAGAATGAGTATGACCATTCAATGAAATAACATTTTAAGTGCCTGAGCTATAAGGGACATTTAACTAAAAAGAGTTTGTGGTGGTTTCATTCTTGTTTTAAGAGAAACAGTTTTCCTAGGACGCTAGGGCTTTAGTTCTAAAAACACCTGTACATTCATGATCACTTAGTGGGATATTCCTGGGCACCCGCAAACTCTGACAAAGAGTCCAGATATGCTGGAGATGCTGGTATAAGACAAAATGAGCTATAAATGTTAAATTGAAATGGGTCAACAAGGGGAAAATGACACAAAACAAATGGGCGAAGAATGTGGAATATGAAGAGAAGGTCAAGTTGGAAATAAACAGGGAATGTGATGCTTCCAAGGAGAGGGCTGGGCAGTCACCATGAGCCCCAGCTGCGGGCTGGCTTCCACCTATGGGAAATGTGGCTTCTCTTCCATGCAGAGCCTAGGTGGTGCTCCAGGCTCTGCTAAGGTGAGTCACACACTCGAGGAGCCGCCTCTGGATCTTGTGACTATCTACAGGGAGGAGCAAAGCACAGGGACAGGAAAGCAGCCTCAGGGACTGGGCCATATGGTCAAGGACCAAACTGTGTCTATGAGAGTTGATGTGGAGAGTCATCTACTAGGGTGCCAGGCCTCCTCCAGGAACTGAGGTCTGAGGATAGGTGCACCTCTTAGAAGCATGCTATTTTAGGCTACCCACATTTTCTTTTCTGGTCTTTATTAAGTTTTCAGTGAAAAGGCTACTCAAATCCTTGGTATAAACCAAATAAAGGAAAGAGCCTGCTATCAAAAAACAAATTTCTTCTGTACAGCACAGGGAACTATATTCAATATCTTGTAATAACCTTTAATGAAAAAGAATATGAAAAAAGCATTTGTACATATATGTATATGCATGACTGGAACATTATGCTGTACATCAGAAATTGACACATTGTAACTGACTATACTTCAATTAAAAAATGTATATATAAATAGAATTTTAGCCTGCCTCTGCTGCAGGTAAAAGAATAATCATTTTCATATTGAATAACAATCCCTGGAAAAGAATAAAATCAATTAAAAAGAAGGAAGTGTTTCACCCCTACCAAAAATAAATTAAATGGGTGTCCCATATGCAGTGGTGGGTGAGTGGCTGAGGATTGTACTGGGACTTGGATGAAGACTCCAAGGAGAAGAAAGATTCAGGATGCAGAGGAGCACTTTTTGACAGGTGTCTTCAGTTAGACTTCCCCTTCTTCTGCAGCATGGCTTCCTTGTGCTATTTGGGAGTATGGGGTTTTGATTTTAAAGAAGTGTTCATTTCCTTACAATTTCTCCCCTGTGTTTGCTTGTCACACCTCTCTGGCACTTTGTTATCATTCATTTTACAAGAAAATTGATTTCTTCTACTTATCAAATGACAGTTGGGATTCCTACTTTGCCGCTTGGGAAAAAAAGTAGGACTCTTACCTCACACCTTACACTCATATTTCAGATAGAGTATAATAACTGTGTCTAAAAACATATTAGAGTAAAATGTGTGTAGAATAAAATACAGACTATTATCTGAGCAGAAACCACAAATGAAAAGAATGATAATTATGACTGCAAAAAGAAAGCGAAATTTCTGTAGAAGGCAGTAAGTCATACATGCAGTTTAGAAACAAAGAACAAACCAAGAGAAAAAATACAGTATCCAAGAAACAGTATTATTGCTTTTAATCTATAGAGATGCTACTCTAATAGGAAAAATAGTATCTATTCGATCCTAATAGGAACAAAAAATGGAAAAGATCTGTAAAGTGGCCAGTAGAGATATAAAAATATATTTAGCCTATTTTATAGTAAAATAAACATAAATGAAAATAACAAAATGTTTACTTGTCAAGTCAGAAAAGACAACAGAGATTGTTAAGAACAGTGAGGACAGAGGGAGGAGAAAGGGCAGCATCTGTACTGTGGCAGGTCTTAGAGCAGGATGGTCACAGCGTTGATACAAGCAGGTCCACCTGGGTTTGAACTCTCGTTGCTGGATGTCACTAAATGTCCTCCGTGCCTCCACATCATCATCTGTATAATGGGATTAATGATGCCTCAGAGGGTTCTTGACAGAATAAAAGTCAGCATACAAAGTGCTTACAAGAGCGCCTGGCATGTAGTAAGTACTACACAGCATTAACTATCTTACTACACTATACTTACTATAAAATTACTATTGTTATTATTCTCAACATGTTGTACATGGGCACATTCATTGATTTAAAACTTTCTGAAAAATAACGTGATTATATATATATAAATTTAAAGGTGCATGCACTTCACATTTATTTGTATATGTTTCTCTATGATTATATAAAAATATTATTTATTTTTTATTGAGTTACAGTCAGTTTACAATGTTGTGTCAATTCCTAGTGTAGAACACAATTTTTTGGTTACATATGAACATACATATACTCATTGTTGCATACTTTATCACCATGAGCTACCACAAGATCTTGTATATATTTCCATGTGCAATACAGTATAATCTTGTTTATTTGTTCTACATATGCCTGTCAGTATCTACAAATTTTGAACGCCTAGTCTGTACCTTCACACCCCCCTCTTCCCTGGCAACCACAAGTTTGTATTCTATATCTATGAGTCTGTTACTGTTTTGCATTTATGTTCTTTTTTTTTTTTTTTTTAGGTTCCACATATGAGTGATCTCATATGGTATTTTTCTTTCTCTTCCTGGCTTACATCACTTACAGTGACATTCTCCAGGAGCATCCAGGTTGCTGCAAATGGTGTTATGTTGTCTTTTTATGGCTTAATAGTATTCCATTGTATAAATATACCACTTCTTCTTTATCCAGTTGTCTGTTGATGGACATTTAGGCTGTTTCCATGTCTTGGCTATTGTAAATAGTGCTGCTATGAACATTGGGGTGCAAGGTGTCTTTTTGAAGTAGGGTTCCTTCTGGATATATGCCCAGAAGCGGGATTCCTGGGTCATATGATAAGTCTATTTTTAGTCTTTTGAGGAATCTCCATACTGTTTTCCACAGTGGCTGCACCAAACTGCATTCCCACTAGCAGTGTAGGAGGGTTCCCTTTTCTCCACAGCCTCTCCAGCATTTGTCATTTATGGACTTTTGAATGATGGCCATTCTGACTGGTGTGAGGTGATACCTCATTGTAATTTTGATTTGCATTTCTCTGATAATTAAGATATTGAGCATTTTTTCATTTGTCTATTGATCATTTTGTCTTCATTGGAGAACTGTTTGTTTAGGTCTTCTGGCCATTTTTGGATTGGGTTGTTTGTGTTTTTGTTATTAAGTCCCATGAGATGCTTATATATTCTGGAGATCAAGCTTTTTTCAGTTTCATGATGAATCAACAAAAAAAGAAAGTAAAGAAACAATCCCTTTTAAAATAGCACCCAGAGTATTAAAATACTTAGGAATAAATCTAACTAAGGAGGTGAAAAACTTATACACAGAGAACTATACAACATTGATTAAGTAAATTAAAGTAAATTAAAACATTGATTAAATTAAATTTAAAAAATGGAAAGATATCCCATGCTACTGGATTGGAAGAATCAATATTGTTAAAATGGTCACACTGCCCAAGGCAATCTACAGGTTTAATGCAATCCGTATCAAATTACCCAGGACTTATTTCACAGAACTAGAACAATTCATAATAAAATTTATACTGGAATCACCATAGACCTAGAATTGCCATAACATTACTGAAGAAAAAGAAGGAGGCTGGAGGAATAACCCTCCCAGACTTCAGATAATACTACAGAGCTACAGTAATCAAAACAGTATGGTATTGGTAGAAAAACAGACATATGAACCAATGGAACAGAACAGAGCAGCCCAGAAGTGAACCCACAAACTTTTGGTCAACTAATCTTTGACAAAGGAGGCAAGAATATACAATGGAATCAAGACAGTCTCTTCAGCAAATGGTGTTGGGAATACTGGGCAGCAGCATGTAAATCAGTGGAGCCAGAACACTCCCTTACACCATACACAAAAATCAACTCAAAATGCATCAAAGACCTAAACATAAGGCAAGATACAATAAACACCCTAGAAGAAAACATAAGCAAAACATGATCTCACATGTATCTCAAAAATGTTCTCCTAGGGCAGTCTACCCAAGCATAGAAATAAAAGCAAGAATAACCAAACAGTACCTAATTAAACTTACAAGATTTTGCACAGCAAAGGAAACCATAAACAAAAGAAAACAACCTATGGAATGGGAGAAAATTTTTGCCAAAGGTGAACTGACAAAGACGATCTCCAGAATATTATTTTAAATTTATTTTTGATTTTTTTTTATTGATGTATAGTCAGTTACAATGTGTCAATTTCTGGTGTACAGCATAATGTTTTAGTCATACATACACATACATATATTCATTTTTATATTCTTTTCCATTAAAAGTTATTACAAGATATTGAATATAGTTCCCTTTGCTATACAGAAGAAATTTCTTTATCTGTTTTTATATATAGTGGTTAACATTTGCAAATCTCAGACTCCGAAATGTATCTCTTCCCATCCCCTTTCCCCAGTAACCATAAGATTCTTTAGTATGTCTGCAAGTCTATTTCTGTTTTTAGATGAGTTCATTAGTGTCTTCATTTTCCTTCCTTCCTTCCTTCCTTTTTTAACATTCCATATATAGGTGATATCATATGGTGTTTTTCTTTCTCTTTCTGGCTTACCTTGCTTAGCATAATGATCTCCAGGTCCATCCATGTTGCTGCAAATGACATTATTTTATTCTTTTTTTATGGCTGAGTAGCATTCCATTGTATAAATATAACACAACTTCTTTTTTTTTAAACATTTTTTATTGATTTATAATCATTTTACAATGTTGTGTCAAATTCCAGTGTTCAGCACAATTTTTCAGTCATTCATGGACATATACACACTCATTGTCACATTTTTTTCTCTGTGAGTTATCATAACATTTTGTGTATATTTCCCTGTGCTATACAGTGTAATCTTGTTTATCTATTCTACAATTTTGAAATCCCAGTCTATCCCTCCCTACCCTCCACCCCTCTGGTAACCACAAGTCTGTATTCTCTGTCTGTGAGTCTATTTCTGTCCTGTATTTATGCTTTGTTTTTGTTTGTTTGTTTTTGTTTTTGTTTTTTAGATTCCACATATGAGCGATCTCATATGGTATTTTTCTTTCTCTTTCTGGCTTACTTCACTTAGAATGACAACTTCTTTATCCAGTCATCTGTCAATGGACATTTTGGTTGCTTCCATGTCTTGGCTATTGTAAATAGCAGCTGCTATGAACATTGGGGTGCATGTATATTTTTGAATTAGAGATTCTTCCAGATAGATGCCCAGGAGTGGGATTCCTGGATCATATGGTAGGTCTGTTTTTAGATTTATGAGGAATCTCCATGCTGTTTTCCATAATGGCTGCACCAAACTACATTCCCACCAGCAGTGTAGGAGGGTTCCCTTTTCTCCACACCCTCTTCAGCATTTATTGTTTGTGGACTTTTAATGATAGACTTCACTTTAGTTCTGATTTGCATTTCTCTGATAATTAGCAATATTGAGCATGTAAACATATAAATTTAAATGTACATGCACTTCAGCTTGTCAATTTTTTTCTATTTTATCCAAAAGTATTAACCAGAGAGTATACAAGGAGACATACGCTAATATTCCATCACTGTGTTATTATAATCTCAAAATATTTGCAAACAAGTTAAATATTTAACAATAAGAAAAACTTTGCCTGAATAATGGCAGTCACATCAGTTTGATGAATTATTATGTATCAATTAAAATAAAAAAATGAAATTCAAGTCGTGTATATTCTCATATATGTATCTGTCTCTACCTGCACGAACATTCATGTTTATTTCTAATCCATCTAAATCTGGAATGAAAAACAGAAAGTACACATGGATGTTACCTCTATTTTGGTATCTGTTGGTGATATTTTAGTTTTGCAGTTCTCATTTATTTTCTGAATTTTCAACAATAAGTGCATCATAAATGAAAATAACTTTATTATTTCTAATTAAAAATATAATAAATTCTCTGAGACCTCAAATAATTGAAACCATCAAAATAAATGAAATCATCTGCAAATTAAGTACATATGTTATAGTAGGATTTTGTTTACGATTCCAGGTTTGCTTTCATTGTACTTATGCCTATGAGTGAGAGGTGCTTACAAACAAACTCGCATGTACACATATACTTTTATCTATCATCAACATATCATGGGCATTCTTCTCTTTGAATAGCTAGAGACCTAACCCGGGGTTTTGATAAGTTGGTGAGTATTGAATCATATGTCTATGTAAAGCACCAGACATGTGCATGTTTTCAGACTTCTAGGTCCCTAGCAGTAGAATTATGTAAAAAGAAATGGAGAGTCTAAGGCTCCTTGATGGCTAATCTCAGATTACTTTCCAGAAAGATTATACCAATTTATACTATGGCTAACATAGTTTAGAATGACCTTAATGTACTTTCATTTAAATTTTTGTCAATTTAGTTGTTGAAAATATTGTCTGTTTGGTCTTAATTGGCACTCAGAGGAGACTTTCAATCCAAAGCCCGACATGAAGCAGCAGTGGAGACTGCTTCTGAAAAGAAAGAAACTTTAGTCGGTTAAATATAAGCACTTCAAGTCTTCGCATGTGTAGACAATTAATTTCCAAATGTCAAGAACAAAAAGTGGAAATCTGTACTATTATAGCTTGTGAGTATATAAAAACAGATTTTGTGGGTGACATTCAATTCCAATGGAGAGTCATGCTTTATCTCTCATCTCTTTATTTGTGGCATTTTTTTTTGCCAGCTGGAAATGAGCTACAAATATTCAATTAGAATAAAAATTTAGCACTCTTTCTTTTCATTTTGCATGCCCAAAGTATTTACTTGTGACTACATTCTTACTCTGTATAACATCTCTCTTATCTTTATAACTACATTTACTCATGTTGATTTTGCAATCACAACTAGACATGATGTTTGTGTTTTTCTCTCTTACAAACAATCTCTTTTGAGAATCAAACTTAATACACACTGAAGGGAAACATAGGTAAATTGTGTACAAGTGGTGTGTGTGTGCATGTGCATACTGGGAGTGGAAGCACAGAGAGGGATAAGGCCAAGAAAGGAATCTTGGATGTCTCCCTGTCTCTCAAACTGCATCCCATTGTGAGGATTTAGATTGGCAGTATGGCCATCATAGTCTCCAGGAGTTGACTGATGCTTATAGTGTGCCTGTGGAGGGAGGCAGACAAGTGGAATTCTTCTGAAGTTATAGCTTTGGAGAATCAATGGCCTGCACCCAAAACTCTTGGCCAGAGGTGGGAAGGGACCTAGTTTGCCCCAACTTCTAATCTCAGTCCATGATCTTTCCCTTCCAAGCTGCTGTCTTACAGCGCTTGCCTGCTAGTGGTCTCAATTCCTCTTCTTCTGTTCACCATATCCAAGGCACTAATGGAATTTTGCAGGGATGAGCCAGGAAAGGTGGTTCTGGCCCCATCGTTCTAAGTCAGCTGTGGACTATATCTGTGGGTGTTCTGGGTTCTCTTCTCTGATGCTAAGCTCACCTGTCCTACCTTCATGATCTGATCTCTTTGTCTCCCTGTATTGAGCCTCCCACCATGCTCACCACTGTGTCAGATTAATCAGATCTGGACATGGAAATATTTACCCGAAGGCCCAGAAACACCATCCTCAGACAGGCTTGTAGATTCGGAACATAATCTATTTGGAGGCAGTTTTGGTGGAAGATGTCAATCACAGAATCACCCTTACTGTGGTCTGGCTCAGTTGAGCAGTATCTGTTCGGGTGTTTTCCATGCCTTGCTGATGGGCAGAATGCTTCTTAGCTTTCATCTCTGCAGCCAACTGGGCACCATGAACAAGAAACTGCTCAACCAAGCAACAAAGGTTGGCATGTTCTCAGCAGCCTTGACTCCCACCCAGAAACCTTATCTCTGGCAAAATGACTCCTCAGGCTAGCCTAGAATTCTTCTTTTTTGGGGAGATCAGCTTGTAGAAAAGATCTTAACAGAAAACAATGTGGGCATGTTTTTATTTGCAATGGGCATGTCAAATTACCCTCATCTCAGAGTGCCTTAGAGAAGTTGTTACTTCAGATCCTCAGAGCCCTAGACCCTGGAACAAACTTGTCCTGAAATCCATCAGGTTCCCCATCCTCTAAACTCTTTAATGGTGTGCCATGGGCTAGGTCCAGGATCCTATGCTGGCTGGTACTTCTAAAGTTATCCCAAGTATTTAAGACTCCACAAGTCACCTGCACTTAACTCATAAGCATAGACACTTTCAGAGGTTTTATGGAAGTTCGAAGAACTCCAGACAGAACACTGGCCACTATAGATAGGGGTGGCTGCTCACAATGTCAATGCTGTGGGAGGATTTGAAGAGGAGTTAATGAAAATATTCAGAATTGATTGTCCATTGGTGATCAATCCACCAGGACTGTGTCATTGTTGTATTTTTTTTTAAAGACTAAGTTCCCAAATTTGAGGCTGTGAGTGTAATTAAGGATTAAAGTACAGTTTCTGAGACATTCCAAAAAGTATCTCCATGAAGTCTAGTGCTATGTGAACCAGAGTCTGCACAAATTCTGGTCTCTTAGTCGAGGTGTATCACAATCAGTTTCAGCATGCAGTCCTGGATTGAAACCCAGTGGAGACAAACCCACCAAAAATATTCTTGGACAATGAGGAAATATGAATTTGGTCTGGGTATTAGTTGGTATGAAGGAGTCATTTTTAACTCTGTTAAGTGGAAAATGTAGGATTCGACTTTGTAGGAAAATGCACTTAGTGTTTAAAGATTCATACTAAAGTCTTTAGGGATGGAACATCAAGTTGTCTGTATTTATAGTAAAAGGTGTTAATTTGGAAAAAAAAATAGTCCTAATCATGTATGAAATACACACTTTGGGGCCAATAAACCTGGACTGGTTTTTTTCAAGAGAGAAAAATAAGCTCCAATTGGGCCCGTGTTTGACCAGATCTTGGGGAAGTAACAAAATTTCCCTACATTCCCAATAGTCTAGGGAGACAGCATGAGAGTCTGGGGAAAGATGACTGTCCTGAACAAGGATGAAGTGAGAAGCTGGAGTCATTAGAGCTGAGAGCCACCTAGACAGGGCGGAGGTTGGGAAAGAAGGAGGGTGATTGGGAAGGGCTGCTCACTTACAGGGATGCTCACCTTCATTCTGCACCTACCTCCCCAGGGGCTCTGAGCCCTGTGTTCCAGCCCTAAGCAGCCCCTCCAGCTTCACCCCTCTCAGCCCCTGCAGGAAGCCAGGACTGCAATTCTCTGGCTTCCCAGGACCCATTACATCTCCATTGCTGTTGCCTTACACTGCCCACTTTCCACCAAGAATGACCCCTTTGTAGAAGAAACTCAGCTGGTCCCTCCCCTAGACAGATAGATCTAGATAATGCACAGCCATAGGTGTGCATTGTATGAACCCTGACTACTCAATTGACATCTTTAGTTCAGGTGTAAATAAAACCAAGGCGCAGAGTTATTTGTTTTTAAAATAGTAATTATCTCACTTTTCACTCTCACCACAAACTCCTTATGATATATCACATTGGGTGATGTGGTAGGCAGAAAAATGTCCTCAAAAGTGTCCATGTCCTGATTCTTGGAACCTACAAATATATTATCTTCATGGCAAAAGGGACTTCCCAGCTGTGATTAAGAATCTTGGGATGGGCAGATTATTTGGATTTCCTAGGTAAGCCCAAAGTCATCACAGGAGTCCTAAAATTGGAGAACCTCCTGGCTGTGGTAAGAAAAAGAAATGCGATGCTAGGGGTAGTATCAGGGGAATAGGTTCAAAATTTCAAAATTGTAGAATAGATAAACAAGATTACACTGTATAGCACAGGGAAATATACACAAAATGTTACGATAACTCACAGAGAAAAGAATGTGACAATGAGTGTGTATATGTCCATGAATGACTGAAAAAGTTGTGCTGAACACTGGAATTTGACACAACATTGTAAAATGATTATAAATCAATAAAAAATGTTAAAAAAAAAAAGTGAAACCTTATAAGCCTTGTAGATAAAGGAAGGGGCCACTAGCCAAGGGCATCCTCCAAAACCTGGAAAATGGATCCAAGCAAGGAAATGGATCTTTCTTTAGAGCCTCCAGAAGGACTACAGTCCTGCTGACACCTTGATTTTAGCTCAGTGAGGCCCATGTCAGACTTCCAACCTATAGAGTTGCAAAATGACACATTTGTGTTGCTTTAAGCCCCTTAAATTGTGGCAATTTCTTGTGGTGGTCTTGGGCAGAAATCTAAGAAAGGTGAGATGGAACCAGGTGTAATTCCTTGGTTCAGGTGGATCTCCCATGTGCTCTGTTTATCAATACTCATGTAAAAGCTATCTCTCTATTTGCTGTGGAGTTGTGCTCTATCTAATCTATTTCCTTTTTGGATTCCGAAACTCCCAGCACACAACTATCTTTCAGTCTGCCTTTACCCCAAGGCAGGTCAGTGGCTCTTCTGAAATGTTCTTCCTTCAAGGAAGAGAGACCCTTTCTTGCTTTCCTCAGCCTATTAGCAGCAATGTGATATGGGTTGTATGAAATTTCTTCTCTATTCGCCTCTCTCCAGGAGTTGGAAGCTCTTTTTTAGTTTGAAGGAATGGAGCAAGATGGAAATATAATTCCAGAATTATATATACCAAGTCATTGTTTTACCTAGCATGGCTCAAGAGATACATTAACTAGTATTGATAAAATTCATCCTGCTACTTACCTTGTGCACCATTTACTCCTGTGCCTATGTTTTTACTGCTCTGAAGTCTGAGTCTGTTTTTAGAAATGCACCTAGAACCCCTCAGAGTGAATTTCAAGTGCACCACCTAACTCAGAATCCAGGTAGTATCTTATATGTACCCTCCCGTATCAGAAAATCTGGCTGTTTTCCTAAGGTATTTTGTGTAATAGGAGACAAGAAAAACAAATTCCATGTGTGCAATTCTCTACACAGTTTCTCCAGAAGGGAAAGCTGCATTTAATAAAGGGAAATAAATCAGTCTTCCAGAGGACATGGGTCTCATGAAGGTCTCTTGTTACTAGATGTGATTTGTGATTTCTAATGGGGTTCTTATTCCAATCTCCCACTCATCAGAGAGGCTACAGAAATGCCTTTTCTCTTTATAAAGTCACATGGTCCAGAGGTAATTGTTTATTCTGCCCTATCTTTTTCATTTGGAAGCTTCCTTAATTTCTCCCAATAATGCATTTAAGATATTTAGCACAGTCCTGACACAGAGCAAAATCTCAGTAAAGGTTAGCTATTATTGTAACACTTATTATTAAGCTATTATTATAATTGGCTTAGTGGGAGAACTTTAAGAAAACACAGATTAAGTACAGAATGTTCATATCAAACTTATGTGGAGGAAATCCAAATTTCTTTTTGATTTCTGTTCCTTTATAAGACCTACATCACATCAGGAAATTCCCCACCAAACACCCCAATGTTCACAGCAGCACTGTATACAATAACCAAGACATGGGAACAACCTAAATGTCCATCAACAGATGACTGCATAAAGAAGTTGTGGTATAATTATACAGTGGAATACTACTCAGCCATAAAAAAGAGTAAAATAATTCCATTTTCAGCAACATGGATGGACCTAGAGATCAATATTTTTAGTGAAGTAAGCCAGAAAGAGAAAGAAAAATACCATATGAGATCACTTATATGTGAAATATAAAATAAAAGAAGAAAAGATGACTTTAGTGAACTCATCTAGAAAAGAGAAACAGACTCGCGGACATAGTAAACAATCTTATGGTTACTGGGGGAATGGGAGTGGGTAAGGATAAATTTGGAGTTTAATATTTACAAATGTTAGCCACAATATATAAAAATAGATTAAAAACCACCAAATTTCTTCTGCAGAGCACAGGGGACTATATTCAATACCTTGTAACAACTTTTAATGAAAAATAATATGAAAACAAATGTATGTATATCATGACAGGGACATTGTTCTGTACACCAGAAATTGACACAATTGTACCTGACTGTACTTCAATAAAAATAAAGTTTACAAAAAAAAAAAGAAATGAATTTTAAAGACAGATGTTAAAATTGCATACTTTGTATCCATCATTAAGTTTCTTCATCATTTCCTGCATTTAGACTATCTTGTAGAATTCAAGAATGTGCACAATATTCCATTTAACCCTATTACTTCTCCTCTTCCTTTATCTGGTGCTCCCAAGGAGACCTCCTTTCATTTCACAACTCTATAAAGGTTGGATTTAAGCATCCCTGAACCACTAAAACTACTCTATTATTATCTTTGAGGACTACATTATTTACTGCATTGTCACATTTGACTCCTTATGTATGCCCATTTTCTTGGAGAAGATATTTTCTATTATATCTTCTCTCATCATGCATGTAAACCCATTATAGCATTCTCTCATTTATTCATTTCTCTTTTCAATTTATTTTATCATTATTTTTATGTTGAAATAATTTTAGGCATACAGAGAGTTGAAAATTGTCCACTTTCCTTACTCTTTATCCAGCTTCCTCTGTGTTAACATCCTACATAACCATAGAACATTGATCAAAACTAAGAAGCAAATTCTCATATAATACTACTAATTAGTGTGCAGAACTTATTTGAATCCCATCAGCTTTTCCCCTAATGTCACTCTGCTGTCCCAGGAGCCTGCATTGCACTCCCTCACTGGGAATTGCCTTTGCCCTCTCAGTGAGGCAGACCACGGCTAATGACAGGCCTCTGTGGAGGTTCAAAGACCTGCTGCCTTGCCTACATTTGGGGGAACTCTGAAGGGCCATCTCAGCTCTGGAGCGCCCACAGGGAAGGATACAGCCTCAGGTGCAAGTGCCGTGAGTTCTAGCCTCTCCTTCTCACATTTCTGCTTTCTTCATTTTATTGCAAGTGTCCATCCTGAGAACCATTCTCAGTGAATGTTTTGCATGCAGACCTCATCTCAGAGTCTGTTTCCTGGGAATCCAACCTGATATTGTTGGAACTGTGAGTGGTTCTAGAAATGAGACCCCACAGCAGGATGTGGAAGCCGGTTCATTCACAGGCTGGCTGGCAATGAGGTGGTAGTGAGGTGTCGACAGTCCCAGGAAGGCTATATTGAAGCAATTATTAAAGTCCCCACTTATGGTGAACTGGGATGTGATGCCAGTTGAAGGTGATGCAACAGTGAGCACAATATCTCTGGCATTTAAGAAGTGTGATAGCAATGATAACTATTAGTCCTGAGAAGTTGGACGGGTGCTACTGAGCACAAATGATTCATTTAATAAAGGGAATGGCAGAGAGGACATCACCAAAACTGACAACATAGGAACCTCCAGCCTCCCTGTACCCCAACAAATAACAATTAGACAGCTATTCATGAACAAAAACAGTTCTCAGAGAGCTCTGGAGTCCATCTAAGAAATTTTTGCAATATGGTGGAACCAAAGCTTGAAAAAATTGCAGAAGAAGACAAGGAAGACAGCTTTCATTTTACCTGCACCATTCTATCACCCAAGCTGGCACTGTTAATACCAAGACAGAACTTCTCAGCTGGAAAGCATTCACCTCACTGAGAAAGGAAGAGTAGGTAAACAGACAGCTCTTCCAGACTTTCAGGGCATGGCACGGAGGTCTCTCTTCAGTTTTACCGTGTCCTGACTGGGAATGCTGAGAAATATAGAGATGGCTAGAAACAAGGAAGAAAAGCAGAGAGGCATTCAGCAGCCATTCAGAGGGAGCAACTACAGTTTACAGTGACCTGGTTCACAGACGAGTTCAGCAGACTTTACCACTGATGAAACCAATGGTCAGCACAGCTGCTGCAGAACTCCTGCAGATTTCACCAGCCTCCTCCCTACAGGTATGCCTGTTCACTGATGCCAGCTGCCTGAACCTCCCCTGCCCCTGACCAGAGCCTGAAAACTACACTGGCAGTGAACTCAGGCCTCTGCAGCTCCTTGAGTGCAAGATGCCACCCTAGACACTCCTCCTGCTGTGTGTGCACTTGGAGCCAACCTCCCCAGCTGTGTACTTGCATATTGCCAGCCTGATCCCCACTATTGGCAGTACAAACACCTGGCGAGGACAGAGTGTGCAGCCATGGGAGAGCATGCCTACTGCCATAGCCCCTACAACTGACTTGTGGGCATGGATCAGGCCCTGTCTCCTGTCACTGGTGGGCACCACTGCATTCAGTCTGTAGCTAGCCCCTCCAGATGTGCACCTGCACACACCTAACCTGATACCTGTCACTGGCCTTCACTGCAGTGCACATGCCAGGGGAAGATTATGCATCCATGGGAGAGCACACTAACAGCCAGGGTACCCCATGGTTGCCAGCAAGTCCTAAGTTGTCCCTAATCCTTGCTGCCTGCCCTGGCTCAAACCACTGAGTAAGTGTCTGTAAACTGGCCATTGTCCCTACATAAGCCTCTGCAGCTGGCCCCCACAGCTCAGCATATGCAGGACTACCAGCTCCAGCCACCACTGATGCCTGCCCTGGTCCCTAGCCACTGGATCTGCAGGATGCTGCTGAGAATTCCAACAGTATCTACAGTCACTGACAAGCCCCTCCTCTCCCAGTGCTTGACAAGGCCCTTACAGTTATCATTGCTGTGGACCCCAGTGTCCTGGAGCAAAGAGATATCACATCCCACCTTGGACCTGATGCCATCACAGGTTCTTGCATTTGATGCTCTGCATCACTAAATCTGGGGCCACAGCACACTCCAGCATACCACACCCACACACAAAAGTCTTCCTTCATTAACACCAGTCCATTAAATCTAGAGGAAGTTACTGTTTCTACAAATATGCAGATACCTACATAAGGCTATAGAGATTGTGAAGAATCAGAGAACATGATTTTACTAAAGGAAAACCTCCAGTAACTGGCCCCAAAGAAATGGAGATCCATGGAACTGCCCAACAGAGAATTCAAAATAATTGCTCTAAAAATTCTCAGAGAACTACAAGAAAATGTAGGAAAATACTTTAATGATATCAGAAAAGCAACACAAGAATAAAATAAGAAGTTTAAAAAAGAGATAGAAAGCATAAAACATTTTGTGGCTGGAGAATACAATCACTGAACTAAATAATTCAATAGAGAGCTTCAACAGCAGAGTTGACCAAGCAGAAGAAAGAATCAGCAAGTTATAAGATAGGTCAATTGAAGTGGAACAAGAAGAAAATTTAAGAGGGAAATAAAGAAAAAAAAGAATTAAAGGAATAAGGAAAGCCTACAGGACTATTGGGACACTATCAAGATAAACAATGTAGGCATCATTAGAGTCCCAGAAGGAGAAGAGAGGGAACAAGGGTAAGAATCTTTATTTAAAGAAATAATGGCTGAAATTGGAAAGGGAGAAGTAAAACTCATTTGGTGAAGACATGATACCATACATGAAAAACCTAAAGATGCCACCAGAAATCTACTAAAGCTCATCAATGAATTTGGAAAAACTTCAGGTTACAGAATTAATATACAGACATGTATTGCATTTCTATACACTAACAACAGACTATCAGAAAGAGAAATTATGGAAACAATCCCATTTACCATTGCATCAAAAAGAATAAAATACCTAGAAATAAACCTACCTAGGAAGTAAAAGATATGTACTTGGAAAACTGTAAGACACTGATGAAAGAAATTGAAGATGATGCAAACAGATGGAAAGATATACTGTATTCTTGGATTGGAAGAATCAGTGTTGTTAAAAATGTCCATATTTCCCAAAGCAATCTATAGATTCAATGTATTCCTTATCAAAATACCAATGGCATTTTTTCACAAAACTAGATGAAATAATTTTAAAATTTGTATGGAAACACAAAAGGCTCTGAATAGCCAAAACAATCTTGAGAAAGAAGAACAAGAGCTAGAGGAATCATATTTGCTGACTTCAGGCTATACTACAAAACTACAGTAAACAAAACAGCACGATGCTGGCACAAAAACAGACACATAGATCAATGGAACAGAGTAGAGAGCCCAGAAATAAACCCTCACACTTACAGTCAATTAATCTCTGACAGAGGGGCGAAAATATATACAATGGAGAAAAGACTGTTTCTTCAATAAGTGGTGCTAGGAAAAATCAGACAGCCACATGTAAAATAACAAAATTCAAACATTCTCTAACACCCTATACAAAAATAAACTCAAAATGGATTAAAGACCTAAATGCAAGAATGGATAGTATAAAACTCTTAGAGGAAAACATAAGCAGAATACTCTTTGACATAAGCGGCAGCAATATATATATATATATTTTTTTGGATGTGTCACCTAAAGTAAAGGAAACAAAGCAAAAATAAAAAATTGGGACCTAATTAAGCTTAAAGGCTTTTGCACAGCAAAGGAGACCATCGACCATTGACAAAATGAAAAGACAACCTACTGATTGGAGAAAGATATTTGCAAATGATATGACTGATAAGGAGTTAATATCCAACATATATAAACAACTCAGACAACTCAACAACAACAACAAAACTTTAAAAATTGGGCAGAAGATCTGAATAGACTATTTTTTTTTCCAAAGAGGAAATGCAGATGGCAAACAGTCACATGAAAAAATCATGTGGAATCACCAGAGAAATGCAAATTAAAACCACAATATCATACTTGTCAGAATGGTTATCATCAAAAAGAATACAAATGACAAAATGGACCTGGAGGGTCTTATGCTAAGTGAAATAAGCTAGACAGAGAAAGACAAATGACATATAATATCACTTATATTTAGAATCTAAAAAAATACAACAAACTAGTGAATAAAACAACAAAGAAGCAGACACAGATATAGAGAAAAAACTAGTGGTTGGCTACCAGTGGGGAGAGGAAAGAAGGGAGGGGCAATATAAGGGTAGGGTGAAAAATGGCTTATTATACGTTTATATGATATCATGTGTGTGAAACTTGAAAACTGTAAAGCACTATAAAATTTAAAGAATCTTTCATTCAATTAAAAAAGAAAGAAATAAAAGCTGAGAACTTTTCAAACCTGGGGAGACATTTGGAAATCTAAGTTAATGAAGTTAGTAGATAACCCCAAAATTTCAATCCAAAATTATTATTTTTATTTTTTCTATATATGTATTTTTATTGAAGTATGGTCAGTTTACAATGTTGTGTCAATTTCTAGTGTACAGCATAATGCTTCAGTCATACATGAACATATATATATTCATTTCATATTCTTTTTCACCATAAGTTACTACAAGATATTGAATATAGTTCCCTGTGCTATACAGTATAAACTTGTTTATCTATTTTATATTTAGTAGTTAGTATCTGCAAATCTCAAACTCCCAATTTATCCCTTCCCACCTCTTCCCCTGCCCCTGTAACCAAATTTACCTTTTCAAAGACACATTATAATAAAACTGTTTAAAATCAAAGACAAAGAGGGGATTTCAAAGGCAGAAGGGGGAATTAAAAAAAAATGATTATCTTATACAAGGAAACCACCATAAGGCTATCAGCAGATTTCTCAGCAGAACTTGCAGGCCAGGAGAAAATGGGATCATACATTTAAAATGCTGAAAACAAACAAACAAACAAACAAACAAACAAACAAAAACCTGCCAACCAAAACACTTTACATAGCAAAGTTGCCCTTTAGAAATGAAGGTGAGATAAAGACTTTCCCTAATCAACAAAAGCTGAGGGAATTCATCACTGCTAAACCTGCTTTACAAAAAAATGCTGAAAGAAGTTTTTCAAGGTAAAAAATAAAAATAGGATGGACACTAATTAGTAACATGAAAACACTTGAAAATATATAGCACACTGGTAAAGCTAAGTATATATTAGATTCAGAATACTCTAAAACAATAATATGGTGGTACGTTAACTAACCCTAGTATAAGGGTTAAGGAACAAAAATACTAAAAGCTGTGATTGCTACAGTAGATTCACAAGAGATAAAGAGAAGGGAATCAAAGCACAGCACTACAGAAAGTTATCACTTCACAAAGGAAGGCAGAAAGAGAGAAAGAAAGGAACAAGGGAACAAATGATACAAATGAGTTAGGAAAAAATTACTGAGATGGCATTAGTTTAAGTCCATGGTATTGATAATTACACTAAATGTAAACAAATTGAATTTCCCAGTCAAAAGATACAGACTCTGGATGGATTAAAGGAAAATAAGACCCAACTATATGCTGCATATAAGAGACTCACATCAGCATTAAAGACACACATACACTCAAAGTGAAGGGATGGAAAAAGATATTTTATGCAAATGGAAACCAAAAGAAAGCAGGAGTGGCTATAGTTATATCCAACAATGTAGGGTCTTAGCCAAAAATGATAACAAGATACAAACAAGACTATTATATAATGATAAGGGGGTCAATTTATCAAGAAGATAAAATAATCATAAATATATTTCCATTCAACATTAGAGCACCTAAATATATTATGCAAATACTAACATATATGGAGGGAGAAATAGACAACAATACAATAATAGTAGGGGCATCAATACTACCACTTTCAGGATGGATATACTGTCCAGACAGAAAATCAACAAGGAAGCATTGTAATTGAACCATACTTTAAACCAAATGGACCTAAAAGACATATACAGAAAATTCCATCTAACAGCAGCAGAAAACACATTCTTCACAAGCTTATGGAACATTCCTTGGGATAAATTATATAATAGGTCACAAAAATATATTAGCTAATTTAAGATTGAAATCACATCAAGTATCTTTTCTCATAGTGGTATGATACTAAAAATCAGTAACAGGCAGAAAGCGGAAAAAATCACAAATATGTGGAAATTAACCAAGACAATCCAGAACAACCAATGGATCGAAGACGAAAAATTTTTAAATAGTTTAAAATGTAAATGGAAGTACAATAGAAAACATTAAAAAAAGAACCTAAGAATTGGTTCTTTGAAAAGATAAAGTTGACAAACTTTAGGCTAAACTAACCAAGAGAAAACAAGATAGAAGGAACCAAATAAGTAAAATTATAAATGAAAGAGGAGACATTACAACTGATGCAACAGAAAAAAAGGATTATTAGAGACTACTATGAACAGCAATAAAATCTATGGAATAAGAGAAAATATTTGCAAATTGTATATCTGATAAGGGGTTTATAACAAAAATATATAAATTACTCAGTACAGCTTAACAGCAAAAAAAAAATTAATTAAAAATGGATAGAGTATTTGAGTAGACTTTTTTTCCCCAAAAAAGACATACAAATGCCAACAGGTACATTAAATTTGCTCACATCCACATGGGAAAGAAAATAGTGTATATTTATGGTCTCACTCCAGGGCTAGGTTGACTCTCTCACCCTCTATGATAGTACATTCCAGAGACACCTAGCCAGTCTGGATAGGAGCATCATGTTATATCAATGACATCATCTTAATAAACTGATAAGCAGGAAGTGACAATTACATTGTAGGCTTTAGTGAGATATAAAAATTCCAGAGGATGAGAGATAAGCCCTGAGAAAATTCAGTAAATATCAATGAAGTGTGTAGGGGTCTCATGGCCTAGGGTATGCCAGAACATGTCCTCCAAAGTAAAGGATAAGTTAATGATGCACTTTGAGTCTCTCACAAACAAGAAAGAAGCATAATGCTTGTTAGGTCTATGGATTCCACAGCTTGTAGCACATTTGAAATACTGCTCCAATCCACTTATTGGTGGCATAAAAGCTTTCCACCTTTGAAGGGATCCAGGACAATAAATGTTTCTGTAACATGCATTTTTTTCTCCTTGGGTCATGCAACTCAGTAGTGCCTTCTGTACCAGAAGTATCTTTAGTGGGAAAAGATGCCATGTGGATTTCATGGAAAGCCCCAACTGGAGAGTCACAAAGGAGACTGTGGCAGTCTGGAGCAAAGCTCTGCCATCTTTAGCAAAGAAACAACTGTGTACAAAACACAGCTTTGGGTTTACTTCTGGGCCCAGGTTGAGGAGGAGTATCTGACCATGGAATTTCAAGTTACCGTGTGGCAGAGTCACCAAAGTGGCAATTCACTGTAAGATGCAGCAACACATATGGGATTGAACATGAGTAGAGCCAGAAAGCACATGTTGGCAGCATGACCAGAGGTTACAGACCTCTGTGTCATCTACGGCTTGTGCCCTTGGTGCCACTCTCTTAGCTCACATGCATGGCTGCTTGGAGGAAGGTCACTTATGACTAACAACAGAGGAAGAAATAAAGCTGGTTCACAGACAGGCCAGCTTGATATGTTTGTTAAAACCCCAAATGGACTGGTGCTGTATCACTGCTCCTCTCAAAGTAGCCCTGAAAGACAATGGTGAGGGAAAACCCTCCAAATGGGCAGAGTTTGGGACAGTAAACCTTGTTGCACATTATGCATAGAAAGAGCAATCATCCTAGGTAGAGATAAACTCATGAGCATGTCAACTTTCTTGGCTTGTTATTCAAGGGCCTAGACAGAGAAAGCTTGAAAATTTTGAAATAAGAAGGTGTGGGGGAACATGCACCTGGGTGGAACCATGGAAAAGGAAAGTGTGAGGTCTTCTGTCACATGTTACAGCACACTGATAGCACTCACAATGGAAAAGGCACAAACAGCCATGTAGTGAAAATGACTCAGCCAGCTGAGATCAAACAGCTTATGTGTTTAGCAACCATACTGCTGGCACAATGGATATATGAGCAGAGTGGTTATGGTAGCAAGGATGGAGGTTCTGGAGGAATCGACCGCAAAGCATGGGCTCCTATTTACCAGGGCTGATCTAGCTAATGCCAAGCTGCCAGTAACAGACTAACGCCTGAACCCACAGTGTGGCACCAGAACCCTCCATTAAGAAGACCGTGTAGCTGCGTGGTAGCAAGTTGATTATATCAGGCTTCCCTACACTGGAACGGGCAAAGCATCATCCTGACCATGATTGACATATATTCTGAGTATTGGTTTGACTTTTCTGCCTCCAGGGTCTTGGTCATCATCACTATCTGAGGCTTACAGTGTTAGATCCATCTACATGGAATTCTGTACATCACTTCAGATAAGCAACTCACTTTACAGTGAAGTGGGTCCTTTCACACACCCCATCCTGCAGAAACCATTTTCATGGTGAGCAGAGAAATAACCCTTAGAAACGTAGCTGAGACCTTAAGTTTGGACACAATTCATTGTGAGAATGGGGCACCTTCAAGGTATAATATTTATGTAAACCAATGACCTCATTATGGTCCCATGCCCCCAGCTAGATTACAAAGGATTTAGAACTAATGGGTAAAATCTGATGGGCCACACTTGCCATCAGTCCTACTGACCCACTTATGTTCACTATCTAATAGAAAAAAACATGCATTTGTGGTATTTCAATATGTCTGTAGTCATCAATTTACAAATATACCATTTAAATATAATTAATTTCCAGTAACAACAAAATGTATACAACAGCCAGGAATAGCTCTAGCAAGAAATATCAGATCTTTATGGATATAATTCTTCATAAATGAAATTATATCTGCACATAAATAAACCTAAATACATGAAGAGATAAATGATTTTCACTGATGGAAAAACTCAATACTATAAATATATCTATGCCTCCTTAAGAAATCTATCCTTTCAATTCAATACTCATTAGAATAGTTCAATATTTTTAATGGAATGTGAAATTCTAATTCTGATTCTTATGTCTGAGACAATTTGAAGAAGGAAAATAAGTAACCATTTTCCTTATTGCCTATTATCATTTAATATAAAGGCAAGGACTGTAAAACTGATATGCAAGAATAGACAGACATATCAAGGAATAGAAAGTATAGGCATTTTCACACTTATGTGGGTAGATAACACAGGATAACAGTACTGTTTAAGTCAATGGAGAGGAGTGGGCTGTCTAATATAACTGCGTGGAAACTTTTAGCTATAAATGTGGGGAAAAGTTAGATCTCTACCTTACATACTACTCATAAAAATGAGTTCCAGATGGGTTATAGAATTAAAAAAAAAATTTGAAAAGCTAAAATAAATATTAGAAGAGAGGATTTTTATGACTTAGGAATAGGAAAGGCCTAAAATGAAAAATACATGCTAAACTCATAAAGACTGATAAATATGATTAAATCAACATTTAAAACTGTAAAATCAAAAACATTTTAAAAACATTAAAAAAGTATAGACATTACTTTAAAAAGTTAAAGTTGTAAGTACATATTAATACCACATATAATAGATATAAGACCAATATCCTAAATATATGAAGATCTCCTTTATTCAATAAAAGACAAACATAAAAAGAAAAATCATCAAAATATTCGAAGTGGCTGTTTACAGTCAAGGAATATGAATTGCCAGTAGTTTGTACTCACTGATTAGTTAATTTCTTATCTGGAGGTGTTCATTTAAAGTAGCAATGATGTCACTTAAAAACCATGACCATAGTGAAATTTTCAAAGTTTGATAAAATTGGTGATAGCAGGGTAATAGGTTTAGTGGGACTACACATTGATATAGCTGCTAGAAAGGCAATTTTTAGTAACTTGTAATAACTAAAAATGGGACAAACTCTGTGACTTAGAAATTCTACTTCTTGTTAACTCTCCTAGAAAAATAATCACTTAGCTTCATGAAAAGGCAGGTACAGGAATGTTCATTGTAACATTATTTGTAATAGCAAATAAAATAAAATCAAAATGGAACAATCTAAACTCCATTGATATAGAAATAGTGGGTGCTAAAAACACATGGAACGTATTATATTCAGTGCCAGTAAAAGATCTTCAAGACACATTATTTAGTACAAAAAAGTTACAACACAGTATGTGAAGTGTGGTAAATTTATATAAAATAAAAACAGACAAACATTGCATAAGCATAGAGCCATATATATATCTATAGATCAGTGCTGTCCAATAGAACTTTCTGATGTTGGAAATGTCCTATAATCTGTACTGTCTAATACAGCAACCACTAGCCACATGTAGCTTGAAGCATGTGAAATGTGGCAACTGCAATGAAGGAGCTGAATTTCAAATTTTATTTAATTAAAAATCATTTACATTTGAAAAATTTTATGTGACTAAATGGCTCCCTAATGGAGGTTAACATAGCTGAAAATCCATATATATGCATAATAAATCATCTATGGAAGAGTGTATTCAGGTCTGGAGATGTAACACAAAAGTATATTCCTATATTACTCATCTAATAAGAAAAGTAATCATTTAAAAAGCAAAATAAAAGAAATAGCTTTTCAAAAGATGTATAAAATCTGTGGCCAAAAAGAAAAAAAAATGAGAAATACTACTCAAATCACATTTCCTTAGTAATGGGAAACTCCTAGAAACATGAACATGAGGGAGTGGCCAACTGGTCAACCCCTATCTAGAGCTGGGCATGGCCAGAGAGGGCTGCTGCTTCCATCTGAGCTGAGGTCCCATTCTGGGTGGCAGAGCAAGAAGGGCAGAGGCTTCTGAAGCTTTGAGGATGAACTGGAAGGATCTACATTAGCAGCCAAGCAAGCAGTGGGTTTAGGACTGAAAACAGAGGGTAAGAAGTCTTAGGATCAGGCGTATGAAATAACTGGGTCTGGCTGGGTGAGCCAGCGTTGGGGGCTGGGACGACAAAGAGCACTTCAGTCCACCAGAGATATCCTCTCATCATGAAAGTCCACAGGCATCCCAGCTGATGGATGGGCCGTGCTGGGTGAAGCACACACACACACAATGGACACTCCCATTACTGCAGTTATTCAGATGAGTGGCAACCTTTTAACCTGCTCTTTTTATCAACAGACCATGTCCTCTGTTAATGAATTGCTGATGTGCATGGATGAAGATGGGTCAAGCAGGAGAATTACGGCAAAGGAAGCAGCTCCCCTTCAGAGTCCCTATTGTTGTGGCCTGCAGACCCAGCAGGCAGAGTCAGGCTGGTTTGGTTTTATGATGGAGAAATGCCTCGCTGCTTCCTAAGTACCTCAAAGTAAAAGAAGAATAGCTGATGGGCTGTTTTACAGAGCTCAAAGTAGCTCATCCAGCTCTAAGTAGGAACAGACATGTTTGTTTATTCATTTCCAGCTTTCTAAAGTTAATAAAAAAGATCATATTAAAATGATCCATAGATAACAGCATCCTGAATTCATCATCTTTCTCAAGAACAGGACCTGGTCCCAGGGCATAAGCTTAAAAGCTGAATATTCTCCATCAGAATATTTTGTACAAGGTGCTAAGTACTTTCCACTGCTGTGTATGTGAGTAGATAACAAAAATGGTAATGAGGAAGGAACTCGGATTAGGAATGACTGAATTCTGACTCTGATCCATGATAGTATCTTATCAATTCTTCAGCTCTGTTCAGTGACTTCACCCCAGGCACTCAGCCTGCACCATTCCATGCAGAATGCTGGAGGGGGGCTAGGAAGAGAGATGAGGCTGCAGGAAGGAAATGGGGTAAAACAAACAAAGAAAACCCAACAACAATAGAGGCCAGGGAGGGGCCCTAGGCAAGATAGAGTCCAAAAGGGATATGCCAAAATTAGGGCAAGTCAGCCAGGTGGTGGGAGGCACAGATCCTATCTGTGCCTCCAACATCTCTTTTTGGGGAAAACACAATTCAACCCAGAGGAAGCTGGGCACATTTCTTTTCACAGTGCCCCCATCACTTTTCTTTCTCTGTTTAACTTTTAATCATCCTGGGAAACCTCAATTCTGGTGTCACTTCTTCCAGAATGCATTCCCAAACTTCCAGGTTGGACTAAATGCTCCTCTCTCTGCTCCAACCATAACCCCAGATATAGTCTATTTTTGCACATACAGTATCATAGTGAGAGTTATCTGTGTCCTATAGTAACGGTGAGACCATGTGCAGTGTGTTTCTGTATTCACAGGGCCCAGTAAGGCACAGAATGCAGAGTAAGGTGTGTGCTAAATGTTTTCTGCACTCACATAACCTTGAACACATGACTTGATGGGTAGTCTCCCCCCATGTGGTTTTCCAGGGAATACTGACACCCCAGATTTACATCTAAGTGCCTGGAAATCATGTACAATGAACTGGAAGTCCTTACTTCTCCCCACACCCCAAACTCATATGTTGAGACCTAATCACCAAAGTGATGGTATTGGAGTCAGGCCTCCGAGAAACAGTAAGTCATGAGGGTACATTCATCATGAGTGGCATTAATGCCCTTATAAAAAGAGTAGGAGACACAGGATTTTTCTCTTTTGTGCTCTCTACCATGTGAGGAAACAATGAGAAGGTGGCCGTCTGTAAACCAAGAAGCAGGCTCCCACCAGATTCCAGATCTGTCAGTGCTTTGATCTCAGACATCCCAGCATCCAGAAGGTGAGGAATAAATGTCTGTTGTTTAAGCCCCTTATCTATGGTATTTCTTATGGCAGCTGCACCAACTAAGACATCATGAAACACTCAAGCCACCACCTTTAATCAGGGTGAGGACTCTTCTATACTAACCCAGTGCCCTTTCATTGCTTTTCACCAAAAGATGAGGCAGACCAAAGTATCAGGGCATTAATTAGGAATAGCCAAGATGAGACAAACACAGGGCATCACTTGGAAAAACAAGAGTCCTTATTCTCATGGCAGGTGATCAAGCAAAGTGTATAAATAAGTGACTACAATCTAAGGAGGACAAAGTTACCACTTAATGGCTATAATGTTTTAGAATAGCCAGAGAATCCAGCAGCACCCTCGATGAGGTGAGTTTGGCATAGGGCTTTACGATGGATGGTGTTTCCACAGGCAGCAGGAGAATGGGGCAGGGTGCTGCTGTTAATGACAGATATGGTTTCATCCATGAGGCATGCTGGGCTTCAGAGCAAGCTGGAGTAAATACATACAGAGTTGAGGGAACAGCTTTGGCTGTAGGTCTGTCTCCTACCCATAGAGGCAATATCCAGTAGCTCAATAGCTCATATCACAATTTTGAAGAGGACATGACTGGTCCAGAATGGAGCTGGTATCTCAGGAGCTCTTCACAGTGGGTGTGAAGGCTACAGGAGCAGGCATCTCTGGGCACAGGCCAAGGGCTTATGATAAAGTTATATTTCCATAATCTGACTTTCAGTGGAAGAAACTGGGCCCAGGATGTGGAGAAGGCAGGCATTGGAAAGGCACCTTGAGACCCAATGAAAATGATCTTCTAAGTCAAGAGAGAGTTATAATACCAATGGAGGAATTTGACTCTAATCTGGAAACCAAAGCATGAGAGCTGGGCAAACAGGGCTTAGGTGAAGTCTGCACAACATGGCAACAGAGGCTCTTGAAAGGCACAGACACAAGGCTCAGGGCAGCAAGACCAAATTCAGTGGTTTCCTGCTGATGTCCAGGAAGTTACCAACACACTGGGGTTTTTGTAATCTCAAAAGTGGTTGGGCCTACCTATGAACTATAGATCATACCAGCCCAGAGCTGGGCAGGCCTGGATCAGCCAAAGAATAACACTAATGAATGGACTAAATTTTAATGAACTAAAAGGGATTTATATAGCCCTTTTGACAGGAATATCTAGATTACACTGTCTGTTTGCACAATCGGAACATAACAATATGAGAAGAAAGATTTGATATTTTAAGGAAATTGATTATGAAAATGTTAAAAGAGTCTTTATAGACACAGTCAAGGAGCCCAGGCATGCATTATGAAGTCAAACACCCACCAATTCATGGCACCTAGTGAGATTTTATGCACTTTGGGAAACCTTGCTGGCTCCAGGGTGTTAGCCACATAGCTATTTGGCAAAGCCATGAAAATAAATGGCAACCAGATATACTCACTAAGAATAAGGCTGGGATTTTACTGAAAAGTGAGATTCTCTGTCTGCTCTTTTCAGTCCTGTTTTGTCTTGTTTTAAAATGATCCAGTCTCAGGGGGGTGTAGGAGCTCTCTGAATATAAACACACAAATTCTAGGGGCCAGAATATGAAGGGGAAGGACAGAGTGGATAAGAAAATGGAAAAACATATTAACTATTAAGGATTTTATTGCTTTCTGAAAATGGAAGGGTTTGAGGCCCAATTGAACCAGCCCTCTGATCTCAACAGGTGATGACCCCATAAGTGCATCTGGCCACATAGGGCAATTATCCCACTAAAGATGACACTAGCAAATGAGCAAGTGACATCCGCCATCTTTCCCACATCTGCCAAAGGGAACACTTATAAAGTCTGCCCTGTCTGACTCAATGAATCATGGTAAAGATCAAATGAGTTAGTTACTTGAGCCACAAGGGGATATAAAGGTAAAATTTAACATTATCTCCCAGAACTGGGACAGACCAGTTGAGCTCCCCCAGCTGCAATGAGACCCTCAGACTGTTGCCTTGGAGCTGCAGTAATTTGATATAAAAGTAAGGAAATCACATGTGAACCAAACACTGGGAATTTTTGACTCTTGACTATACACAAGCCCATGAGAACACTTTACAACATTTTACACCAGTTTCCTGTACTAGAGAGCTCCACGTGGACTCAAATTATCTTGACCTCTGTTCATCTACTATTTCTCAAGTGGAGTTCTCAGGAAGTATGATGCTGACCCTTTGCAAGAAATATGCCCAGCAGGTAAGATTGCTCAACAATAACACAAAGGCACTGAGAGCTCTACCATTCTCCAAACAATGACTTTCCTAACTTTCTTGTGTGCAATTGCTGAGTCTGTTTCCAATTATCCTGGGAAGCTGCAACTGTGGCCTCACCCTTTGCTCAGAATACAGTTGGGCTGCTGTGGAGAGCAAGGCACAGGGAACAATTGCCAAGAGAAGGTATTTCCATTTACGTGACATTGGCACCTTCACATACGTGACCACCATGTATGAGATGTGAGGCCAAAGGGAACACTGTTCCTTCAATATGTATTTACTGAGCACTTTGATATTTGGAAGCTATTGAAGGCATTAGGGAAATAAAAAATGGAATGAGATAAAATGCTTGTCTGTGAAGCTTACAGACAAAGGGGAGCAAAGAAATATCTATATCTATACCTAAATCTTTTTATCAACATCTATGTGTATATCTTTTTTACAGTGTGTGTGTATACAATTTAATTACACATAGCAATAAGTCTTATGAGGTCAAATAAAGCAGGATTAGGGACTAGCGGATGAGTGTGTGGTTGGAGGGAGGTTATTTAGTTTAAATAAGTGGTCAATGAGAAGATGATACTTGAACAGAGACTTGAACGTAGGGTGTTTGGGAAGAACAGGTCTTGCAGATGGAGGGAATGGAAGGATAAATGAAGTGGTGTGAGTTATAGGAGGAGTGTGGTAGAGGGGTCAGGGCAAGAAGCCAAGGCCAAGGCTCTTGTGGAAACTGCAAACAACGCTGTAGTCAGCCTCTCCCCTCCTCCCACATCCTATCCCTAGTCTCTCACGCCTTCCCTTGGAAAAGGTCATTTTTTTTTTCAGACTTCACATATGAGTGATGTCATATGGTAATTTTATTTCTCTTTTATTTCACTTAGAATGACATTCTCCAGGAACATCCATGTTGCTGCAAATGGCATTATGTTGTCATTTTATATGACTGAATAGATTTCATTGTTTAAATATATCACATCTTCTTTATCCAGTCATCTGTCAATGGACATTTAGGCTATTTCCTTGTCTTGGCTATTGTAAATAGTGCTGCTATGAACATTGGGGTGCAAGTGTCATTTTGAAGTAGGGTTCCTTCTGGATATATGCCCAGGAGTGGGATACCTGGGTCACATGGTAAGTCTATTCCTAGTCTTTTGAGGAATCTCCATACTGTTTTCCATAGTGGCTGCACCAATCTGCATTCCCACCAGCGGTGTAAGAGGGTCCCCTTTTCTCCACAGCCTCTCCAGCATTTGTCATTTGTGGACTTTTGAATGACAGCCATTCTGACTGGTGTGAGGTGATACCTCATTGTAGTTTTGATTTGCATTTCTCTGATAACTAGTGATATTGAGCATTTTATCATGTGCCTAAGGATCATTCATATTTCTTCATTGGAGAATTGATTGTTTATGTCTTCTGCCGATTTTTGAAGTGGGTTGTTTGGTTTTTTTTTTTTTTTCTTATTACATCGTGTGAGCTGCTTAAATATTCTGGAGATCAAGCTTTTGTCAGTTTCATCTTTTGCAAAAATTTCCTCCCATTCCATAGGTTGTAATTTTGTTTTGCTTATGGTTTCCTTTGCTATGCAAAAGCCTGTAAGTTTAATTAAGTCCCATTTGTTTACTTTTGCTTTTATTTCTATTGCTTGGGTAGACTGACCAAGGAGAACATTTTTGAAATGTATGTGAGATCATGTTTTGCTTATGTTTTCTTCCAGAAAGTTTATTGTAACTTGTCTTATGTCTAAGTCTTTGAGCCATTCTGGGTTTATTTTTGTATATGGTGTGATGGAGTGTTCTAGCTTCATTGATTTGCATGCTGCTGTTCAGTTTTCCCAACACCATTTGCTGAAGAGACTGTCTTTATTCCATTGTATATTCTTGCCTCCTTTGTCGAAGATTAGTTGACCAAAAGTTTGTGGGTTCATTTCTGAGCTCTCTATTCTGTTCCATTGGTCCATATGTCTGTTTTTGTACCAATACCATGTTGTTTTGATGACTGCAGCTCTGTACTATTGTCTAAAGTCTGGGAGAGTTATTCCTCCAGCTCCTTTCTTTTTCTTTAGTAATGCTTTGGCAATTCTAGGTCTTTTATGGTTCCATATAAATTATATTATGATTTGTTCTAGTTCTGTGAAAAATGTCCTGAGTAATTTGATAGAGATTGCAATAAATCTGTAGATTGCCTTGGGCAGTGTGACCATTTTAACAATATTGATTCTTCCAATCCAAGAGCATTCCATATCTTTCCATTTTTTAAAGTCTTCTTGATTTCCTTAATCAGTGTTTTATAGTTTTCCATGTATAAGTCTTACACCTCCTTGGTTAGATTTATTCCTAGGTATTTTATTACTTTGGGTGCTATTTTAAAGGGGATTGTTTCTTCACATTCTTTTCCTGTTGACTCATCATTAGTGTAAAGAAATGCAACTGATGTTTGTATGTTAATCTTGTAACCTGCTACCTTGCTGAATTCTTCAATTAGTTCTAGTAATTTTTCTGTGGCCCTTTTAGGGTTTTCTGTATATAGTATTGTGCCATCTGCATATAGTGGCAATTTTACATCTAGTTTTCCAATTTGGATTGCTTGTATTTCTCTCTCTTACCTGATTGCTCTTGCTAGGACTTCCAAGACTATATTGAATAGGAGTGGTGAGAGTGGACAGCCTTGTCTCGTCCCACATTTTAGTGGGAAGGTTTTGAGTTTTTCACCATTGAGTACTATGCTGGCTGTAGGTTTGTCATATATAGCTTTTATTATGTTGAGATATGTTCCCTCTATACCTACTTTGGTGAGAATTTTTATCATAAATGGGTGTTGAATGTTATTAAATGCTTTTTCTGCATCTATTGAGATGATCATGTGGTTTTTGTCCTTTCTCTCATTGATGTGATGTATTACATTGATTCATTTGCATATGTTGAACCATCCTTGTGTACCTGGGATGAACCCCACTTGATCATGGTGTATAATCTTTTTTACGTGTTGTTGGATTCTATTTGCTAATATTTTGGTGAGGATTTTGGCATCTATGTTCATCAGTGATATTGGCCTATAATTCTCTTTTTTGGTAGTGTCCTTCCCTGGTTTTGGTATCAGGGTGGTGGTGGCTTCATAGAATGAGTTTGGGAGTACTCCTTCCTTTTCAATCTTCTGGAAGAGTTTGAGAAGTACTGGTATGAGTTCCTCTTTGTGTGTTTGATAGAATTCCCTGGTGAAACCACCTGGCCCTGGACTTTTATTTTTAGGGAGGTTTTGTATTGCTAATTCGATTTCATTTCTAGTGATTAGTTTTTTCAAGTGGTCAGTTTCTTCTTGATTCAGTCTTGGTGGCCTGTATGTTTCCAGAAACTTGTCCATCTCCTCTAGATTATTCATTTTGTTTCCATATAGTTGTTCATAGTATTCTTGTATGATATTCTGTATTTCTATGTTATTTTTTTGTAATTTCTCCATTTTCCTTTCTTATTTTGCTTATTTGTGCTCTCTTTTTTCTTCTTTCTGAGCTTGGCCAGAGGTTTGTTGATTTTATTTACTCTTCCTAAAAAAACAGCTCTTGGTTTGACTGATTTTTTTCTATTTTTTTAAAATCTCTATTTTATTTCCTCCCTGATCTTTATTATTTCCTTCCTTCTGCTGACTTTTGGGTTTTTTGTTTGTTTGTTTGTTTGTTTTTGTTGTTTGTTTGTTTTTCTCTCCTTTTTCTAATTCTTTTAGCTGGTGCATTAGATTGTTTATTTGAGATTGTTCTTCTTTCTTCAGGAATACCTGTATCACTATAAACTTCCTTCTTAGCACTGCCTTTGCAGCATCCCATAAATTTTGTGTGACTGTTTTCATTATCATTTATCTCAGTGTTTTTTTAAATTTCAGCTTTGGTTTCATTGACCCACTGGTTTTTTAGTAACATGTTTTTTAATCTCCATGCTGTCATTGTTTTCTCCTTTTGTTTTTCTATAGATGATTTCTAGTTTCATGGCATTGTGGTCAGAAAAGATGCTTGAGATAATTCCTATCTTCTTAAAATTGATGAGGCTTCTTTTGTGCCCAAGTACATGATGAATCCTAGAAAATGTTCCATGTGCACTTGAAAAGAATGTATATTCTATTCTGGGGGTGTGTAATTTTGTGAAAATATCCACCAAGTCTTAGTTTTCTGTTGTATCATTTAATTTCTCTGTTGCTTTATTTATTTTCTGTCTGGAAGATCTGTCCAGTGATATTAATGTGGTGTTAAAGTCTCCAGCAATGATTGTATTCCCATCACTTTCCCCCTTTATCTCTGTTAGTAATTGCTTTATGTACTTAGGTGCTCCTATATTGGGTGCATAGATATTAATATGTATAATATCCTCATCTTGTATTACTCCTTTAATCATTATTAAAGTCCTTTTTTATCATTCTTTATGGACTTTGTTTTAAAGTCTATTTTGTCTGAAATCAGTATTGCTACTCCTGCTTTCTTGTCATTTACATTTGCATGGAATATCCTTTTCCATCCTCTCACTCTCAATCTATATGTGTCCTTCTCCCTAAAGTGGGTATCTTGTATGCAGCATATTGACGATTCTTGCTTTATTAGGCAGTCTCCCACCCTATGACTTTTGATTGAAGCATTTAGTCCATTAACACAGTAATTAATGATAGATGTGTGTTTATTACCATTTTGTATTTAGATTTGCAGTTGATTTGGTGTTTCCTCTTTGTTCCTTCCTTCTTCCTTTTGTGGTTTGATAATTTTCCTTTGTATTATCTTGGATTTTATTTAGTTTTTGTGACTCAATTGTAAGTTTTTGGCTTATGGTATCCTGTTTTGTAAGTCTATTAACCCAATACTATAACTGTTGGTATTAAATAGATGGTAATATAAGCTCAAATGCATCCTACTGAGAACAAAAAATTTTTAAAGAAAAAAAAAAAAAACCTCTATATTTTCTTGCTTCCCTCTCCCACTCTTAATGATTTAGATGTCTTCTTTTACAATTTCATATTTATTCTATTTGTAATTCATGGTAGTTATCACCTTTCCAGTTATGGTTTTCTTGTTTCTGTAGCATCCTGTTTCTTTTCTATTTAGAGTAGAACTTTCATAATTTCTTTCAGCATGGGTTTAGCGTTGCTAAACTGTTCTAGTTTTTGCTTGTCTGTGAAGATCTTTATCTCTCCTTCTATTCTAAAGGATAACTTGCTGGATAGAGTATCCTAGGCTGCATCTTTTTTTCATTCAGGACTTTGAATATATCTTGCCACTCCCTTCTGGCCTGTAGTGTTTGTGTAGAGAAATCAGCTGAGAGCCTTATGTGGGTTCCCTTGTAACTCACTCTTTGCTTTTCTCTTGCTGCCTTTAGGATCATTTCTTTATCCTTGACTCTGGCCATCTTGATTATGATATGTCTTGTTGTGGGTCCTGTTTGGGTTCTTCCTGGTTGGGACCCTCTGAGCTTCCTGTACTTGGATATCTAATTCCATCTTTAGGTTGGGAAGTTTTCAGTCATGATTTCTTCAAATACCTTTTCAATACCCTTTGTTCTTTCTTCCTCCTCTGAAACCCCTATTATGCATAGATTGGCATGCTTTATAGTATCCCATGGGTCCCTTATGTTGTTTTCATTGTTTTTTATTTGTTTTTCTCTCAGCTGTTCTGATTGGATGCTTTCTGTTGTCCTGTCTTCTAGGTCACTTATTCGTTCCTCTGCATTATGTAGCTTGCTTTGTACAGCCTTTAGATCAGTTCTCATCTCAGCCAATGAGTTTACCAATTTTACTTGGCACTTCTTTATAGTTTCAATTTCATTTTTGACATATTTCATATCTCTAAACACTATTTCTTTTAGTTCCTTCAGTACTTTGGTCACTCCTTTTTTGAAATCTTGATCTAGTTGGCTATTATTGTCTATTTCATTGATAGTTCTCCCAGGGGATTTCTCTTGTTCTTTTAGTTGGGAGCAGTTCCTCTGCTGCTTCTTCTTGCTCATATCTCTCTGGCACTATGGCTTATGGTGTGTCAGTTATCTATTGTGGTCGTTAAGGAGTTTGTTTATTTATCTAAAGTGTATGTGGAAATAAAACTTTAAAAAAGAGAGAGAAAATTTTAAAAGAAGAGGAAAAAGAGGTTTGAAACAGTATAATCAATAACAGAAGAAAAATTGAAGCAAAATAAAAATCAAATTGAGCCATATTTTAAAAACCTTAAAAGAGGGGAAAAGAACCAAAAAATTGAAAACTGAGTATAATCAATAACAGGAGAACAAAGTCAAGAGAAATAAAAATGAAACTGAGGCAAATTTTTAAAAATAATAATAATAAAAATATTTTAAAAGAAAAACTTAAAGGGTTAAAAATAAAGACACATACAATTGTTTAAAAAGTAAAAATTGAAAAGTAAAAGAAAATTGAACAGAGAAAAAAAGAAAAATAAAGTGGATGTGTTCCTGTGGAGACTGTGCACTTCTTAAAGATTTTATTGAGAGGTCTTTCTTAAGTATGATTAGTTGTCAAGTCTTACTTCACTTTTGTTACCAGGTGTGGCCATTGACCTGATAGTCAGAGCCTGCACTTGTTATCAAGTGGTGCTTCCTTTTTTGTTTTTTGGGTTGTCACTGCTCCTGTCCTCACCCTGCTGTGCAAACTCAGCTCCCTACTTTCAGAGGCCCTCCACTGGCACCCCTGTTCTGTGGTACTCCCGGTGCCAGTCAGCAAGCAGATCATGCCCCCTCCCAACACTGTTAGGTCAGGTGCTGTGCTCTGACACAGTGCATGGGTGGGTCACACCCACTTCTGTTGCCACGGTCATGTGCTGTGCTTGGGCAGTGGTAGGCAGGCAGGTCACACCCCCTCCCAGCACCACAGTCAGGTGCTGCACTCCTGCAGGGAATGTGGGTGGCTACCTGCCACCTCCCAACACCAGTCACTTCCCTGCTCTGTTCAGCTGCCCACTCTGCCTTATGTCCACACTGTGTAGGTGGGCTAGGGGAAAATGGAAGAATGGCACTTGCCCCTGAACATGCTAGAACTCAGCTCCTTGTTAATTTGTATTGGAGGCATGAGTTCTCAGAGGCACCAGGGCAGAATGATCGTATCTGCCTCAAGCTGTAAACAAGTCTTTATCTTGCCTTTGAGGCTGCTAAGCCCTAAGGTACAAATTCAGGTTCTGACCCTGTCCCTGCCTGGGTGCTTAGCACCAGAGGATATGGTGGCTGTGGCTAAGCCCCACCTCTCTTTTCCCAAAAACTGGCTCAGTGGGTTTTCAGAGATAGGGCTATGGCACACTTCAGCCCCTTCACACACCAGCCATATTGCTTTTTTTTCTTTCATATTATATGGAAGGCCCAGGTTGTTCTGCTCTGTATACCCTCCCAGCCATGGTGCACAGCAGCCTGCAGTCCCCTGGGGTTGCCTCTGTGCAGCCTGCCCCAGTACTCTGCCTGGCTGGGGCAGCCTGTCCCATCCCCCACCTGCTTCTTTGCCTCTAGGGCTAGGGGTTGCAGAGACCCTCTGTGCCCATTTAACTTAGTTCTGTCAGTCAAGGGCTGCTCTGTACAGATCCGAGGCTCGGAGGTTCCCCTCCATCCCACTGACCTCTCTGTTGGAGATAGGGGAGACCCAGCAAACAAGTGCTATGTCTCCTTTGCTGCTCCCTCCCAATGGGAGCAGTCCCACAGTGTTTTGCCTTTTCTTCTTTTCTTTTTTCCTTTTCTCCTAGATTCGTGGCATCTTTGTCTTTTAAAGAAAGCGACGTTCTGTGAGAGTTCAGCTAGTGCTCTGGTTGGCTGGGTGGGTTCATGGATAAGAGTTTTGGTGTATTTGTGGGAGAGGGTGAGCTACGATCCTCTTTCTACTCCACCATCTTGGCTGATCCCTCCATTATCTTGATGATGGATAAATAAGTGAAAAGAAAGAAGCATCTAACCTGCCTTTCCTCCATGAACTGTTTCAATGGGTGACCAAATAGTAGATGAACGGAAGTGCCTCTTCAAAATTAAACCAGCTAATAAATGAAAAAGAAATGAAGTAACTAGAATGTTATCATTGACCACCCCAAATGGATTAACCAATGTAAGCATTGAACATAACTTGCTGCTAACATCTCAAAAATAGACAGTACAACATGACATTATGTGTCCCTTAATGAAAAGGCACATCAGTATCTAGGGTCTCATCGAAAATCTTGATCCTGAGTCTCATCAAGCCTCTGAATACAGCTGAAAATCTGCAGGAAATGGAAAGAAGAGAGGGATGTGCTGAACTGCATCTGAGAACACAATGTGCAAAGTCCATTCTGGAAATTTCTATAGGTGGAAGGGCTCAGGGTCTTCCATGGATACAGCATAAGAAAGAGAAAGGGATGGAGAAGGAACTTAGACTACAAGGATGAGTAGTCCTTGTACAAGACAATGAGCAAGCCTCACCTACAGGGCCTAGAGAGGCACACTTGGGTGAAAAGAACAACAAAGAAACTCAAAGAGAGTAATGAGTATAAAAATCAGGACAGTGAGTACTTTTGGTAGGAAGGAGCTGGTTGAGATTGGGATGTGGCACAGGGAGAGCGTGCTAGGTTGGCGGAAAAGTACAGTTGATTGGCCTGGATGGAGGTTACAAGTGTTCTTTTTTTAACTGAGGTATAGTTGAGGTACAATATTTTAGTAGTTTCAAGTGTCCATCATAGTGATTCAGAATTTTATAGATTATACTCCATTTAAAGTTATTTGAAATAGTCTATATTCCCTGTGTTGTACAGTGTATCCTTGTAGCTTATTTATTTTTAAATCTCAAAATATGTATGCTCAGTGAAAGCAACCAGATACTTTCTGCAGTACAGAAAGATGTCATTCATATTAAATGCCATATTATCTATAGTGGAAGAAAGTAGATTAGTGTTTGCCTGAGGACAGGAGGGAGCGAGGGATGTGTGGATTACAAAGAGGGATGAAGAATCCTCTTGTGTATATTTTAAATCTTAATTAGGTTGATGGTTTTCTGAGTATATACATGAGTGAAGTGTACACTTTAAAATTGTGCAGTGTTTTGTACCTCATTTATACATCCATGAAGCTGAATAAGGAAGAACAGTCTGAATGGTTTGTTTCCCCATCTTTGCTGCTGTTAAGAAGCCCTTAGGTGCTGTGGAAAGTCCATACTCCTGGTCCTGCTGCTGAGTACCCTAGGAAGCACCAGGTGAATTGTGCTTTCAACAGAAGTCCCAGGAATTCTTGTGCTCAGAGAGGTCAGGATACACTGGTATAAAGTGAGTGGTGGCTGAGGAGGAGCCTTCCCTCATCCTCCACCAGGCCATCATCAGGTGAAGCCAAATGAAGCTACTACCAACAACAGACAGGGGGAAACATATCTTTGATTTCCTAGCTGTTTCCTACAAGTGCAGGATCATTAACTACCATAGGAACCAGGGCTTGTCACCAGTCTCTCATTGAAGGAGTTTTCAAAGCCCCCCAGCATCTCATTGAAGTAACTGGAAGAAAGCTAAGCCAATGGGGGAAGTGGCTTCCCCTTAGAACCAGGTTATTGCAATTATCCAATCAGGATCCTGTCTTCTGTAAAAGAAACACAAAGAGCTGTGCTTAGCAGTTCACTTTGAACGGCATTTATTGGTTTCTGTTATGGGGGGAAAAAGGTGCCTTTATTGCTACATAAAGTATGCTATAATTTTTGAATATTTATACAAAAGTAGTGGTGTGATTGGAAGTCATTAAAAAGGTTCTTTTTCTTAGAACTAGGTAAAGTCAGGGTTGTCTTTTGAGAGTCACTGAGCATTGCAGTTCCTCAGAAGTGAGTTTTTTATTATGTCCTTTGTCAGTTTTTCTATATATTTTTAATTAACTTGTGGTATTCTCTGTATGGAACTGATTTTAACTCTTTGTCTTATCGATGCTAAAAATGTATTCTTCCCTTTGTTACTCACTATAACTTCATTTGCGGTGTCTGTTTCCCTTTATGGCAGCTGTGCTCCCATTTTTTCAGTAAAAAACTTGAACTTTTTAATTTATTTAGCAAGTTTGTAATAATACAAAGCATGCATTCAACTTAAGAATTGAAAACAAAATTTTAAACATTGCAAATGGAGGAGGAATTCAATATAAAAAACCTAAAATAATCAGTTGGAAAGCAAACACTCTGCTTGATGGACACAAATAAATGCTGGTTTTTGGAAAAGGAAAATACTGTTTTTCTAACTGAAAATAGATGAACCCTGTCAAGGCAACTTTAAAAAGTCAGTTTATTATGAATAAGAGAAGAAATATTGTAGCAAAAAGTATTCTAAAAAAGATAATGAAAACTTCATAGCTATATACAGGCCACGTTAGGCTACATGAATAATTTTCTGGAAAATAAAAGTCACCAAAATTAAATCTAGAAAATATAAAACTCCATGAACGTTTCTCTTTCTTGAAATAACTGAAGAAGTTGGTCACACATTCACCTCAGTGTGGCCTGAGGAGCTGATGTTTTTGAATTTTTGGAAAGCTTGGCAACTATTTTACAAAGGTAGCTTCACCTCACCCCAGCATCCACCAACACCCCAGGATGAAACTGGGGCTTGTTTAAGTTTAAAACACACAAGGAAGCACTCCTATAGACACAGAGCTTATTTATTTTATTTTATATGTAGTAGTTTGTGTCTCTTAATCCTTTACCCTTTCTTGGCCCTCCCCCCTTCCCTCTCACAAGAAACAACTAGTTTGTTCTCTATTGTCTGTGAGACTATCTTGGTTTTATTATATATGTTCACTTGTTTTGTACTTCAGATTACACATGTAAGTGATAACATCCAGTATTTGTCTTCTCTGCCTGACCTATTCCTGTAAGCATAATATCCTCCAGGTCATTCCATGTTGTTTCAAATGGGAAAATGTCAATGTTTTTTATGGCTGAGTAGTATTCCATCGTGTGTGTGTGTGTGCACACAAATAAAATACATTATATGTTATCTTTTTATTTATTCATCTATTACTGGACACTTAGATTGCTTCCATTTTGGGGCTGTTCTAAATAATACTGTTATAAACATTGGGGTACAGCTATCTTCTTGAATTGGTGTTTATCTTTTCTTCAAATATATATCCAGATGTGGAATTTCTGGATCATAGAATAGGTTTATTTTTAGTTTTTGAGGAATCTTCATATTCTTTTCCATACTGGCTGCAACAATTTACATTCCCATCAATGGTGTACAAGGGTTCCCTTTTTTCCACTTCCTCACAATCATTTGTTATTTGTGATCTTTTTGATGATGACCACTCTGGCAAATGTGATGATATCTCATTGGGGTTTTGATGTGCATTTCTCAGATGATTAATGATGTTGAGCACCTGTTCATGTGCCTATTGGCCATCTGGAGGTCATTTTTAGAAAAATGACTATTCAGACCCCGTGCCCATTTTTTAATGAGGATTTGTTTGTTGTTATTGAGTTGTGTGAGCTCTTTATATATTTTGGAAATTACCCCTAATCAGATCTGAATTGCAGATATTTTCTCCCATTTCATTCCTCACCTTTTCAGTTTGTGCATCATTTCCTTTGCTGTGTAGAAGATTTTCAGTTTGATGTAGTCTCAGTTGTTAATTTTTGCTTTCATCTCTTGTGTTTTTCGGAGTCAGCGCCAACAATTTAAAACTAAATCTGACGTTAAGGAGCTCACTGCCTAGTCTTTCTTGGGGTTATATGGTTTCAGGTCTTCTATTCAAGGCTTTAACCCATTTTGAATTCGTTTCTATATATGATATAAGATAGCAGTCCAGTGTGATTCTTTTGCATGTAGCTGTCCAGTTTCCCCACACGATTTATTGTAGAGACTGTCCTTTCCCCTACTGTGCATTTTAGGCTTCTTTCTTGCAAATTTCTTGACCATACATGTGAGGATTTATTTCTGGGCTCTGTGTTCTGTTTCACTGATCTGTGTATCTGTTTATATGACAATATCTTTGGGTCACTATAATTTTGGCTCACTTCCTTTTTCTCTAAATTCCACCTGGAAATCCAGCAGTGGGTCAGAGTTCCCAAGGGTTGGGGGCTCTTTTCCTGGAGTCACCAAAGGGCTATAGAGCCAGCTGGGCTCACGTACAAGTCAGTTGCAGGATGAATCATGGGATTGGGGGCCTGTGGTTTCCTAGAGTCCCAGCTTCCGACCACTTCCCAGGAAAGTACTGGGGCCCACGAGGCCAGACTGCATCTCCTGGGACTATGGAAAGAGCCCTGGGGGAGGAACTGAGTGCCCAGGGCAGAGCAATCTCCAGCATTTGACGTATACCTCAAGGAGACATCCCGGTAAAGAGTTCAATGGGCTCCCAGCCTGGGGCTTTTGAAGGTGGGGAAGGAGGTGGTTCTGGGCAGAACAGAGCCTAGTGTGACTGGACCAAGGGGAGAAAGGCCAGGTGGGCTGCTGGCAGGAGGAGGGCCATCAGGTCTGGCTGAGAATTGGGGCTTGTCCCCAAATGCCCCTGAGAGATTTCTTGTGTGTTAGCACAGATACCCAAACTGATGTATCTTTTCAACATCCCTGTATTGGATCAGAGGCAGCGAGAAATGGAAGAAAAGAATATGAATCTGGGACAGTGTCAGTGGTGGCCTGGAAAGGATGGGGGAGCGACATTCAGAGAGGTGGTGAAAGCATTTGAAGTTGGGACCCAGGGACAGGGGAAGATCCAACTGCATGTGGAGTGAGGAAGAAAGAGGGAGCAGAGTCCCAGGTTCTGGTTTGAGCCCATTGGGAGATGGAGCTGCTGCAAGGATATGGGGAGGGGTGGGAAGAGAGTTCCAGAAGGCAGCCTGGAGCCACTTAAACCTTGGACGCTAATGAGATTAGATCAGTTCTGATACACTTTATTTTTTCATGGAAGTAGATTTGATTTACAGTGTTGTATATGTTCCTGGTGTACAACATAATGCTTCAGTTATAGTTGTATATATGTTCATTCTCATGCTCTATTCCATTATAGGTTATTACAAGTTACTGGATATATTTCCCTGTGTTATACAGTAGGTCTTTGTTGTTTATCAATTTTGTACATACTATTGAGTATCTGTAATCCCACACTCCTACTTTATCCCTCCCCACCACCACTTTCCCCCCCTGGTAACCATAGATTGTTTTCTATGTCTCTGAGCCTGTTTCTGTTTTCTAAATAAGGTCATTTGAATCACTTTTTTGTTTGTTTCCACATATAAGTTATAAATTTATCTTTCTCTGTCTGAATTACTTCACTAAGTATGATAATCTCTGCATCCATTCCATTTACCTGGAAATAACATTATCTCATTAATTTTTTATAGTAATCCATGGTGTATATAGGCGACATCTTCCTTATCCATTCATCTGTCGATGGACATGTACTTTGCTTCCACATCTTGGCTGTTGTAAGTAGAGCTGCTGTAAACATTGAGGAGTATGTCTGGGAAAACTAGAAATTATCATACTATGTGAAGTAAGTCAAAGACAAATAATAAGTGATATAATTAATATGAGAAATCTAAACAAATGGCAAAACTCATACGACCTTATAATGAATCCATGGGGAAAAACTGCTTCCCAGGGGGTTTCAACCAAGTGGCGGTACACAGCTGATGAAAAATACTCCGTTCATGATGACCCAGAAGATGTTTTTACTGCAGTTGGAACTGGCTAAAACCTGACAGCAAGCCTGAGTCTTAGGGAGAGTCATTTAAGAGCAGGAACATGAAGGAAGGAGCAAATAACATTGACAAGCCCAATGGTGATGGCAGCCATCATCTTCCTGTAAATCCCTGGGCCACTGTGGGTACAGCCAGAGAAATCCAGCTGGCCAGGCTGTGTGACTGCTGAAGGGGACAGTCTCCTGCGTCCAGCACCATAGTATTGAGCGTGGACTGTGGAACCAGACTGTGTTTGATCTCAGCTCCAGCCCTGCTACCTGCATGGCCTTGAGTCACATGCTCTGAGCTTCTAAGCGAGGGCCTCAGCCCCTCTTGAGTTTGCTATGGAAATTAGAAATCCTCAGACCTCAGGATGCTCTTGCCCATCCCTTTTGTGTGGGGGCAGTTTCTGATGGCCACACAGACTGTGAGCACCAGCTTAAGACACACACACACACACACACACACACACACATAGACACCTGTGCACCACTGTACATTGAATAAGGATTATGGGGTGGGATCAGAAGAGGAACAGACATGGAGGAGGAAGTCAGAGAAAGAAAAACATGGGTTGAAGGCACCTACCTACATGTGACATCACTCCCCCATTTTTTAGGCCTTATTCCACTTACACCTGAGGACATTCCTAGAAGTATCTGCTAGAATCATTCCCATTGTGCAGGTGGGGAGACACAGACCTGGACAGACACCAGGACTTATCCAGGATGGAGAACAGGTAAGAATGAGGAGTTCAGTGTGGAAACCAGGACGTCTTCTCACAGCTGCACACAGATCCTCCCTGGGAGCCATGGAAAGGGCAGGGCTGCTGAAACTGTGGAAGAGGTGGGTTTGCTTGGAGAAGGGGGTGAGCAGGCAACAGCCCAGAGGGCTGTGTGTGGAGGTGTTGTCTGAGGAGGGGGTTCCAGGAAGTGGACCCCAGGAAGTGACATCACATCCTTAACAGACCCCAACCGAAATGGAACCTGGTTACCAGGCACCCACATTCTAGTGATGGCCCCAGAGCCAGCTCACTTGGCTGGAGACAGTTACAGAAGAAACATGCTCTCTTCTTGTTTCCCAGTCTCTTGGGGCTTCTCCGCAAGGAAACCCTGGACTGAGAGGTTGTTCAATGGCTGTAGGCGTCTGTGGAACCCTCAACCCAGATGCCTCTGGCCTATTTTGAGGAGGCGGCCTAAGGTAAAACAGGGTGGCCTGGAGAAGGCCAGTCTAGGACCAGCCTCAGTTGGGGGCCCTCCCTGGGCAGGCCCACTGCCCCTCATCTCCATGTCAGGGAAGGGGGACTTGAGAGGAGGTGTCCCCTCTGGGCAGGAATAGGTTCTTGAGCACTTGGTAACATGGCCACATCCAAGGACAGGGCTGATAAGGGGGAAAGAGGACTCCTGAGGGGCATCTTATCTGTGTCAATGGGAATACAAGGCCCCCAGTTTGTCAGCTTTTTTGTCCTTGAAGGAGGTCTCTGCAGACAGTGGTGTATGTGTGTCGGGACTGGAGATGTCTTATGGGTCGGAGAACCAGCAAGAGAACCAGACAGGGCTCTGAGGTCTCTGCCTGGCCACTGGGCACTGTGTTTGCAGGACTCCACACAGAAAATGGGACAGGACCTGTTCAATGGAGTCCCCGGCTCCCATCTCCCTGCAGGAGAGGCAGGTGCTCCACGACAGCAGCAGAGCCCAGGACAGGCTCAGGGTGAGTGCGAGCGAGGAGACTCCACACCCAGGAAGCCCCGGGCCCAATAGCTGCCCCACTCCTCCCCTGGGCTGCCTCTTAGAGACCTGTTGGCAAAGGGATCTGATCCCCTGTCTCCCCCACGTGCCCTCACAGCCCAGGCCGTGCCTTGGCCACATGCAAGTCAGTGACCACATATGAGTCCGAATCTCAGAAAGAGACTTTCACAGAACTTCAGTTCATGTAAAGTCAAGGGTGTTTCTGCACTTTTCTACAGATTGTCCTGTTTCTCCTCCATCCCCACGCGTCCACATTAACCTGAAGATCCTGAGCCCTCCCACCCCAGGCTCAGCCGCTGTGTTCTCATCTCTACAATGGGATGTTGTGACAGCAGGCACAGAGATGCAGTGGTGCATGCAGGGAGGGGCTGGCACTGCGGTGCTGACACAGGGATCTGAAGCACTGATGCATTTCATCATCGCCCTTCGCCCCTTGTACTGGTGATGCCGAGAACCTTAAATCTGCTCAAGGCTCCCCTGTTCCACCACATGCACAGGACCCTGAGGCTTGAGGAGTCAGTCTGGTCTCCAGCCCCAAGCTCCTGGGGGTCCCCGGTGGTGCCTCTGACTCATGCCTCTCCTCTTTCCACCCCAGGTGGGAGTTGGACCATCCAGGTCCAGGGATGAGGCCTCCAGGGTGTGGAGCCTCCAGCAACACAGGCTGGAGAAGCTGGTGGCAAAGCTGGTGACTGCCATCCTGGGCGGCCACCCCTCCTATGTGAACACATTTCTGGGCAATTATCGAACTTTTGCCACCGCCCAGCAGGTGCTGGACCATCTGTTCCGAAGGTGAGCACTCTGTCTTCATGGACATTGGTGACTCAGCCACCTACCAGCAGTACCATGAGGCATTGTTCCTCTACCTCTCAAAGCCTCAGTTTGCCCCCCTGCACACTGGGGTCAAGAGAGGTTCAGGCCCTAGGAGGGTAGGAACAGAGGGAGGACTTCATGGAAATTGCTTTCTGTGAACCTGGCTTACAGAAAGGGCAGCTGGCAGGGCTGTGGTTGTGTGAATTTGTCATTGTCCTCCTACCCATGAAGCAGCCTCTGCCTACTGTGTCACTGGGATTTTGGCCTTGGGTGGAACTGTTTTCCCATTTCAAAGGGGATCTGTGACGCCATTAGCTGTCCCTGTCCTGGGAGAGTGAGAGCAGGGATCCCTGGGAGGGACAAGTGGGGTCCCAGGCCCACTCAGATGTGTGCTACAGGGCTGGGTGTGCTCACTCATTCCTCCAATATATAGCAAGGGCCCCCAGGGACAGGGGCTTTTCTAGGAACAACCATCATTTCATGCATCAAGCAGACATCAGCCCTGCCCTCCAGGGCTTCCATTCTCCCGGGAGTCACACTGTCACACTAGACAGCACATCCAGCTAGTGTGCTCGGGACGGTCCATGTGACACCTTCCTGCTCTCCTCTAGATACGGGTGCATCCTCCCTGTTACGGAAGAGGATGGGGGACCCCTGCACCAGCTGAAACAGTGAGTCTCTTGGATTGAAGTGGGAAGGACTCCTTCCCCAAATAGTGTATGAAGCTCTGGGCTCTCTGGTTGGGAAGAGGTGGGCAGCATCCTGGATCCCACATACCCTGTGATTCTGGCTTGAGAGCAGAAGTCCTAGGGCTTCCCCTGGCAAAGAGGAGACGAGACCCAGAGAGCTGTGGATGGGACTGTGGCGCTGTGAGGGGCATGTGGGACATCAGAGGACAGAGTCAACCCTGAAGAAAACCCACACCCAACCCCTATCTATCCCATCACTGCCCACACGCCCTTTGGGAGACACAGAACACAAGGAGTGGAGAGCATCCTACTCACAATCTAGTGTAGCCTCAATGGTGGGGACTCAGATGGTGCTTAGGGGACCCAATGAGCCTCAGGGGAAAGCAGAGCCCATCCTGATGATGGTGAGTGACAGGGGCAGAAGGAGACCCAGGCAGGGTCCCTGGGGGTTTACTTCAGCCAGCAGGTGCAGGAGCTTAAGTCTGAGGTGAGAAGAGGCCCGTGGGCAGGCTGGGTGGCCAACACAGCCTGTCTGTTCCCTCCTGGGTCAGACACCCATAGAACAGCTCCCGTGTGCCTTAGTGGGCAGTGAACTGAGCGCATAGTCCTGCCTGTCCTAGTGAGGTGCCATCCAGTGGGGAGGGGCAGGGAGATGGATATACCACTGTGACAAGTGTCCCTGAAAAGGTGATGTGGTCACATCATTGAGCAAAGCCTGTCCCTTCAGAAGGCTTGTAGCAGCCCCTCCTCTGTGTCCAAGCCCGCCTCCGCCCAGACTGCTAGCTGAGGTGGGACATGGAGCAGAGCCGGCCTCTGGATGGGCAGGGGCCAAAGGCAAAAAGGCCGAAGTCCCTGCAGGCCTACCCTGGGAGCCCAATGTGGTAGGAAAGGCCAAGGCTCTGACTCTGGTGTCTCCCTGACTACCCCCAGGGCCATGTCATCAATCCTGGGCACCTGGGTGCTCCAGTACCCAGATGATTTCCATCAGCCTCCAGAATTTCCAGGCCTTAAGATCGTGCTGGCTTATGTAGAGCTGAGCATGCCTGGCTCCGACCTGGAGCAGCAGGCCCACCTCCTCCTGGCACAGCTGGAGCAACTGGAGCTCCCAGAGGCAGAGAGTGATGGTGAGGAGGATGCAGGGTGGTGAAGGCTGAGCGGCGAGGGGAAGGCACTGGACCACATAGAGCAGAGTCTAGGAAGACTCCCTGAGGGTGGAATAGGGACTGAGAGTTTACTGAGTAGCAGTGAGGGCTCCCCTGGCTTTGGGAGACACGTGGGAAAGCAGTCCTATTGTTGAGAGTTTCCCTTCTTGGAGCCACAGCACCAGCTCCAGAACCCGCTGGGGAAACACCTCTGGATGGAGAGCCAGCTCCAGCTCTCCTGCCTGCGACAGCGCCAGAGCCAGAGCAGAGGGTCGTGCTGTAAGTATCAGTCAGGCTCTGCTGCCTGCCCTCGCCTTCAGTGCTGGAACACCCACCGTTCCTGAGGTGTCTGAATTAACAACTCCTGATTATTCTCAGTAGGTGATAACATATTACTTGGGACCTATTGTGTCTGGCTGAGTAATGGATGAAGACAATGATCATCATTGTTTTTTGGTTTAAATTTTACACATTTAAAAATTAAAAATAAGCCAGGACATTGTCTTTATGCTGGGTCCTGTATATGTTCCCTGCAGGGGAACTTTGATTTGCAAAAGGGGCACCCACTTGAGCTCAGATGTGCAGTAAGTGTCTTCCCAAACATATCAGGTGCCAGAGAAGCTGAAGGAAGGTCCGAGCCTCAGGCCAGGTGCCCTAGGAGGTGCTCACAGGCCCTCCCACCCCTCAGGCTCCCCCATCAGAGACCCACTGCCCCACCCATGTCCTGTCCACAGGACTGGCAACCTTGCATTCAGCTTCTGCAGGGGAAGTACCTCTGCCTTTCCCCCAAAACCAGAAATAGGGGATGAGGGGGGCCAATGTTGTCCATCAAAGTAAAGTCCAGTGATCCCGTGATTGGAGGTGACTGAGTGAGGCCGCAGTCAGCGACCTCTCTCTTCTCTGCCTGAAGATGGATGCCCCCATGCACACAACATAGGTCCTCACAGGGAGGAGATTCTGAGCTCTTCCTGGAGTGGGGAAGACAGAAGCCTCTATTTCAACTGGGAGCAGACAAAGGAGAGATCAGAGGACCCAGGGGAAGGGCCGCCTGGGCTGAGGCTCGGCCTTGATGCTTAGGAGCACAGGCTCAGTGTCGGTTTGTAGGACTTGGCCAGAAATGATTACACCCAAGTCTGAAGGCAAAACCAAATTCACCTCGACAAAATGCCTTCAGTACAGAAGCCCAGATATCCCTTGTCCACTTGGAGGTTTTGGAAGCTAGAGATCCTGTGTAGCTCATGATGGACCTCGGGTTCACTCACATGCTTCCAAGTTCTCAGAAAATCACATACACCTGTCAGACTTCTGATTCTGCTAAAAGCCCCACCTCGTCAAACCTCTAAGGAGATGCTCCAATGTCAGCCAGTCATGGGAAACTTGTGGTTCGGCTGCTAGGATCTGTAGTCAGGCTGCACGGGCCATCCAAGACCCTTGCAAGTCACCCACCTCTACGTTTCGTAGTTTTGCTTTGAGAAATTCTTCAACCCATCAAGCCCCGGGGTTCATACTCTCTATTTCAGGTAAAAACTGTGTGTTCCTGCTTTGCAGACCTTGCGGACAACAAACTAGCCCTTTTGCTTCAAGACATCCTGATTCTTTTCTGGGATTTCATTCTAAGTTTAGGATGACATAAGAAACAGTGCATAACTTGTTCAGATGAATGATGTCCAAATTTTGATTGAATATTTAACTTAGGTCAAGCATTGAGCAGAGAGCAGACTGAGAACTGACTGAGGAGCTTCCTCGTTTGGGAGAAGCTCAGAATCCACAGAAGGAGAGACGACATGCTGGGAAGTGCCTGCCATCCTAGGAAAATGGACAGGGTTCATGCTTGGGAAGTTCAGGGAAGGATCCTAGATTTGGAAGCTTCCTGGGGAGGACAGCATTGGGCTCCACTTTCAGAGATGAAGAAGACATCGTTGTCGAGGAAGTTGGCAGCAGGAGCAATAGAAGCAGGTCCTTTAAGGGCAAGGGATCAGAAGGAACACGACACAGCTTTGAAAGTCATGTTTTCTAACATTTTCAGTGGATACAATCATTACACCTGGTAAGTGACAAAGTGACTCGTAATAGAGGGTCATCTCATTTTTTCAAGTTTGACATCATTTTAGATGAAATGAGACACAGATGTTGTGTGATACATTTCAAAACTGCATTGACATTTTATTGTTAATGTGAACAGCAAAGGGCCATGCGTGTCTTTGGATAGACTCTCTTTTCTGCACCAGGAACACAGGGTTGGGATGTGGACATGTGACCCCAGCATGTTCCCATTCTATCCCTGCAGGTCCTGTGAGGCATCGACCTCCTCTCTTCTCTGCTGTGGATGGGGCCCAGCTCAGGGTCTCCATCAACACTCCCTGAGACCCCGCCCTTGGGAAGTGCCCGGTCATGGCACGATCAAGATGAGGACTTGCACTAGAAGGCACAGCCAAGACTTTGATCTTATGGAATTGGCGTTCTCCTAACAGCAAGACGGATGTGTGTGTGTGTGAATGTTGCCTGTTTGCCATCCATGGAGCCAGCGGCTCCCATGCCATTCCTCATACGGCCACCAGAGGGCTGTCTGTCACTGCTTCTGAGAAACAGGCTGCTCCATTCCAAAGTGGTCCCTTCCACTTTAGCCTTCCTCAGAAGAAGTTTTAGAAACTGAGGCTTTCTTTAAGCTATAGGGATTTGCTTTTCTTCTTCCACCTCGTTTGGAAGCTAATGTAAATCCACTCCAATTCACAAAAAGAAGGTGAGCCACTGAGTGGAAATTGTCCCTTGGGATACACAGACGTGTCTCATCTGTGTCCAGCCCCCATGTGTGTCCACCTCTGTCCCTTCCTCTCTCCCTCCAGCTGTCTGTACATATTGATTTCAATAAAACACTTTGACAATCAGTGTAATGCTGTAGAAATATTTTAAATTGTGTTGTTTTTTTGTATGTGTGTGATGTGGATCATTGAGTGCAAGTCCTCTGCCTCACAGGACAGTGGGGTTGTCCCTGGATCCCTAGGAGACAATTGAAGCAGGGCAGTAGGCCTCAGTGGGAGTCACTCACCAGGAAAGCTCTCCTGCTCACCACAGCCAAGGTGGGTCCACACTGTCTCCTATGCTCACAGCACTGAGTCTCCTTTCCCCTGGGGAGCTCTGCAAAATACCCTGTGTATCCTGAAGGAGCATCACGGTCAGAATCATGAACAGTGATGATAAGAAACTTGGGAGAGGGACAGGTTATGATTTTAATTACCTGATCCTCTGCCTACAGCAGCTTTCCCTGTATTGTGTTCTAACCAATGCTCAGCCACCTGGGAGCAGAGTCTAGGCCTTGTTTTCCAGTATATTACAGGTCTCTAGTCCAGCGCTTGGCCAAGAAGACAAGCTCGCACTCCTGAATGAATACACTTAGGAGGGAAGATTGGACAGATTTGCAAATGTATTTGAAATGGAGCCTCTCCTGGAGCTGTCCAGACAGGAGGTCATCATACATAGGCACCTTCCTCACCTGCCAGGCCCTTTACTCCTGAAGACCTTCCCACAGAGCCCCTCAGCCAGGACCCACATGATCCCAGGGGTCGCCCAGGTCACATCTCACCTTCTGCTCTTGCTTCTGTTCTCACTTCGCCCCCACCTTGATTGTCCCTGAGGTCTCAGAGGACACCTTTAATTCCCTCAGGGATCCAATATCATAAAAATAGATCGTATGGTCCTAAAGTTCCTTGCTGGGACTAAATTAACAAATCAATCACCACATGGAGAAACACAGCTGTGCATGACTACTGCAATGGGTGTTTGTCTTCAGCTTTCTCAGGGGTCGGGTGATGGCTCCTCTAGGCAGTCTGAACTCTAGAACAGGTTCTTCTATCTTCCACTTGGGGCTGGGAACCTTGGCATCTTCTTTTATTTCCATTTCCTACTCATTGGTGGCTTCTGTCTTTCCTTTCAAGTCAGGATCCTTAATACCATGTGTGAGCTGGATGTTTCTCCAGCATCAGTCATTTCACGAAGGCCCACCTGGAGTCTGGGCAGTGCGAGCAGGTGTAAACCTTCCTGATGCCTTTGTGTTTGACCCGGTTGTGAGGGCAGAGGCTGAGGGATGAGCTGAAAGATTTTTCACACTGGTGACAGGGGTGATTCCTCATTTGCTTCCCGTGCTCCTTCCTCACGTGGGAAATGTCAACGTCTCTCTGTGTGAACAGGTGGTCACACCCCAACACATACACCCAGGACTGGCCACTTTTTTTGTTTCCACTGATTTCTTCGCAGGTGGGGGATTTCTTTTCCAATTTCTCTTTCCCATTCATTGATCTGGTGTCTTCTGTGTTTTGATTTGCTGAATTTTGAGTTCCAGGCTTAATGCTCAAAGGCAAGTCTATACCCAAGTTTGGAGGCCCTTCCATGCTTTTCAGTGTTCCATGCATAGACGTGATATGGTCCATCATGAGTTGCTTCTGTGCATGTAAAAGAGAACAGTCTGGACACTTGAAAACAGGCACCTTCTGGTTTTCAATGTGCTGGTCAAAGTGGCGATACAGCAGGATTTGCAGGGTGAATACAGTGTCGCACATGGAACACTTACTATTCTTGGCTCTCTGATCCTGATGCCAGGGTGCTGTGTGTAGGCATGGGAATGTGCACTTGGGGCAGACTTAAATGCCACTGGACAGATAGGACACTTGTAGAGGACTTCACAGTGAGAACCTTGAATGTGAGACTTCAGCGTGGCCGCATCAGAGGAGACAACATTGCAATATGAACATCGAAAACCAACTCTCACGTGTAGTTTAGACAGTTCTTGGTGACGTGGGTCTGGAAGTGCACTGACCTGCAGGTGGCCCTGCACTCGGGGCAGGTGCAGGGAGATTTGTGCTGATGGATTCTCTGGTGGGAGGCGGAGCTGCACTGGTGAGGAAGCAGCATCTGGCAGACAGGGCAAGTCTTTTGTCCACTCATGTCTGCAGCCTGCTGGACGTGGGCAGCCAGCCATGTCTCATCCTGGAAAACTTCATTACACTGCAAACATTTCAGACTACGCCTACAGAGCTTGGTGGGTCTTCATCCCGAGGCATAGCTGGAAGGATGGGTGAGTTCAAAGGGGCTGATGTGACTGTCCCACTTATGCCAGATGGGATTTATGTTACAGTGTGTGTGCCGGCCCCACGGAGCTCAGCAGAGTGGGAGATGAAGCAGGATACTGGTTGATGGAGAAACGAGCATTTGACCTGCTGGCACCGGCTTCACCATCAAGTGGGAGCCCTGCATCACCTCTCCCTTCTCCTCGTGCCCACGGGCAGGGGACGGGAGGCTGCACTTGTTGTCAGTAATGAGGTTCCTACTACAGTGGTTGCATGTTACTTCAATGCACACACTGCATCTGTCCTAGTGTTGGGTCAGGCTCTTTTCAGGGCAAAGGAGTCCCCATACTCCAAGCACTTGTACCCACGGGTTTATAATGTGATGCACGCGTTGGCAGGAGGACTGAGCTTGGGGATGTAAGCTGGGACTGAGTTGACGCCATGCAGCACCTTGGTGAAAGCTTCCACCACAGAACTCTGCAGGGAGGACACTGCCAGGACCCATGAGAGCTTTTAGGGTGGCTGCGAGGCCACGGCATTGATTATTGCCTGTTTTATTTGCTGCTGAGGTGTGGTGAGCACTTGGCAGAGCTCAGAGGTGGCCTTGGCACCCTGAGACAGAAGGTTAAGTTGGCAAGGTGCAGAGTCTTTGGCACAAGTTTGGCATTGGCCAGGCTGGAGCCCGGCACCACGACAGTTTGCTGCTGGGTGGCACTGGCGGCTTTAAAGATGGCGCTGCTGGTGCTCTGAATGGAGGCAGCAGATATGACTGTGTCTTTGACCATCGTGTTGTTGGTGAGCTTCACGTTAATGACTCGCGAGCCAGCCATCTTCAAAGCTGACACCAGGAGGAAGGCGGTCACCACAGGCTTGATCGTGACCTGTTTGGGCGTCAGCTCGGCAGGGGCAACAGCGTTGGTGATGACCACTGACTGCACAGGTGTCCTGAGGCTGGAAGGAAAGGACAGTGGCTGAGGCTGGAGATGACAGATGCGACATCACGGACACCACCATGGACCCCGTCTGCTCTGAAGGCTTTATTCCAGCATCAAGATTATCTTCGGAAAAAAAAAAAAAGATTATCTTCGGGCAACACCCTCATCACCATCCCCTTGATTTCCCCAGAAGATGTCTTGATGGTTTTGGTGCAGACTTTGGGGATTGCTGGTGTCGACCCTGCAGGAAAGGAGGGCGATCCCTCACTACTGTTCTCACTGGAGATGCATCTGGCTGCTTGAGGGATGATTTTTCCATCCCTTTGGTGAGACTCTGGGATTCAGGAGACTTTTCAATGGTTCTAGGGCTGTCATTTACTTCTTTGGGTAACAGAGAGGACCCCCAGCAATTGGTCACTGGTTCTTCAGAGGAGTTGGAAGCAGCCTTTTTAGCACTGAGGGCTGCAATCACAGCTGTACAGGAGGAAAGCCTGGAGGATGGCTTGGTCCCTGCTGGTGCCACACCACCAAGGGAGCTGTCATTCTTCTCAGAGCTCAGCTTCCCCTCGGTGGACCCTGTTTTCAAGCACCGTTTCAGAGATTTCCTTCAATTTATCACCCATTTTTCTGACTTTAAAAGGTTCATAAACAGTTAGATTTATACAATTTGTCTCCATTTCTCTCTCAACAACTTTGTTTTTATCTAGATTGCCTGATGTAGAGATTCCAGTTTTGCTTAAGCTTAAGATGTTTCCCATCATTCATTAGCAAGAAGCAGCCAGACTATATATAAACTTATCTGTTATAAGAAAAGTACATGGCCTGTCTAAAACCTGTTCTATTTCAACATATTTTAAAAATGACTTAGAAGTTCATAAAGAATAAAAGAAAAATCTCTTCTAAGGGTGCTCACCTATAATAAAAAACACAAAAGAAAATACATTGCCACAAGAGGAGGAGGAACAGGGAAGTTTCTGACTTGATTTTTCCTTCACAGGGCAGGAGAGGAGAGTATACGTTGCCCCTCTTAGGAAATATGCAGCCAGCCCCCTCTCTCCCTCTTCTTTATTCCTGTCAAGGTATTTTTGGAATTATAAATAAGCAAAATAATGATATGAATAGAATTTCAGAAAAGATCAATCACCCACAGTCTAAGTGACCCTTCCCACCAAAAGCCACCACAGGCCCCCAGCTGGGAGGCAGGAGCATAAGTTACTCCTACTGAGTTAACAAGTTTGCAGCTAAAATACTGAGAGATTTGTCAATCTTTAAATGTCTGTATTTCTAAAATATACTGCAAAGTGGAGAATATGCTGTAAGGGCAATAGCTATGGTCACTGCATAAGGGAAAGGAAAGCCGGATTTAAGAACGTCTTTGACCAATTTCTAGGGAAGGGGCTGAGACCACAGCGGTGGGGAGAGAGGGGGCTGAGGGGTCTGTGCGGGCTGCTCAGTAGAGAAGCGCACTCCCATCACACAGGATAAGGGATCAGATCCTGGGTTCTGAGTGAAAGCCTCTCAATAAGGCAAATTCATCCTCTTCTGTCACCACACTGCAGAACACAACATCGTGAGTGGCTGAGGGGTGGGAAAGGGAGTCACAGCATTTATTTTTAAGCAGCCTGCAGCAGGTACAAACAGAAAAGGCGGGAAACAGCGTGGCCTATTTGGGAAATTTAGAAAGTGCCAAAGGGCTCTGGCAGAGTTAAAATTTGGAGAATGTAATTTTAAGTTTGGGGTCTTGCAGCAGTAAAGTCACCATTGCCTAAATGGTGGTAAGTCAAGAAAGACTGGTGAGAGAAGGAGTTATGGGATCAGACGTGCTCTTAAGGAAGCTAGCTGTGGCGGCGGCAATGGCGTGCAGGACTTCAGGAATGGGGAGTCACGAGAGCAGCAAGGACAGGAAGGGCAGAGAGGAGACTGAGCCCTGCAGGACGTCAGGTGTCCGGGGGGTGATGGGAAATGACACCAGTGTCTGCCGGGCCAGGCAGGCTGCCCTCACCACAGAGCAGCACTTACTGCAGCAGAATCACCTGCTGTTCTGTTTCTTTTCCACTTAAGCATCGGGCAAACCAATCTCCTTTACATTTTGTTCTATCAGATAGCTTTTTGAGGTTAGTCATAATCATCCCCAAGGCAACAAAGACATCTTAGTTTCTATGAATTCACAACACTTCCCACAACCTAAGGACCTTATGATCTCTTTAGAAGCAAGAGAAACATAGATGAATAGGAATTTATTAACATAGGAAAGATGGCCCAAAATAAGTCACATTTGATAATAACTCAATTAATTTTAAGAACGATTATTTAAGAAAGACCATGACCGAAATCTGGGTGTGTGCAAAACACGATATCTAAAAATCTTTAATTTACATAGCATGCCCATCGGGTTCCTTTGGGGGTGGGGGGTGCTACTGAAGGAGCATCTTCTTTCCGTTTGCTTGGCATGTGTTTCTCATTTGCCCTTAAAAATCTCTGGATTTTAAGGAAATAAGAAAAAGAACTGAGCTGAAAAGATCACATACTGGAAGGGGAATAAAGAACTTGCAGGGTCGCCAAAGCCATACTAAAAACACTGGCCTTGACCCTGAAAGGGCTGGTGCCACCAAGGGCCAAGATGAAGTGGGCAAGTGTGCATTTAGATCAGAGCTTGACTACAATATAAATATGAAGAGATGGACAAGAATGATTCAGAAAAACACACAGGATTCAAGACAAATGGATACAGGGGGAAAGCAAGGCAATGTAGAAAAGTTGATGGCAAAAGTGAAGAAATGTGAGAGGGTTGATAGACGCCCTTCAGATCATGGTCTTTACTTCTAGTCCTCCAGCCTCAGAGAAGAAAAACTAACCACCCCACTATACAATAGACCTTCCTCCACTCTTTCTTGCAACCTGAATGCCCCTGGCAGCTAAGGGGGAAAACTCTCTCTTTTATTTTAAAATCTGGCTCTTCTACTGAGACTTTCTGTTAAAAAATATCCATATGTTTCCCCTTTTAAAGGAGACCATCCCAATAGCCAGAACCTGTCCACTTCTGTGCTGATTCAGCCCACGTGTCTAGACACTCACATACTTCTCATAGTTAAATCACGATGATCTAAATCTCACGTAGTAATCCCATTTCCCTGGCCAGTGGGTAGATCAAATTAAAGCAAGTGAGCCAGTCTTGGCCAAGGCGACGGGGAAGCCTACTTTTTGCAGTGGGTGTGCAGGGGTCCTAGGGGAAAGAAACCATTGCTCTTACAAATAAACATACGGGAAGAGGTCACCTTCTTCCACTGGACATTAGTTAAATAGACAAGTCACGTAGCTAGAGTCTGCACAGGGCCGTGAAGACAGCTAGCAAAAGACACGATGACATGCAGGGGACAGCAGAGTGTAAAGACAGAAACTGAGTCTTTGATGCTCTCACTGAGGCTGGACTTTTGCACCTGAAGCCAGTTGAGCACAGATTGTAGCTGATGCTCTCTTTGACTTCAACCAAGGGCACAGTGAATCCATTCCTCCATTAGCCTGGGAGTTTCCTTATTAAACCCAATATATTCTTACTTTGAAATGTATCTTCTAAACTTCACCAAATGTGAGGGGGTAAGCAAAAGTCATAAGTTAATTAGGTAATGATATGAAGCTGTCACAATGGAATCTTTTTAAGACACATAAAACAACACTGAACTATTACTTACTGGACTCTCTTGGCAGAGACACCCAAGAAGTAGTGCTGTGCATGAGGCCACGATGCAATCCTCCATGTGTTTGCCAGCATGCTGAACAGCTGAAAATATTTAAACCAAAAACTGTAACAGTACATTAAAACACACATGCACACACAGACACACAAAATCATTCAAGAAACCAACACCTCTGTTAGTCATCTTTCCTTCAGAATGGCTAAACATCAATAAATGACGCTAGGAAAATGGAATATCCACACATATCAACAAAAAACAACACAAATGGAAGAGGACCTTAATATAAGAGCCAAATCATAAATCCCTTAGGAGAAAACACAGGACTGAATCTTTGTGACCTTGGGTTAGGAAATGGTTTCTTAGGCACAACAACAAAACCACAAGTGACAAAATAAAAAATAGGTAAGTTGGACTTCATCAAACTTAAAGCTTTTGTGTTTCAAAAGACACTATCAAAAAACTGAAGACAACTCACAGAATTTATCTGCAAATCACATACTTGATAAGAATCAAGTCACTAGAATATATAGAATTCTACAACTCAACCAAAAAATGACAACTCAGTTAAAAAATATGGGCAGAAGTCTTTGAGAACTATTACTGTAATTTATGACAATAGCTCTCAGTTTACAAAGTGAGGCCAATAAAAGAATCCCCAAGTTTCAGAAGTATAAAAACCTTTAGGGGTCATATTATTCAGCTGCTTCTCCTTACAGATAAGTAAAGAAAGAGCCAGGAAAGGAAAGCAGACCTTGCCTGCACTGGACACATACCTTCCTCACTGCTAGGAAGCCTGTGAAGAACTCCCACAAGCACTAAAATATCAAAGCTTGTCTGCACTGAACTAGAGAGGCCATAAACATAGCAACATTATAACAATATATGAATTAAATATGTTTTGGAGGAAAAAGAACACATATGTAATTTGAATACATCAAAATAAACACACCTGTATTGAGGTCAAGTTCTTCATCGTCTTCCTCCTCCTCCCTGTTTCTCTTCTGTACCATCCGTCTTCTCAGTTGACGCCCGCCGCATCTCTCCACTTCTTTCTTGCCTCTCTCCACTCTCATCATGCTGAGTGGTGGGAGCGTCTCTGATCAACTCATCTGTTTTACTTTCTGCCAACTGGGCTGCTCTCTCTCGCTCAAGGAATAGCTGATAAAGGTGATTTTTGAAGATCATTAAGAGAGATCACCAACCAGCATGTATATATGCAAATTTGTCTCAATTTGCTTTTAAATACTACTAATCCTAAGAAGCATGTTGTCTGGTAAACAAGAGTAAATATCAATAAAAGCCCTTGGTCTTCATCCAACTGAAGGCCAAAAGTATAAAAGCTGTTGAAATTCAATCAATCAAATTAAGTGTATCTACTAATGATGCAGGCATTCTGTTTATAAGACTGGGAATCTCAACACTTTTTCTTAATTTGGATAATATTGAGAGGAAATTCAAACAAATATACAAATCAAAAGTTAAAAGAATTAAACAATTTTTAAATCCTAGCAGCCTGGATAAATTAACTGCAAGGAAGAAGGTACACTGAATAAAACGTAATACTGGGGGAAAGCAATGTGGCTTCTTTAAAAGGAATTTAAAGGGATAAAGAGATAAGCAAGAACCAGTAAAAGTAAAAAGCTAGTTCTCAGAGAAACACCTAGAACTGGATCTCAACTAGAATACTTAACAATGGAAGTACAATTGTCAATGGAAGGACACACCAAAAACTCTAAAAGGGAACCCACTACACCTCTTGCCTTCACTCCCTTTATTTTCATGTGCTGGTGCAGTGCTGAATGTACAGAAAGCATTTCATATACTCACTGATATGACTGGGGAAACCCAAAGTTACTAATGACAGCTACCTGAAAACCACAGGCCAAGGAGATCTCAAAAATTTGCTAAATATTCACAAGCATGGCATATAAAATTTAATACCCTCAAGAAAATAAAATTCCAGCTTTATGTGAAGCAGTGTTTCTTAAAATTGGTTCCAGGTTCCCTAGGGGTCCCCCCAAATCCTTTCAGGGAATGTGTGAGCTCAAAACTGCATTCATAAGTATACTGAAAGGTCAACTGACTCCTTTCATTCTCTCACAACTAGACAGTGGGAGTTTTCCAGAATCTACATGCCACGTGATTATGTTTATATATCAAGTGGCTAATAGAATGAGTACTTGAATTTTACAACTTTTTGCTTTGACTCCTAATTTATCAATAGATAAACCACACATAAACAAAAGTTACTTAGTATGCCCAATAATTATTATAATGTATACTTTATATCACATAAAAGTATACAGAATAAAGAAGTCCTGAAACCCAAATGTTTGAAACGGAATGATTAGGCTCCTAGTTATGACTGAAGAAAATGACAAGTTCTTGCAGGTTATTACCTGAAGACACAGATCAAGCATGTCTAGTTTCAGAAAGGCCAAAAGGATTAACAGGATAGCAAAGGCTTTGGAAAAAATGGAAAAAAAAAAAAAAAGGTTCATGATCACTTCTGAACATGTGCAAACTGTCACTTAAGGAAATGACAAAGGTAGCTAAGAACTGGCAGAAAGTATTATATGGGGGAAAGTAAAAAATAGTAACACCCAGCACTGTCAAGAAGCAAAAACCCACATACAGTTTTACAGGGGAGTAAAAATCAACTGACGAGGGAGTATGTGATTGGGGTGGGGCAAGTTGGGGCATCAATTTTAAATATACATACTGTGACACAATTCCTAAGCCAGGAAATTACTCCAAAGACATATATACTTTCAAAGCTATGCTCCAATATTTAGGTACACACAGTCCTGGGCACAGATCAGACCAGTAAGTAATGCTGGAAGACTTGAACCAGATGGGATAAAGCTAAAACTTGATTTGTAATTTGTTGTTAGTAATCTACTTTTGATTCATATACAATGAGGCCTTGTTTCTGCTTTTTGATAACAATGCCTAAGGAGTGATTACAGTAGTTGAAAACAGTCAGCAGAATAAGTAATGGCACACATTCTAACCCAGTGTACCTCTTCTCTCACTGACCAGGTGAGAGAGGAAGAGGAAGAAGAAGAGGAGGGGAGGGAAGGTATGAAGGAGGGTAGGTAACACCTGATAAATAAACTGGACAGATGTAAAACCTGAAGGTGTTAGTTTGTTTTTAACTGGCTGCTTACCTGCACTAAAGCCTGAATTGCATGGACTTGTCCAGCCATCCTTAAACTACCATCTCCCTCTCCACTACAGAAGGAAGAATCAAAAGAACATGATGCTTCCATGTTGATGAGACACTGCCAATTCTGAGCATTATACTCAACTAGATTTACCAGTAGTCCTAAATCCTACAAAAGGTAAAATATGCCTGTTGCCACAGGTGAGAATTAAAACAAGTGAATACAATATACAACTTTTACTGACAGCTAGAAAACTAATCAGTGTGCTATGAGCTTCAAAATGGTTAATAACCACTTTTTAATTATAAATAATGGCCATTCCAAAGAATGATTTCACCACTTTTAGTTCTCATATTCGTTATTTTTACACATGGCCCTTCATGGTTCCCTTCTGTACTGTAAGAATTATGTTCATAGGGAGTCAACTGAAACCCAAAGTATATTGAACAACTGGTTCTTAAATTCAAAACTAAGATGAAGTTTTTATCATCTTAATAGATCAAGTACTCATTTCTGAAATAGTCATTTGAACTCACCAGCTTTTGAATAGCAAATCTCTGCTTCTCAGGTAGGTACTTTGGAATCTGAAGCACACAGTTCATCACTGTGCCCATCATGCCACCCTGCTCTCCTGTTGTGGTGCTGTCCCATTCTGAAACAGGGAATGGGAAGAGGATAAAGGTTGTTATCATTTTTATGACACTGACAACTAATATGTATTAATACAAATATTAAAAATTAAAAATGTATAGCTATTCCTTTATTGAGATACACTGTTGACAATAATTTTTCTGAGCTGAGCTGGTTTTTAAAATATCAACTGATAAAAGCAGTTAAATCTATACATGAGTAAATGAATTACATGATGGCAATTTTAAAATGACTACATTAAGACAAGAAGAAACAAGGCGATTAACTTATTTTTACATGTAATACAATCTTTCAGTGAGAATATATGTAGAAAATATGACTGATGTTTATCATTAGTTAAATTGAGCATCACCCCAATGATGTCCCTCATGCCGTCTTCCACTGCTTTGCCCAGGTGATTAGTGATATTCTGGGGAGGCAGAGGCTGACTGTCAGGTAAACATGTACTGTTCTCAGCACGGTTATACTGCTTAATGAATTCTTCACAATGTTGTAATGCTCTTAAGACAAAACAAAATAAAGACGGTTATGCTAAACAAACATAGTTATACTAAGAATTTCTACCTCCTTGGACCTTACTGTTTTAAACTTGTCATAAATGCTGCTAAATTAATTTTTTTCTATTAAAGAACTTATAATGTATTATCTACTCAACTGTGTACCAAACATGTCTGGTAATCACACTAGGCGCTAAGATTTTACGAAAACTTGATACTATTAATTTTTCCAAGCAAAGTTAAAATTATAAACTCAATGCAGAGGTTTATAACTTTACTACCCACAGCTGCCCGCTATTTTACCAAAGTCTCCAGCATAACAACCTACCACAACATATCCCCAAACAAGTTAAACTTTTAAAAGCTAACACTGGGCACTTCTGAATTTCATTTAGATGTTTTTTCATTTCAAATGTAAGCTCTTAGCGTAGGTAAAGAATATTATTTATATTAATATTGCATAATAACCTTGTATAGATAAATATTAAATACTTCCTAAACATCAGAACAAATCATATTTTTTATGGAGGTACTGGGGATTGAAGCCAGGACCTTGTGCATGTTAAGTGTGTGCACTACACTGAGCTGTACTCAAACCTCACATCATATTTTTTAACATGAGGTCATTGAACTGACATGTCTCCTGGCATCATCTATAACCCAAGGATTCTCAAGATGCTACCCAAAATAACAAAGAAATGTCATCTTTAAGTGGGTCTAGTATTTCTGAAAATGCTCTTTAAATTGCCATGTCCATTGATTTTAAAAAGTCTATGAGAGATGAACTAAGCTGACTCTGTCGGCCAAACCTTCAGTGTATTATACACCACACAAAACCCTTAAAGAAAACTGTACTATATCTCATTGCTCTCCAGCTGCTACTTAAAACATATTCTCTGGTTAAGAAGTGGTTCCTTGTGTCGAACATGAAATAATTTGTTCTTTAGAAGTTTGGGGATGTTCACCAGAATGACCATGCTGTTACTGTTAACTCACAGGCTTTAAGGAGCACTGAGTTAATAAATCTGCTGGGAGGTGAGGTGGGAACAGCAGGAGAATATTTAATTGTTCAATATGCTATCCCTGCATTTATCAGGGTTCTGCTGAAAATTTCAAAAAGCCAGATAACTGGTCTTTCACAAACACCCAATTCTGACCTCTACTGCCACTTCTAAGACATCTGATGCAAAGGTCCTAATTACAAAGGTTCCTAACCATCTCCTCTTAGAAGGCATGTGTCAGGGGTCATGTCAAATATACAAAAGACATTTTCAAACTAAGAAACAGATTTTAACTTGCATGAATACACTTTGGTAAGGGAGAGTAAACTTGATTACAGAACAATATGCCTTAACGGTACTAAGTGTGATGTAATTTACAAATATAAGACAAAAATAGATGACAAGGAATCCTACAGATAAAAAGCAAATCTATTAGTAAGTAGAGACTACTAGAAATTTGAGACTATTGGAAATCTGAATAATGACTGCACATACGATAATATTAAGCAATTAATAATTTATAAGATATGAGAATGATATTGTGGTTATATTTTAAGAGTCCTCTTTTAGAGAATATATACTTAAGTATTTATGAATTAAATGATTTGAAATCTATAATTTGTTTCAAAATAATATAGAAGGGAATGGATGGGTAATACATGGAAACAGGACTGGCCACGACTGCTGGTTATTCAAGCTGAATGACATGTACAACAGGGGTTATGATGCTACTGTCTACTTTTATCTCCATTTGAAATTCTTTAAAAATAAGGGGTTAAAAATAGATAAACTTGAGTCAGGCTGAAGTGGGTATTTGCTACTATACTAAGGCTGTTGAACATACATCCAAAGACAATAAGGAATCACACAGATTTGAAGTTTGGGGTTCTTTTTACAAAACAGAGATCCATGAAAGGTTAATCCCCTGAGGTACAGGTATTGTACTGGACAGGCTAGAGGCCAGAGAACCAGGGCAGCAATATCAACAACCGGGATAGAGATGTTAGGAAGAAGCTGCTATAATGAGCTAGAACCAGGGCTGGAGATATACTTGGAAATTTTACATGCACTGAGGAGGATAAAATAAGGTTATTTGCAGCCACACGGATGGACCTAGACATTATCATATTAAGGGAAGTAAGCCAGAAGGAGAAAGACAAATACAATGATACCACTTATATGGGGAACCTAAAAAGATGACATGAGCCTATTTACAAAACAATAATTACTCACAGAAGCTAACACACATAGAAACTTATGTCTTTGGTAACATGTAGTTACCAAACGGGGAAGGGGAAGTGGGAGTCATAAATTAGGACTTTGGGATTAGCAGATACAAACTACTATAAACAAAATCAATAAACAACAAGGTCCTACTGTATAGCACAGGGAACTATATTCACTAGCTTGTAATAACCTGTGATGAAAAAGAATCTATGAATTGATATCTATCTATCTATAACTGAATCACAACGCTGGACACTAAAAACACAACACTGTACATCAATTTGAAAGGAAAGGAAAAGAAAGCATGACGTTTCAGAAAAACTTACTTAGCTGATGAAACAATGAGTTGTGAATCTTTCTATGCTCTCAAGTAGCTTTGATTCTCTGGATTACGCACCATTACCTAAAAGGAAAAATTTTGAAATTTTGTGGCAATTCATAACATTCATTCATTCATTCATTCATTCACACATAACACACAGTGCTCCAGAAGACATAAACATCAGGAAGGATGATCAGCCCTTGTCTTCTAAGGGAACAACAACCCGTGTGTCCTTAATCGAAAATAGTACATCTATTGCTTTACTACCAAATTAAAACATCACTGTTATAACTGTGTGTTCATAATTAACATATTCTGTGCTATAAATTCCTGGTAATCAGTTACCAAGCACTTTACAGGTCAGAAAAGAACAATCACTAATTTAATAAACAAACTGTTAAAGTTCTTAACGTAGATTCATCTAGAATTCTTAAAAATTTTATATTTACCAAATGTACTTGAAGCACTCTAGAAGAGCCAAGGAATAATTTCCACTTCATCTATGCCAGAAACTTTTCATTTACACTAGATCATTTTCCCACAGATGTTTCAAAAAAATCCCTTGCTAATCCAGTCTGGCCAACACACAGCCTATGTGTCTTGAAATTCACTGCCAACATAAATCCTAATATACTCTGAACTTGCTTCAGTCATTCAGAAAAGTCAAAAAACAAATATACTTATGGCATACAGTTCAGTAGTACTCTTCAAAACCAAATATTATAATAAGCTGTGATCATAAACAATGTGACTGAAACAGTAGTTACATCAAGAAAGTTACTATTTAAAAAATTAAACAAAACCCTGACTGCATTTAACTATTACCTTCTACAAACAAGTTAATATATTTAAGCAGAAGTCCACATTAAGGAAAGAACTATAACATTTGGCAATATGAACAAACTTGACACTCATGATTTCATATGGCACAACACACAAACAAAAAAAACTACACTGGTCATTTAACATGTAAACTTTGGTTGCTCAAAGAATGCATTACAATTTCAACTTGGATTAGCAAAATAAAACTCAAGGGATGTTCAATATAAAACTATGACAGCCTCACACACAGAGTCATATTTAAGATTAAGTAATTTCCCCCAATATTTGTTCATACTTTTACTTTCTTAAACTCATAAGCATCTCTCTGCTCCCCATAGTGAGGCCATTAGTTTCTGTTCATCTTCATCTCTACTTAAATGGTCCACACATCTTTCACTAGGAGAAAAGAAATGAATATACATTAGCATGTCTCATCACTTCAATACTTATCCCCTTAACTAACATATAAAAGCCATCTGTACACATGCTATGAATATGCTAGAACTTCTCTGAATACTATTTATTCTAAGTTTTATTCTGTGAGATGTTAAAATATGAGGCTGTAATTTATTTTTTTATTTCCATAACTCCCCCATATCACACTGTTAATGGCTTTATTTTTAAAAAAGATTTTCAAGATGGTACTAAAAAGAACAGATCTTTTCAAACTGACGTCATTATTCTTTGAAGTACATGAATTTTCTTCAAGCTTTAAATAATATATTAAAATGCTTTATATATATATATATATATATATATAAAGGTAATATATATATTACCTTTATAATATGATCTAGACCACTCCAAGAGCCAGAGTTCTTCTTTAAACAAGTCTCCTTCTCATTTAGAACTAAGGGACAGTAACATGTCCATAGCTAAATGTCCAGCCTGAAAATCGGAAACACCATTAAGATTATTGATGCACAACAAGAATTCTGAAGCAACAACTCTAGAGATTTTTATTAAAAAAAAAAACTGCATGCTACCAGCCCATAGTATTTTGGGCGGTTGTGTAATTAGGTTTGTTTGTTGTTTACTATTAATTTCTTTTTCAATGGAGGTACTGGGGATTGAACCCAGGACCTCATGTATGCTAAGCATGCTTTCTACCACCAAGCTAAGACACCATAGCATTTTTATAACACACTAAATGCCTTTTTCTGTTAACCTAAACTTATTTAAATTGGTATCAGAAAAATCTTGAACTGTAGAAGTTTTTTTTTTTTTTTTTTACCGTTGGCTTATTTCAGAGAAAATCCATTATTTCTAGTAGTTGATCATTTGCTAGTTCAATAAAATACATATTGCTACTGTTATTTCTACCATATAGAGGCTCAAGGGTGAGACCGACAAACCAAAGGGTACATGTATTTCAACTACAGATCAATATATTGAATTAATTTACCACAAAAGTTGTAACAAGCAACATTGCATGAACAGGGTGTGGGTGTGTCTAAACTTTTGCCTGATGGTAAAAACGTCTCTTACTGCTATGCTTTATGTTTTTCTATTTTCAAAATAAGCCTGTTTTCATGTATTTATCAGTTAACTGTATTCTACTGTGAGCCCCCGTCAAATATTCCTTATTTTCCAGCAAAGTTTCTTGTTTTTTTTCACATTGTTCTATATATGTTCTTATCTATTCTGAATAAAAATCCTTTGTTATCTTTAGGGCTTCAGATTCACCAGTTTTAAACTACACCGCAGCGGTAGCAGCTTGAATACCCATCATGCGGCCACCATGACAGTATTATACACAAATAATGACCGAGGGCCACCAGTAGAGGGAGCACAGAGCACTCAGAACCTTATTTATAAACCAGTCTACTTTTCCTTTTTCTTTATTTTCCTTTAATTTTTTTTCCTTTTTTTTTTTATTGTATCTTTTAAAAACACACATAGCCACACTCCAATAAAGGGCAAACTGGTTCCTGCTGAAATAAAGAAGCTTTAGTTTATCAAAAGAAATGCTTTAATTAGCAAAGCTGAAAAGACCTGATTTTCTTCCCAAAGTGTCTTTCCTTTGAAAGAAGCAACGTTATATTAAGTTTTCCTGACCTATTTGAAACTGAATATAACTTAGGTATTTAGAAATGTAAAAAAAATCTAATCAACAAAAATCTTAGTATTATTAGATTTAGAAGAGATCTAAAGACTTTATTTTATTCTTTATAAAAAAAGCAAGGTTGATGTGCAAGGTGATAAATATAAAACTAGAATTCAATACTATAAAAACAGATTAAATTTTACCCAATTCTCATTCTAAGGCCCTGAAAGAGTAAAGTAATGAGATCAGTTCAGGTAAGTCAGCTCATGAGTCACAGCAGTGAAGCTTAAGACTAATGAGGCTTTCTTCATTTAGAAAAGAGAGTACATAGTAATTTGGTGTTAATATAGCAAAGATTCACAAGATTTTATGCAAAAAGGGGACTTTATTGTTTGTTTCTATAGGTATAAAAAGGACTGCTTGCTATATTCAGTATACTATAAGCTAGTATTTAAAAGTAGCCTACAGTTCAAACATTTTATTTGAAACTGGAATAGTCCTCAAAAAGTTAAAAGCACAACCAAATCATTAATAAGAATACTACTCAGCAACTGTGAGCTCTTGGATATTTGAATTATATTTATTATTCTAATAATATTAATATTTTAAGTTATCTTTCCACAGCACATCAGGAGTAGTCATGTATTTCAAGGAAGAGGTCAAGTAACTAATAAAACAAACAACACTTATGTGTAGGGGATAGTCACTCTATAAAGCAATGTCTATTGTAAGATTTAAAACACACACAAAATTCAAGAATAGTTGAAGTGGGGGTGGTGTAAAAAGAGGCATCCTAACATTAGCAACTGTGTTTGGTTTTAATCATGTGGTTAACTCTTTAACACAATATAACAAAGTTATAATGGTATTTACCATCCTAATAAATTCAACGAATGATGGAGAAAATTCAAGGAACGTTTATCATCATGTTATTCAAGAGAAAACACCTGGAAAGAATTGAAAAGTACAACACTATGGGAGACAAAATAGTAATAAAGGTATATTTATTCAATCATGCAGCAAATAAAAATTACAGGCTCAAATTTCTACCATTAAGAATTAGTATATGTAAAAATATTAAAAGTACTTTTAAAAGTAAAATATGTTTCAAAAATAGCATACAGATCGTTTGGTAGAAGGTAGAAGGATTGCTTATCTACAATCTTACCACTTTTCTAATTTTTGTAATTGAAAGGCCTGAGTACACGTCAATTTTGTATCCTGCCTTTTAATGGTAACTCATTTTCCCTCTCAAACCCCACTCTACCTGAATCTATTCCCTACTCTATCTTAACTAAACACAGCAATAACTCTAAGTCATATGTGGCTAACACAAAGCCTTCTGCAATTTTTGAGGCAAATGCTGCAGTCTTCAGTTTTGTGGGCAGAAGAAAAACCAATGCTTACATAGTTCAGATGTTGGAAATACATAAATGTTGGGAATATTTAACAATTTTTTTTCTTTTTTTTTTTTTTTTTAGTGACAAGACCAATTATCTTCTACTGGCCTACCAATCTTTAAGAAAAGCTTTAAAGAAGCCAGAAGAAATTAGAAATAATATCAACCAAAAGCAACACAGTCAACTTAGGGAGTTACATTGAGCATAAAAGTAGCCACAGCCATGACCCCTAGGATAAGAGAAATTGCTCCAGAGAAGGGCTGATGCCCAGGAATCTTCCTTCCGAGTCTTGATCTCTTACAGCAGTTGATCAGACATCCTGAGATACTCTGGAATAAGTGAATGCTCACTGAAAATGGCTTTTGAAAATCCTTTGAATCTTTATCCCTGAAACCTACAAAGAGTAAGAATTCAGATCCCTAGTAGCCTCAATGTAGTTACATTAAAACAAACAAACAAAAAAGCAAAAAGGAAAAGGATTAGGCAAAATGCAATAAAAATTGTCACCAGGAAAAACACAACAAAACTAAACTAAACCAAATACTGATGGGCCAGTTTAGGAACATCAGGCAGGGAACAGAATTACGTTGAGCAAAACCTCACAAGAATTTACCAAATTATAAACAAGGGTTTAAATGATTTGTTGAAAGTCACACAACAACTATGACTAAAAACTTCCTGAAAGTAATTTTCACTCTATGAATGGAAAGAAGGAAACCACCATTGTACTTTCTAGATGAAGGTGCTTCTTCTGCACAGTTTCACAGAGCCTTTGGATGTTTACTTTAATTTTATTCATGTCTTTTTCATTCAACAGCTTAGCTCAAGAAGCATCTTGTTCCAGTACTAAAAGTCAAATTATTTGATCTAGGCTAGCTCTATCAAGATCCATGTTCAAAAGATCTCTACTCAGTATGTACATGAGGGCAGCTGTAAAAGGGGCAGATTCAACAGACAAAAGAAAAAAATCAGCAATTAGGGATATTTTCAGGGGATAAGATCATTTTGACACTTGTTCATATTTTAGAAAGCTTGAAAATGTATTCAGTGAAAACTTCCCTCTTTAAATATTCTAGGGAAATGTGAATTAAATAAATACATAAATAAAACACTGCTGCTTAAAATTTTCCTTTCTTCAGAACTTTCCTACATAAATGCTTCTAGCTCTGGGGCATCAAAGTGCTAAATGAAGGGTTTACAAAATAGTTTTTCAGCTAAATATAATCCTATTTTAAAATATCCTTCACTCTGTGTTCTTTATGATATAGTAAAGTTTTAGTTTACAATAACTAAATGCAATGGTGTAAGTGTAAAATCTGTATCAGAAACAGCTATTTTTCATGTGAAATAAACACAGCTGAGTTTGTGTCCATATATAAAGCTAGGATGCTCAAAGAAGCATATTTACACTCGTTTCTTTGCAATAAACCTATCAGGTCTGGCTGAAGCAAGTAATTGTTAGAGAACCATTAATATATTCTCAAAATCATTCATATCAGGTAGAGTTAGCACACTCTGCTTATAATAAAATCTACAAGTATTGAAGGTGATGTAGGTAAGCATTAATATAACAAAAAGGTCTATGCTGGGATATTCTAATATATGGAATATTCTGTACTTAACACTTATTTCAATGCACAGAAACACAATTAATTATCTAAAGATTTAAGCTTTGAATCCTCAAAATTCTGACTAGGTAACTAAATGTTTACAGAGCAACAATTTCTGGAAATTAAAAGGGCATAGGTGTTGGGATATTTCCTTGAACAAAAAAAATTCCATCTCAAAATACCGCTATTGATCATGATTAATAATGATTTTTTTCCTAACTTTGAAAATGTTAAACCCAACTTTTATATATATGCTTTACTTTTAAGAGAAAGTGTCAAAATCATAATGAAAATGAGGAATAGATTCTTTTTCATAATGGGCTATGTCCTATATTCAACATCCAAACAAAATGTCAAAAATATTTTTTAGTATCTTTTTACTTTTTTCCATGCTATTAACATCAAAAATAAATAATTTTTTCAGTACTTTTTAACTAGAGAAAATCAATACTTACAGAATTAGAATCTCCAGTGTGGTATGCTACCTATGATAACTAAATAGTGTTTTAATAGTATAAACTGACAAGTTAAGGGGGGAAAAGGTCATTAGAAAATAACCTTACTTAATTTATTAAGAGAAAATTTCGGCATTAAGCTCTAAATATTTAGCAAATAAGACTAACTCAACCCATAATTAGGAAATATTTATAGATGAATGAAGGTATTTTTTTAATAGCCAAATAAAGTAGAATCTTTAAATAATGCTTCTCAATTCCAGAAACTTAAATCCCTGATGATATTGGGAATCATCCAAGGTGTTAAAGACCATTGCTAGCATCCCATGTGCTCTAAGGTACATTCTAAAACTGGGCGTGGCACATTTAGTAGTCAAGCTCATAACACTAGAAGAAAAGAGACTAGGTTAGGGGGCTGAAAATATCTAGTGCCTTAGTATATTGTTTACATAGTACCAAAACAAGCAAAAGGACACGAGTTGGGGTGAGGAGGTGTCAAAGCATTGCTCATACAGATCACAATATAAAAAACATGGGTAAGCCAAATTATTAAAAACTTACTGATGTATACTATGTGATTATGCATGCTATATTAAAAAATATAAATAACACATAATCGCCTGTAGTGTATTCCTTACATTATTACTACCATTAAAGGCAAAAAAAAAAAATCTCAGCTATCCTTTCATAATGCTTCTGATTCATAAAGATTATAAATATCTACTGGGACATACTCCAAATGTCTGGATAATTCAATCAAATCAAGACATTCAATCCATTATAGTATATAAGAGATGATCCAAAGCAAAATGTACTTCAATCAAATTTACCATTTGCATGTGTAAAATTTGGGGCTAAGGTTAGCATAACACTTCTTTTAAGCATCTGGAAGCTGAATCCTATTCTATACTTTTAAACGGTCTTATCATCCAACTTTCCTTCATCCATGTAGAATTAAGTCTCTTAAATCAATCCCATTTTAACATCACTATATCCTACACCTATGATAACGAAATCACAAATGTTTAGCTTTACCCTCTGAGGAAATTTTAATGAGAAAGAGGAGGCATACAATTACCAAATATAAAAATAAGATCTAAGGCATCATGTGTTTAGAGGCTGAGTGCACTTTAAGTCACTTAACAAGTACTGATTGTCACCAGTTAACTTTTGATTTTCACCAAATTCCACTACATCACTGAAGTGCTTCACATGCTGAACAACAGTATCTAACTGCCAAGAAAACAGAAGTCCACTTCTTTGGTAACCATGAAGTAGTATAGTTACATCCATGGGCTTGCTGGGCTCTATTTAAAAGTGTACAGTTTATCAGACAGCAACCAAATCAAATGCTGTAAAAACACTGGTAGTAGTAGGATAAGTTCATTGTTCAAAGCTGAGCACCAGGGTACTAATATGTGTTCAGGACATTAAAAGGCTATAACACACAAAATTCTACCCATGTGCAGTAAAACTGTATATAGCTGCTGTCTTCTTTGTCATCTTCTTTGCATTTCAGTACAGTAACTATATCTTGGTAGAGCTGAGGAGGTATTGTCACGGTGTTTATCACAGTGTTTATCACTTTGGGTGGTGGTGCAGGAGCCTTAAGAACTCCATCATCTTTTTGATTTGGTTCCTTTGAAGACAGCCTCACATATTAATAAAGGTATTAAATTAGTTGTTCTAAATAAATATATAAAAATAGCAACATCTCATCTAATTGGCAAATTTAGTTTCAGAATAATAATCCCCTCTCCCCCTGCCAAAGATAAAGGTCGCTAGGGATAGTTTAAAAATTTTATGCCCTACAAGGTGAGACCCAAAATGCTTTATTCACAAAAGAACCACTCAGGAATTCCTTCTGGTCTTTTTGACCTTACATTTCATACAATTTGTTATGTGCCCCAAGACCATTAGAAGGAACACAATTACATACATAAATAGCATTTAGAAGCAGCTCAGGATGGACAGGAAAACTACAACAGATAGAAAAATTTTTAAATAGAGGCATCTGTATATTAAGGTAGGAAAAACCAGCCATCAACTGCACAATGATGGTTCTATACTAGTAAAAGGAGTATAATATATCAACTTAAGAAGACAAGGAACTGTACATTGTATATTAGAATGATTTCTATCCCTATTTTTGTTATTATAAAGTACTCATTCTTTGATTGCTCCAGATGGCTGAAGTGTCACCATTAATCAGAAGTATTAATATATGGTCCTATCAGTTATTCTGAAGAAAATAATTTGATAAGAATCTGTTTCAAATGTGTTTTGAATTGAAAGGTATTACTGGAATGCAGGAAAAAGTTCTGCTCTGAAAGCAAATTAATCACTCAAAGCCACTTGAAGATTAATGTAATTTATAATACAGCTCTTAACACAAATATGAAATACACAATACTGCATTTCCATAAAGTGTGGGTCAGGAGTAAAGTAGTCTAATATTTTTTGAGGTTTTCATTTATAAGCTAGTAACACCAGAATTTCTGTTATTCTGTCCACAATCTTTACTTTTCCAATGAATAAAACTAAAGCCACTAAATTTTAGTGAGGAAGTCACAAATAAACTATTAGAAAAGCCAGAGACTCTCAAATTATGAATGAAGAGAGCAACTGATTAATTAATTTATAATTCATTACACAAACATGAAATGGTAAAGCACAGCTCACTTACCGTGACACTCTGAGGCTTGCTACTGGTGGCCCAGGTAGTTCTGAGTCTGGATGGCTCCAACGTCTGGCATTATATAGAGCTTTTGTAGGAGACTAGAGAAATGAGAAAAAGGTCAACTGTTTCCACCTTACTTTGGTGCCTTATAAAATTACATTAAAAAAATAAAATCATAAAGAATAATTGAAATACAGAAATACACATCCTAGACAGAGGACAGACAGTACCTGGCCCTATAGCAGACATGGAGTCGCTAGCCTTTTCTGCCACAAAATCAACACAAGCACTCAGGGAAAGGGTACCAGGTCCCAGCCTATCTCCTAATGGCTTTATGTTCTGAGAATGTAGAAATGGTACAAACACAGAGGGAAGGGGAAGGAGACAACTGACATGTGATGCAACTAAAGTTTTAACTTTTCAGAAGTCACAGCTAGTTCTATATTATATTTATCTTAGGATTCTGCAGCTTTTATTTATTTATTTATTTATTTTTGAGGTATAGTTGGTACACAACATTAGGTCAGTTTCAAACGTGCAACATAATGATTCCATACTTGTAAATACTGTGAAATAACCACCAAAACAAGTCAGTTGGTGAGTCTGAGCTGGTACTGTCTGCCACATAACAGGCCAGTGAATCAAGAGAGGAGTTGTTGGGACAAGGAATAGCAACTTTATTCAGAAAACCAGCAGATGGAGATAACAGCAGACTAGTGTCCCAAAAAGCCTTCTTACTTGAGTTCAAATTCAGGTTTCTTTTATACTAAAAGGGGAGTGGTTGTGGTTGGTTGGTGCAAACCTCCTGGAACCTGAATACTTTCTTTGCTGCTGTTGATCTGGTCACAATGTTCCTATAAATCTCCACAAGATCAATGTTTTTCTGTTTTGCAAATTATGTGAATGGAAAGGGAAAGGTGTTCTTCTTTAGGGGTCAGAGCCTTGAGAAAAGGCTCTCCTATACATTTCAGGCTAGAGACAACATTCTCTTAGTGATTACTTTGTAGCAAAACCAGTAGAATACAAAGGTTAAAATGAAACAGATCAATATGGAGTCAGGTTTGTTCTTCCCTATTTGAAGCCTAGATGAACATCTATCACCATACATGTGTAAACAATAGGACATTGACATCACACACAGTGAGGGGAAGGACCGCAGACACCCCAGGACCTGCAGGAGGTCACAAAGCAGTGCACCCCACCTCCTGGCCATCAGGTGCTCCTCCCTTCAGGACTTAAGGGTGTGAAGAGAGGTCCCAGTCACACCACATCCACAGGGACCCTCAGGAAACCTGGGAGGGAGGGGTTCAGACCCAGGGTCCTCCCCCTTCTTACGCCTGAGCCCATACCCCAGCAGGCTGGTCCCAACCCTTCCCTCACTGCCCAAAACACCACCAACAGCTCAGCCCACTCTATCCTACACTCACTACACTCCTGAAACACTCGCTTCCTTTACTCAAAGCCTCCTGACCTTTGGGCCAGCACAAGTGTTCCTCCCCCAGAAAGCCTTCCCACACTGCCCAGCCTCATCTGGTCTCCTTCCTGACCCCGTGGGCACAGCACAGAGCTCAGAGCCTGGCTCTTTCCCTCCTAATGCAGCCCACGCCAGAGAGCTGTCAAGTCCTCAAAGTCTGAGGTCTCCTGGAATCCACTGTGCAGAAAGGTCTGGTCACCAGGTGTGGCCCCATGGCTTCCAGCCCAACCCCGATCCCCAGAACACCTTGGGGATGGGCAGAGAGGCCCCACCCTGTGTGGCTGCTCTCACTTCCTGGGGGCAGGAAAGAGAAGGTGGAGGGCACGCTGGTATTGTGTGGACCCAGCCTCCTTTCTCTTCTTCAGGTGACACCACCCATGTCCCCTCTGCCCCTTCCACTCTCAGCTCAGGGGCTGAGGTGGCCCCAGGGCATCCCACTCCACTGGCACCAGGACTGATCCAGATGAGACTGTCTCCATGCTGGGCCCATGAGCAGCGATCCTGGGACCCTTGGGAGGCTCTTGTTAAATATTCTCCCTCTTCCTGTGGGGAAGCACCAGGGGGCTGGACTGATTAGACATGAGCCTGAAACAGCCTGGGGGCTCTCAATGGATAGGGCTGCCTGGGAGGGAGGCCCACCACTGGGAAGGCAGGGACAGGGTGTGTGGAAAAGGAGGCGATGTCCCAAGGATACTATTTGGGCCCCTGGATCCAGCCATGCCTGAAGTTACACAACCTGAGGCCTTTTCCATTATATGGCCTGATAAACATCCCTATTTTCTTAGGCTGGTACAGGTGTTCCTGACATCCACATGACTAATATAACTAACACAGAGAGTGACTTCAGGCCCTCGGCAGGATCCCCTGGTGTAAGGCTAGAGGGTGATATTCTCAGGTGGTCCAACTTAGCAGTCCCACAAGCACACAGGGGGGCAACAGCTTCCTCTCAGACATATGAGGCAGAAACTCTCCACATCACCCAGGGCACCATAGCTCAGCCTTCTTGTCATGGAAGTGGGGTTCCTGATGGGAAGGGGCTCTCTAAGCAGATGATCCTTGGACCCTCCCACCACCAGGGTCTCAGCCCATCTGCAGGCGTTATGCCTGGGAGCTCACTAGGACACAAAGGCAAGCACTCCTGTGTGTTTGCAGGCCCACACATGTACATGCCATAGGTACAGTCACACACCCACTCAACAAACACTTGCTCTGGCCCTGCATTGCTGGGTGTCCTGATACACAGAAAAAATGGTGCCTGTGCTCCCAGACCCCACAGGTGACCCCTAAGACATGCGGGGAGATGGGCGGGATGGCATGGCCGCAAAGAGAAAGTCCCAGCCCCCTCAGGTAACAGAGTAGCCAGGGAGGGCTTCCTGTAGTGTCCCAGAGGCAAGGCTGGAGCAGAGCTGGCACGCAGTCCCTGTCCAGCTGCACCCCGCCATCTAGGAGCTCCCCTGGAGCATTCGCCAGCACTGCTCAGTGGGTGCTGATACTAATCACAGACGCAGGCTGTCCTCCCTTTAATGAAGGTCCAGGAGCTAAGCAGCCTGACACAGCTGGACCCCAGAGCTGTGCTCCCCAGGCTCCTCCTGATGAGGATTCCATCATTAACTACAGAGCTTCAAAGCCCCTTCAGCCCTGGCTCACCTGGAGGGTTCTAATTCCTGATTCCTCAGAGGCCAACGTGGCAGAGTCGGCAGCTGCATTCTTGCAAATGGGCACTGCTTACCCACTGTGCAGGAGTGTGGGGCAAGGGACCTGGCAGCTCAAGCAGCCATGCTCGCCAGCCCCACACCTCCAGTTGCTCCCCTCTCTCCCCAAGTCATCATCCCCATTTCACACATGTGGAGACTGAGGCCAGAGTCAGTGGGCTCCTGAGCCCACCAGAGGATTCCCAGGTGGGAGACAACAATGGAAACCCAGACACAAATGAACATGTTTACAAAACAGAAAGAGACTCACAAACACAGAAAACAAACTTACGGTTACCAAGGGGAAAGCAGAGGGAAGGTATAAATTGGGAGTGTGGGATGAGCAGATAAAAACTACTACATACAGAATAGACAAACAACAAGGCCCTGCTGTAGAGCACAGGGAGCTACACTCACTAACTTGTAATAACCTATAATGAAAAAATATCTGTATGTGCATAACTGCATCACTGTGCTGTACAAAATAAACGAACACAACATTATAACATTATAAATCAACTGTACTTCAATTAAAAAAAAGAGTGGACCTGGAAGAACCCGGATTCCAGCTTATACCCAATACCCACACAGCCACACAGACCCCAAGTCCAGCACCTGGAGCCCAGGGTGAGCATCTACTTCCCCTGGGTAACCTTCCTTCCCTCACCACCCACTCCCATCCCCACAGGCACATCTCAGAGGGGATGGACAGACCAATGGCCCTGAGCCCCTGACAGGTGGGGCTCAGATGGGGAAACACCTTTAAGAAATGAGTCCCCCAAAATTATTCCCCACTCCAGATGGTGAGCATGGGAAACCCCCTCAATGTGACTGTAGCCTTTGTGCTGGGCCTTAGCATCCCCCATGGAAGTGGCCACTGGCAGGGAGAGGCTGTGTCATCAGCTCCTATATTTCTTGCTAGCAGAAACCTTCAAATCCAGAAGCTGACCAGGAAGGAAAGGCCAGCATGAGGTGGCAGGATGGGGCAGCTATAAATGCAACAAGCCCCACATGCTGTGGGACCACAAGTGGTTCTCAGCATGATCCCAAGCTTGAAGGGGTCTCAGAGAACAGAAGTCTCATGTGTCCATCTGTCCTATTATCCATTCAGGGGCTTTTACTGAGCACCCATGACCGACAGCACACCAGGCTTGGCTCTAGGAACTGAGCAGTGAATGAGACAGACGAGTCCCCGCCCTCACAGACCTGATGCTCCTCACAAATAAACGAATAACATAACTGCAGGTGGGGAAGCTGGCAAAGAAGGAAAAGAAGGCTTTGTCAGGGAATGAGAGGGGCCCATCTTGGAGCCAAGGGGAGCTTCTCTGAGAAGGTGAGATCTGAGGAATAGCTGAGCTGAGGAGGAGCCTGTCATGTGAAGGGCCTTCCAGGTGGGGGTGGATAGCATGCACAAAGGTCCCGAGGTGGGAGCCTGCTTCACCTGTTGGGGATACAGGAAGAAACGAACGTGGCTGCAGCAGAGATGTCAAGAGGCGTGGCGGCAGCGAAGCAGGTGAGCTCAGCCCTTTTGGGGGTACTTGGGGGCTTTCAGGCCCTGATAAGGGGTCTAGATTTTACTCTCAGTACTGCAATGAGGCATTGAAGGGTTTCAATAGAAGAGGGAGGTGACTGAATTAATTTTTCAGGTAACAGCTGCTGCATGGACAGAGGCTTGGAAGGGAGAGCAGAGGCAGGGAACACTAAGTGACCACAGGGATCAAGGCTAAGGCTGGGGTCATGTCGGTGGAGGTGGTGAGAACTGGACAAAGGCCTGAGATTGGGTGAGGGTTACATACATAGTGGGAGGGCAGGCAAAGAACAAGGAGAATGCCGGCTCGGCTACAAATCCTTCACGTTTCCCCCATCCAAGTACTAACCAGGCCCAACCCTGCTTAGCTTCTGAGGTTCCTTCACATTTGTGAAGCAAACCCTGCTTCCCTCTGCTCTCTATATAATCCCCCACGCTCCCCAGGGCTGTCCGATACGATGCTCACACAGCTCTGGGCACAGGGGTCCACAGATGCTGGGTATTGAGAGATGCCTCTGCTTTTTAACAGGAAATCACCAGGAGCCTGTACTAGATGACAGCTGCCAAGCACACCACATTCCTCCCCTCAGTGAGGTTCCTGGACTGGCTCCCAGGGCCACCCATGTGACTGCCCACAAGGCTTCTACAGTGAAGGAAGGAGGAATGGAAAAGTCTGGAGTCCAGGCCCTAGAAGACCCCCTGTGCTGTGATTCTGTAAAGTCCGTATATAAAGAGTGTACATGGGTAGAAACAGAACACAGGATGGAGTGTGGGGTAGAAATGCACCCATTAGTGGTACATCAGTGATTCCCCCCAGATAAGATCCCGTGTCCCCTGCTTACTGCCCAGTGACCCCATGTGGAGCCACAGAGTAAGCTGGGGAGCTGAGCAGTGGGATCAGGCTGGGCCTGGCCTACTGAGCATTTTGGAGGTGGGTAAGAGAGGCACAGACACCCTGTGGGCTGGCTCAGGGCTGGGAAGGAGAGACAACCCTCTGGAAGGCATGACTGAGACTCACAAGCTCAGCAGGCTAGACTATAAACAGGCAGGTGTGAAGTCACACACTGGAATCAGTCACCTGCACAGGCTCCAGGAGGGGTTCTCTGATGCATCACCCTTTCTTGGGCAAAAGCCCTGGGCTTGAGGACCTGAGCCTCACTCAGAGCCATAGCAGGAGTACTCACTAGGGCTTCATTAGTGTCAGCAGAGCATCCAGGGCAAGCAGTGACCATGTCTCTCCCCCTGCACTTGTCAGACAACCTGAGGACAGTAACTGTGGCTCCTGTTTCCTGAGCGCCTCTTTAGTGCCAGGCACCAGCTTAGTTCTCCACTGTCATTACCTAATTTGGTCCTGGAGACAACCTGTTAAGGGAGGTACCACTGTCCCCAGTTTGTAGGCAGGAAAGCTGAGGTCAGCAAACTAAGTCCCTTATCAAGAGACATCAGGGATGCTGTGTGTTAAGTGGGGCAAGGACAGAATGAACAAATCCAAAAGAGAACCAAGTGAGAAATATTCAGGCTGCAGGATGTGAAGCCTGAAAAAGTCTGCGGGGCACAGTGGCTGTCTTTAAACATTTAAAGGGCTGAGGGGTGGAGAGAGCCTCAGGTCAGTGTATCCCAGTGTAATGGCCCTGGGAGCTGCAGGGATCTCATCCCACATGTATGGGCCCTGAGGCCCTGAGGGGCCAACCCCTCAGCAGAGCCCAGGATGGAGGGAGAGGTGAGTGAGGGCAGGGGCCCTGGAACCACCCAGGACTGACGGGGAGCAGCACCTGATGTCTGCAGCCATGACAGGGAAGGCAGCCAGGACCCCAGGGCTGAGCCAAGTCAGGGCCCCTCAGCACCTGGCACCAGTCTCGCAAGATGGGCACCACTGTGACAAGCCCTGGGAGCCCAGCCCAGTTTCAACTTCAGGTCTCAGAGCTTTGGGCCTGGAGCTCAGGCTAGGTCCCAGAGTATGGCCCCTCCCTTCCTCCTAGGCCTCTGGATACTGAGACAAAAGGATGGAAAAAAGGCCCCAGCCCCAGTCCAGCAGCAGAGCTAATGCAAGACCTAATGCCTCTGCCTTTGCACCAAGAAGAAAGGCCGTGTGGGGAGGAGAGAGCACAGAGACAGCCTGCCAGGCCAGGCCAGGGCTCAGCCTGCAGGGGCTCAGGCCATGTCAGGGCCGGCACATGGGCAGACTGAGCCAAGAGCTCTAGCCAAGGGCCCAAGGAGAATGGTGTCTAGCCAGCAGAGTCCAAGTCTCTGCCCTGACCTGGGGGTTGATAGACCCAGGCAGGGCCCAGAGACCAAGGGTTGTCATGCACACTTGTCCAGGGAATAGGAGAACAGAGCAAATGGTAGCCAGGACACAGAGAACCAAAGTCCACTTAAGGTACAATGTGCCACCACCCAAACCCTTAACCCCACCATGGGGCTCAGCACGCCACTGCTGGGCACCCCAGTGGACAGCTGCTTGCCAACAGCCTCCTGCCTGCTGTGTGTACATCACCTCTCTAGATCCACCACCACAACACTGAGGTAGCCCCACTTAACAGACACTGAAACTGAGGCTTGGACTGGGCAAGTGACCTTTAAATATCACACAGCAGATCAGTCACAGAGCTGGGATTTGAAACCAGCTCTGCCTGACCCCTTCCCACCAAATAGAGCAAGTTATAGGCTCTACAGCCAGCTGCTTGGGGGCTGGACCAGGCTGGCTGGACTGTGGCCCCGATGCACACTCAGAACTGTCACGCTGCAGCAAGACTGCAGTTCCAGGCAGCAACAGGATCAATATCAACCTGCTTCCCTGCTCTTCTTCCCCCCAGCCTGCCCTGGCCCAATTCCATTCCTTTCCTGGTCAAACAGCACCCACCTCTGGCCCAGGCAGGGATGGCAAGAGAGCACAGCTCCTCCAGACCTGGAGGAGAAGGGCAGACAAGGCAGGCCAAGGCACAGAGGGGCCATGAAATGCTGTGCCTCCAGGGTTGTGCTCCTGAGAGGGGAGACCACAGGACTGGGTGCCAGAGGCTCCTCTGTAGGTAGTGAAGAAGACACCAGCCCATCCAGGTCAGGGGAGGTGTACCATCCCAGATACACAGCGCACAGACACACCCACCCACAAACACTCAAAACAAAGAGGGCCCTGAGCCACACACACCTGTGCCACCAGCATTGGGAGCACACACTGGCCCATAGAGCTGGAAATGAGCCTCACAAGCCTGCGACGTAGTCCGGAAGGAGCCCAGCGCACCTACTCACAAACTCTCCACTCCAGCCCCGCAGTGCAGAGCACTCCCTGTGCCATGGCTTTGTGAGGCCAGGGAGGGAGCGTGTACCTTGCATAGCACCGCAATTGCCCAGGGTCACAGCGGGCCCTGCGCAGCCCAGCTGGTAACAACCCCACTGGTCCCCAGTGCTGTGCCACCTGGCAGGCCCCATCCCTGTTAGCCCTGGGCACAGCGGCCAGCCACTCAGCTTCCTGCAGGGCCTGAAAAGGATTACTGACCTCGATGAGCTTGATGGAGTAGGTGATCTTCTAGCTCTACAGGATGTCATTGCTCAGGCTCAGGTCTGGTGGGGCCAGCTGGAAATGCCCTGTCATCCTTGGACACATTCTCCCAGAAGATGGCACCTGGAGGACAGGAGGGTCAAGACCAGGCCTAGAGAAGGCCTCACCTTCCTCACCCCACCCCCACCCTTGGCCTTCAGATCACGGTGCTGGCAGAACTGCAGGTTGCCAGGTGGTGGGAGTTCTGGCTGGAGTTTCAGGTGGATAGGATAGTTTAAGGTTCTCCTTGGTCCACCAGCACAGAAATACACCCTGCCCCCATAGGCCAACACACTTGACATCAGTCACACATGCACATGGCACATGCTGCCACCAGGTCACACAAGTCTTTCACAACCAAGCCACTTCATGTATGAGCCATGCGCCACAGAATGGAGTCAAGCTGGCATGACGTCAGGCAGCACCTAGAGGCACTGACATGGCCCCAGGAGTGCCATCCCAGGAGCCAGAAAATTTCCCCACAGGGCAATGGCCCCGGCCCCAATCCCAAAAATGGACTAATGACTTCCTTCTGCCCTGCTGGCCTAGAGCAGAGCAAGCAGGTCCACAGTGGCTTTCCTATGCCAGGGGGCTTTGTTATGTATGGACTTTTGATGACTGATGACAGGCAGCTCAGTGCCAGTCTGGCTGCCTGGGCTCTGCCTCCTGCTCTCCAACCCTCCCCACTTTTTCTGCTTCCATGTACATTGGGGGGTCTCTGGAAGGAGGAATTGGAGAATGTTCCTAGACTCATTGCCTTCTGACACAACAAAGCTGAGGAGCCCAGAAGGGGCCATTTTTAAACCATGAACAGCTCCTCCAGGGTGGCCTCCAGCTGGACCTTTGCATTCTTGCCTTGGCCAACTCTGTGCACTTGCACCTGAGAGCAGTCAGACTCCCCAAAACCTGGCTCTGCAGCCTGGACAACTCTGTGGGCCCAATGATTCCCCAAGCTGGGGACTGGGCAGGAGGAGGGAGGTCCCCTTCCATGCTATACCCAGAGTTGCAACGCTGACCTCAGGACCCAATGACACCACTACCCACCACTGGGAAGCAGGCTTGGCCCAGGTCTCTGCCTGGGGATTGCAGCGCACCAAGCCCAGATCTAGTCCCTCACCACCCCTCAGACCCCTGCCTGGCCTGTCCCATCATTCATGCCTTCTCATGCCTCCCAACGCCCAGTTTCTCTCGGCTCCCTTGTCTTTCCCAACTTTCATAAAGGCTACTGCCAACGAGCTCCCCCAAAGCAACCCATCAGTCCCCAAAACCCGCCCAACTATCTGGGATTTCCCCATGATGCTACCAGCTCCCACACACTCCCCATCCACAGGCCCCTTCCTCCTCTTTTCTATCTCCTCTTCTTTCCTCTCCTGGTTCTCCCTCCATTGGTCTCATCCTGCTCATCTTGCACACAGACCCTCCCCCAACACACCACTGCCCAGGCTTCTCCCCTGGCTCTCACCCCGAAGACCATCTGCCAGCTCACAACACTTGGGGCACAGGAAACTCTGGGACTGTCCAGGGTTGGGCTGCCATCACCACAATCAGATACACACACAGTCCCACACATATACTGAGAGATACACAGATATCCAGGGAAACAGGCAGACACTCTGTCCACTCTAACAGGCTGAGAGACAGTCATGCACTCACCAACACAAGCTAGGATGGCCCCACACACCCCAATGCTCTCTTACAGTGACATCAACATGGTGACAGGCACGTACACAGCGACACACACTGACAACACCCACCCATCCACATTCACCCACAGTTCAGGCTGGGTCTCTTTGATCCTGCACTGACAACTTGGTGAGACCAGGACCTTGTCTGCCCCCTGACTCCCGCTGCTATGAGCTGAAAGTAAAGGCTAGCGCTACCCCGCCTGAGGCCCAGCCAGGTTCTAGATGCGCCTCTAGCCCTGCGTTCCCCACAGCTGAGGCCCTAAGTGTCCACAGAGGCCACAAGGCCCCGCAGGGGTATTGGAAACCCGGGGAGCAGCGGGAGCCTAGGGTGCAAGATGCTGCCCATGCACATCTCCCCCACAGGGCAGCGCAGCCTGGCTCTTCTTGGGAGCACCGCCCACCAAGCCCGAAGCCCAAGGTTGGATGCCTCCTGCCCACCGCGCCACTGGGGCCCCTGCTCATCCTCAGTCCTGCCTCCCACTGCACTCACCGAGGTGGATGGTAGAGTTGACCTGCACCAACAGGCATTGGCATGTCCAGCAAAGACATCACAGCGTCAGCGTTTCCATGATCCCTGGGCTTGTGGCTTACCAGCCCAGGCCAGGGTGAGGCCTAGGGCAGCAGTGAGCAGGGAGGCACCTGTCCGGGTGCAGTCCCAGGCGGCTCCCAGGGAGAGGAGCTCCTACCCTTGAATCTTCCCCAGCTTGCCCGCCCCTGCGCCACGCCCCCCCCTGCCCACCCCAGCGCAGTGCGATCAGGCCCCAGCTCCGACTCCAGGAGTGGCTGTGGTGGCGTGACAGCCCGAGCCCAGGCTGGCGCAGCTGGGGAGTCCGGCGGTGGTGGTGGCGGCGGCAGCGCTTTCCGTGGCTCCTGAGGCTTCAGAGGCGGTGGAGGCAGTGGCAGCAGCAGCCGGACCCTCGCAGCAGCTTGCAGCTGGCAGTGTCTGGGCCCACATGAGGAGCGAACTGTGGAGGATGCCCCCGCCCCTCCCCCTCGGCTCCACTTCCCCTCCCTGCCCGCCTCCCTCCCCTCTGCCCTCCTCTTGACCAGGTGACTGTGGAGTCTCAGCCTTGCCCTGCAATGCTCTCCCGCTGGCAGCTTGGATAGGGCGCCGGGTGCTCCTCGCTCCCAACTGGGGGACGCTCTGAGGCCAGCAGGGCAGTGGGGAACTGCCGGGGCTGCGGTGTGCAGAGACTTGCCAGCCATGGGCCTCATGCTCCCCGTTCACTAGGGACCTGAATCTGAAGATGGGTAGGACTCGGAAGGCTCTTGGGGGTTCCAGGAGTCCCCTGGCGATCGTCAACCTCAGCTGCTGAGTGCCTCACCCCATGACCCCCACCCTGTGCAGAGAACCCCTCATGGAGCCGGGCCAAGGACAGCCAGGAGAAAGACGAGGAGGGACGCTGAGCCAGGCACCAGGATGCAAAGGGACCCACCGTGGCCAAACATCTGGAGTAAAACTGTGGCGGTGGGCTGGACCCTAGATGGCCTCAGGGACATCGGCGCGCGCCCATCCCCCACCCCACAACTCAGGGCTCAGCAGCGGCTCAGGCAGGACGCTTGGACTCTGAAGCCCAATTCACGACCAGCAACCCGGTACATCCCTCACCTCAGTGCCTGGAGGTGAGGAGCTTTCCAAGAGGCTGGCCTGCTCACACTCTGACCCTGTGCAGAGCCTTTTACATGTAAGCCAGAGTTGAGAGTGCCTTTCTAGCAGCCAGGGGAAAGCGGGGCTCTCTACACCTCTAGGTGAATGTTTCTGGCAAGCCATCACCACCAGATGTAGGGTTAAGCTATTTGGGCTCCAGCCTGGGAGGAGGTGGCAAGACTGAAGGGTAGCCACCATTCCCCATCGCCCCACCCCACACCAAGTTTCAGATAGACTGGGCTCCACAAGGCACACCCAAGATTTTGGGGAGACAGCTGAGAACTTCCCAGACCAGGATTCCATGGAAGTTTGATCTAGAAGCACCTGACAGAGCCTCCTATCAAGGTCTAATCCTGGGAGCCCAGGAGCACCCGTTAGCCCTGTCATTGGCCTGGCTCCAAGGCCTCTACCTTGATCAGGATCAGGTGCTGGGCAAGACAGATTCAGAGATGCTTTCCTGGAACTCCCCACCCAAAGGAGAGGCAGATAGTTAAACAGATTATTAAAAGATACGGCAAGGACCCCAAATGCCATGTATGCACAGGCACATCCTGAGCTGTGACCCAGCCTGGGAGGAAGAGCCAGGGGATGGCTCCCTGGAAGAGGTGACAGTTCTAAAGGCTGAGTGAGGGTTACCAAGGGAGAAGGAAGGGAGGCTTTCAGGCATTGAATGCTGGTTAGCCAGCCAAAGCAAGAAGAAAAATAAATTGTGTGCGTATGCGTGTGCGTGTGCGTGTGTGTCCCAAGCTGCCTGCCACAGAAGACACTGGCACATTTTACTTTGGAAAGATAGGGGAGGAGGCTGTGCAGAGGGGCCCAGTGCGGGCTTGGAGAGCAGTGAGGCAGCCCTTGCAGCGGCTGATGGGACTGGCTCAGTTGGGCAGGGGCAGCCTAGGGGAGAGGAGAAGCTGGCTTGGAGAAACAGCAGGGAGCCACATGGGCTGGCAAGGTGACTTCCAGAATGAGGGGCCAATGAGCAGAAAGTGAAAACTGACCGTGCATGCAGGAGGCTGAGCTGTCCAGCTGGGTGTGGTGCTCACACAAAGGCACTTCCTCTAGAAACCTATCTTGACCTTGAATTGTAAAACATGCCCCACTCAGGCTCTACAAACTCTCCATGTCTCCATTCTCATTCCCTGAAAGTTCAATAGTGCACTGGCTGAACAGTTATAGACAGAAGAGAAATAAATAAAGGACGGGTTTTATTATATAACACTTTGGTTCCTATGGGGACTGTCTCCACCTCAGAAGCATGGTAGTATATTCACCCTCTAGGGGCTCAAACTTGAGATCAAGAGCCACAGGGTCAGGGATTCCACAAACACACTTGTTTGGACACCTGCAGTATGTGAGTAAAGTAGGCACGTGATAATTCTAACCCAGTTAGAAGTTTTTCTTGACATTATGCTAGGTAGAGGTAGCATGACTGCAGTGAGACCAATCTCAAGACCCCCTTCCAAATATTAAGAAGTCAACTTACAAACACACAGTTTTGAGGAGGCTCCTGTCAGTTTGTAGTTTGGATGATGAGATCCCTCGAGTTTGTGACCTGAGGGCTATGACTCACATTGGCTTTCCCCTGGAAGCTCTTGGCCTGAGTATCACCTTCTTCTCCATCTCCCACAGTGTGTGGTCCTTCCCCATCCCAAGATGCTCATCTCCTAATGCTCATCCTCCTACACTCCCAAGCCAAGCCAGTTTTCCCTGCTAGACTGGAATGGCCTGGGTAGCCCTTGACTAGCCAGAAGGGGCACTCTGCACAGGTCCCATTTCTCCTAGAGCTGGGAGGCGGGCCCAGAGATCACTGGAACACTATGCCCCACTACCTCCAGGCAAGACTCTTTGAATCCTGTCTGCCAATGAAGTTGGGATTACCAGTTTCCAAGGACATTGGCTATTATTGGGGCTTTATCAGGCTCATCAACTCCTTAATTACTTATAGATCTTGGCCAGCCCAGTCCCTTAAGCCCTGATAACCTCTAGGCCTGCAAAAGCTGTCTCCCCCAAACCAGACTCCTGGGGAAGCAACTCTACCAGATGAAGTTCACCCCAACTCTAATAGCCTGGCTGGAGAAGAGACATTAGCAATCTATGGGTCATATGTTGTAAACCCATTTCACAGATGGGAAAACTGAGGCTCAGAGGAGTAACTTGCCCAAGGCACCTGGTGAGTTGCTGGCAGACCCAGGACTCAATCTTCTTGGTTTGCTCCTCACAACACAAAGATGTAGTCACAGAAATTAAAAGTGGATCAATAAATCTTTCATTTGAACAGTTTAGCCAAACAGGTCCTTGTTTTTTTCTAAAAAGAGCTTCAGTTATACCAATTCTGACTATATTTATGCAATATTTACCATATGTAGGCACTGTGCTCAGAACCTACATCTTACTAGGAGATGGTATTCCCATTTTCCACTTGGGAAAGAAGGTGCAAAGAGATAACCTGAGCCCATCAGGAATCTTAACTGGAACACTACTTCAAGCCTGTAGTTTGCCACCAAACCTGCAGATGAAATGGCAAGGCAAAGAAAACATGGTGGTCTGCTCGGAAACCACAATCGTCACTTAAAGTTTTGTCATCCTGTAAAGCAGACCTCTCCCTTCTCTGTCATCTCATTTCTCATCCCAGCCAATAACTGGACAGAGGGAGCACCAGTTGGAATCCTGAAATTCCCAGGAGTCTCTTGCCCTGGCACAATCTCTTGGGCACTGTCTGCTGCACATAGAACCACCACTGCCCAAGCACTAAAGGTACCCTTCAGGCACCCACCTTGCGGCAGCCTCCAAGGCAGGACCCACTTGCAGGCCCCAACACCCTGGCCACCCCCGCCTCCCCAGGTACTCTTTCCACTGCATTACCAATGCAATAGAGGGGAACAAATTTGACTCTGTATTGGATCTGTTCCTTTAGCTTCAACCACTGTGCAGCTACTTTCTAGGCTCAGTCTTGCCAGCTCTGCACCTTTTGTGAAACAATGTTGCCTTTAGTATGAAATACACAGGAGAACCTATTTGGGGGCTCTGACCTTGAAGGATGTTAGCACTTCTGCACTTAAGTGGAGATGGCAAGTTGCAAAATAGAGAATGACTTTTGATTTATTGGAAGTTTACAGGGACATCAGGACCTGGCCCACATGGACAGCTGCAAGAACAAAGAGTGCCTGCAGCAAGAAGCTTGCAAAAATCAACCACACCCCTTCCCCCCACCCTTTTTATCTCATACAAAAGGAGCCTGTATTCTGACTAGAGCAGGATGGTTCTCCAAATACATTAGTTGGCCATTCCTTTCTGTCTATCGGCTTTCTGAATAATGTCGCTATTCCTTGCCACACCTTGTCTCCCAATTTTTTGGCCTGTCATGTGGCTAGCAGAATGAGTTTGGACTTGACAACACCAGTGGCACAGTACAGGGGCCCATGCCTGGCAGCCAGGTGAGGAGGCTTCCATTTGTTGGAGACACACCCCACAGGCCAGAGAGGAGGAAGGAAATCATACACAGTGTATCCTCCCTAGACAGGAGCACCCCCTTTCTGCAGGGCAGGGGCCTCTTTAACCTCATTCTATGGTCAGGAAACTGGGGTCCAATTCAGACTGTCTGGTTTTCTTAGAACCAGGATAATCTGAAATGCTACCCATATGAGAAGTTACTTCCTCCACAAAAAACAATCTAGAAACTCAGAAATCTGGTCCCTTGACCCAGGCCTCCCTGACATGGTAGGTGGCAGGACCAAAGGCCAGCTCAAGCCCACCTGTGGTTCTCATGTTGACATCCAGGGCTTCCCTTGGCCCCATGGAGTCCAGCAAGGTCCATCCTTTCCATAGGCTCCTCTGAAGGACAGAAAAGGCAGGCGAGAGTTTGCAGAGGGTCATTATCAAATACCAAAGGTGAGCAAAAAGAAGGTTTCCATTACCAGAAAAGACCCTGAGCTGTCATCTCAGTCCCAGGCCTACAGGGGCAGCCTGTGTCCCAACTTCCTCCTAGAGCAGTGCTCCTCTGGGTGTGTGTGTCCGCCAGCCTGGATCCAGGGTGTCCTTCGGAGGAGGTCCTGGCTTCCAGGGCTCTAGCCCCACCCCACTTCCCTCAGGCTTGAACTTGAGTGCTCTAAGTCCCTTGTGTGCAAGGAAAGGGTTCTGCTGCTGAGAGTCTAAAGTTTGAAAGCCTCTGCCCTGATGAATCTCTCCAGAGCCCAAAGGCTGGCCCAGGCCCTTGCCAGATTGCATGCTGGGATCCCTGCTACCCCATTACAAGGCCTGAGGAGGCTTCTCCTTTCTCTCCCCGGCCCCCGGGCCCTGTGACTCTGGCCTTTTTGCACTGAGGGAGCTCCCAATTCCCCCAGGGAGGACAGGTAGCAGGGAACCAAACCCCAGGGTATCTTTCTCCAGAGCAAAATTCAGGCCTTCACACCCTGATCAGTCACTGCGAAGATTCTACAACCAGGATGTGGAGCACCACAGTGGCTCCTTCTCCTTCCCACCACTGCTCAGAGGCCTTCTCTCCCCTGCCATCTGCTGCAGTAGGTCCCTGCAGTGGGTGCCACACGGGCTGAGATGAGCCCATGAGCTGACTAAAGGAAGAAAGTGCACATCCCAAACTGAGAAAACAGCAAAAGGTAAAGTGTGGAGGTAGAAGCACATACAGAAACACCAAGGGGAGGAGAGCAAGATATGGGAGGAGTTGGTGGAGGGGCCAGGATGGAATTTGCCAGGAGGGCCTTGGTGGCGAAATGCTGAGGCCAGTTCACTACTGTTCAGACATGTCTCTACAGCACAGTGGCCTAAGGTGGCCCTGGGCAGCTAGAGACATGTAAGCCATTAAGTCTTTAGTGGGCATCATAAGTTAGCCAGAGGGCCAATGATTCGCTACAGAGTTAAGACTGAGGGGTGAAGCCCCTGTCCCCTTGGCCACCAGGGAGCTCACAGGAGGCTTAACCACCCTGACTCTGCACACCACACTCTGTGCCAGTGGCATATCTTCTGCCCTCATGAGGGATGGGGATTCAGGTGTCCACAAGTGAGGTGCAGTCCCAGGTCTCACCAGACCCCAGACTCACATCTGCTCCACTTCGGTGATGGGATACCCAAGTGCCACCATTCCTACTGAGGTAAGAGCTACAAAGTGGAGACCCCAGACACTCTGTGAAATGAATGTGAGAGGCTCAGCCCTTCCCATCTCATCCCATCCTACATTGGGTACAGCCTTGCCTGCAGCCTGTCAGAGCTGAACACCCACATTCCCAGATTCAGGGATTAGGGGACGTGCATCTGCCTGGAGCCCTTGCTCACCTGGCAGATAACTCCTTCTCCAGAATCATATGTCCAGCTAGACACAACCCCTAATGAATCAGATCACCCTGTTCATAGACACACCATTTCCATGAGCAGTTTTTCTTGCCTGTAAACTTCTCCTATGTGGCAAAGAAATGAAATTTTGATCGGTTTACACTGTCTGGGTATCACAGCATTTAGCACTGTGTAAACCCAGAGGATGAAGGTGCTACCTCCTGGGGACGCTCCTGAGGACTTGGCTAGGGTTGGGGCTTTTCCGCTAAGTGTCTCTGAGAGATTTCTTTGTGTTAGCAGAGTGACAGTAACAGATTTGTGTTTTAAACAGCAATCCTTTGGGTCAGAGGGAGTGAGAAAGGGAAGCAAAGAGCATGAATCCAGGACAGTGTCAGTGGCGGCCTGGACAGGAGGGGGAGGGGGATACAGAGAGGTGAATGTATTTGGAATTGGGACCCAGGGAAAGGGGAAGAGCTGACTGCATGTGGGGTGAGGAAGAAACAGGGAGCAGACAAAGCCCCAGGTTCTGGTTTGACCAGGCGGGGAGATGGAGCTGCTGTAAGGATCAGGGAGGGGTGGGAAGAGAGTTCCAGAGGGCAGCTTGGGGCCAACTGAACCTGAGACACTTACGAGACTAGATCAAATCTGATACACGTTCCTCATGAAATCACTGGGAGAAACTGATCCCCAGGGAATTCCCACTGAGGCTGAGGGTCTTCTTACTCCAGTGGATAAAAATCCTCTTGTTCCTGAGGAAGGTGACTGTTTATACTGGGGTTGGAACTTGGGAGAGGCATGTGAGGACGGGAACACAGAGGCAGCACCAAATGAGACTGTCAAATCTCTCTAGGGACAACAACCCTTCAACTGCCCATCTGTCCCTGCACCACCGTGTCCAGCCAAAGAACATTACTCTGCCAGGCTGTGTGCCCATGAAGGGGACAGTCTCCCTGCCCCCAACACCGTGGTTCTGAGTGTGGACAGTAGAAACTGACTGTGTGAGTCTGTGATCCCAGCTCCAGCCCCTGCTACCTGTATGGCCTGGAGTCATGGTGCTCTGACCTGCTGGCCAAGGCTTGAACCACTTTCCTCAGGTTTGCACTGGAAATTAGAAACCCTCAGACCACAGGAAGCTCTTGCCCAGCCCTCCCATGTGAGGGCAGTTTTCTGTTGGCCACACAGAGACTGAGCACTGGCTTACACGTGTGCACAAGCACACACACACACATAGACACACATGGACAGTGATATTAAATAAGGACTATGGGGTGGGATCAGGAGAGGAACAGATGTGAGGGTGCTAATAGGACCAAAAAAAAGAAAAATGGGGTTGGAGGCATCACCTACAAGTGTCACCACTCCCACACTTTTCAGGTCTTATCCCACATGTGCCTGAGGACATCCCTAGAAGTATGAGCTAGAATCATCCCTACTGTGCAGGAGGGGAGACCATCCTGGAGAAACACCAGGATAAATCCAGGATTGAGAACAGGTAAGAACAAGGACTTGAGTCTAGAAGCCAGGTCATCTCCTCACAGCTCCCCGGGAGCTGTGGAGAGGGTAGGGCTGCTGTAACTGTGGAAGATGTGGGTTTGCATGGAGAAGGGCATGAGAAGGCAGCAGCCAAGAGAGTTGTATGTAGGGGTGTTGTCTGAGGAGAGGGTTCAAGGATGTGGACCAAAGGAAGTGATGTCCTTCCTTGACAACGACCCCAACAAAAATAGAAAGTGGTTACCAGGCACCCACATTCTAGTGATAGCCCCAGAGCCAGCTCACTTGGTTGGAGACATTTCACAGAGAAACATGTTCTTTTTCTGTTTCATGAACTCCTGGGGCTTCTCTTCCAGGAAACCCTGCAGTGAGAGGTTTCTGAGAGGCTGTAGGCGTTGGATGAACCCTCAGTCCCAACGCCTCTGGTCTGTTACGAGGAGGTCACCTAAGGTAACACTAGGTGCCCTGGAGCAGGCCAGTTCTGGCCCAGTCTCCTCTGGGAGCCCTCCCTGGGCAGGCCCGCTTTCCCTCATCTCCATCTTGGGGTAGGGGGACGTGAGGGGAGGTGTCCCCTTTGGGCAGGAATGGGTTATCGAACACGTGGTAACCTGGTGGTCCTGTCATGGTCACACCTGAGGACAGGGCTGGCAGTGGGGAAACAGGACTCCTGAGGGGGCTCTTATCTGTGCCAATGGAAATCTAAGGCCCTCAGGTCATCAGCTTTTTTGTCCCTGATGAAGGTTTGTGCAGAGGGTTGAGTGTGTGTGTCTGGACTGGAGATACATTGTGGGTCTGAAAGCCAGCCAAGACAGCCAGACGGGGCTCTGAGGTTTCTGCCCGGTGGCTGGGCATTGTGTTTGCAGGACTCCACACAGTACATGGGACAAGACCTGGTCCATGGAGTCCCCTGTTCCATTTCCCTGCAGGAGCAGCAGGTGCCCCACGGAAACAACACAGTCCAGGACGGGCTCAGGGTGAGTATGAGTGATGAGACTTCACCCTCAGGAAGCCCCAGGTCCCAGAGCTGCCCTGCTCCTCCCCTAGGCTCCCTCTTAGAGACCTGCTGCCAAAGGAATCTGATGCCCCATCTCTCCCACCTGTCCACACAGCCCAGGCCCTGCCTTGGCCAGATGCAAAGTCAATGCCCACATATGAGTCAGAATCTCAGAAAAAGACTTTGACAGAATTTCAGTTCATGTTCAGTCAAGTGTGTTTCTGCATTTTTCTACAGATTGTCCTGTTTCTCCTATATCCCCACGTGTCCATGTTGGCCTCACAATTCTGATCCCTCCCACCCCAGGATCAGCCTCTGTGTTCTAATCTCTACAATGGGATGCTGTGATAGCAGTCACAGAGATGAGGTAGTTCATGCAGGGAGGTGCTGGCACTGCGATGCTGACACAATGATCTGAGACATTAATGCATTTAATCATCACGCACGACCCCTTGTACTGGTGATGCTGAGAACCTTGAATCCTGGGCAGCAACCCCTTCTACTTGCACATTCCTCTGCAACTATAGAGCTTTCACCGCCACCCAGCAGGTCCTGGAACTTCTGTTCCTAAGGCAGTACTCTGTCCTCAAGGACACTGGTGACTCAGCCACTTACTAGCTGTCACGTGTGGCATTGTCACTCTACCTCTCTGAGCCTCAGTTTGCCCCTCTGCACATCGGGGTCAACAGAGGATCATGCCCTAGGAGGGTAGGAGCAGAGTGGGTCCTTCATGGAAAGTGCTTTCTGGGGACCTGGCCCCTGGAATGGTCAGTTGAAGGGGCTGTTTTGGGCTAATTGGTCATTGTCCTCCTGCCCATGAGGAAGCCTCTACCTCCTATGTCACTGGGACTTTGGCCTTGGTTGGAAGTGTTTTCCCATTTCAAAGGGGATAGGTGATTCCATTAGCAGTCTCGGTCCTAGGAGAGTGTGAGCAGGGATCCCTGGGAGGGAGAAGTGGAGTCCCAGGCCAATTCAGATCTGTATGATGGTGTGGGTTGGGCGCATTCATTCCTCAAATATACAGGAAGGGCCCCTAGGGACAGGTGCTTTTCTAGGGTCAACCATCATTTAATGTGGGGAGCAGAAATCAGCCCTGCCCTCCAGGACTTCCATTCCCCCAGGAGTCACACTGTCACACTCGACATCACCTTAATGTAGTGTTCCCAGGATAGTCCATGTGGTGCCTTCCTTGTTTCATCTAGATATGGATGTGTCCTCCCTTATAGTGATGAGGACAGTGGACTCCTGCACCAGGTGAAACAGTGAGTCTCTTTGATTGAAGAGGGAAGGATTCCCCCAAATACTGTGTGAAGCTGTAGGCTCTGTGGATGGGCAGAGGCAGGCATCCTGCTCACCATCTGGTGGATTCTCAATGGTGAGGACCAGCTGGTGCTCAGGGGACCCAGTGAGCCTCAGGGGACCACTGAGCCCACCCTATGGGAGGTGAGTGGCAGGGGCAGTATGAGACCCAGGCAGGGTCCCTGGAGGATTAGTCAGCAGGCAGATGCAGGAGCTAAAGTCTGAGGTGGGAGGAGGCCCACGGGAAGCCTGAGTGGCAGACAAAGCCTGTCTATTCCCTCCTAGGTCAGACACTTATAGAGAAGCTCCTGTGTTCCCGAGAGGGCAGTGCCCAGAGCAGACAGCCTGCCTGTCCTCAAAAAGGTGCCATCCAGTAGGGAGGAGCAAGGAGATGGAAAGAACAGTGTAACAGGTGTCCCTGAAGAGGTAGAGAGGTGGTCACACCACTGACCAAGGGCTGTCCCTTCAGAAGGCTTGTAGCAGCCCCCTCTCTGTGTTGAGGCCTGCCATTTGGCTAGACTGCCAGGTGAGATGGGATGTGGAGCAGAACCGCCCTCTACATAGAGAGTAGCTGAATGCTAATTGGAGCAGGTCCCTGCAGGGCTGCTCTGGGAGCACCTTGTGTTAGGCAAGGCCAGGTCTCTGACTCTGGTGTCCCCCTGACTACCCCCAGGGCCGTGACCTCCATCCTGGGCACCTGGTTGCACCAGTACCCAGAGGATTTCTACCAGCTTACATAATTTCCCTGCCTAAAGATTATGCTCACTTACTTAAAGCTGAGCATGCTTGGCTCAGATCTGAAGCACTGGGTCCACTTTCTCCTGGCAGAGCTGGAGGAGCTGGAGCATCTGGAGCTTCAGGACACAGAGGGTGATGGTGAGCAGGATGCAGGGTATGTGATGGGCTGAGTGGGGAGGGGAAGGCACTGGCCCACACAGAGCAGAGCCTCTTGAGGCTGGAACTGGCCAGGAGCAATAAGGAGGCTCAGAACTCTCATCCCTTGGACTGCAGTCTGGGAAGACTTCCTAGGGGTGGAATCTTGGACTGAGAGTTTGTTGATTGGCAGTGAGAGCTTTCCTGTCTTTTGGAGACACATGGGAAAGCAGTCATATTGATGAGAGTTTCCCTACTTGGAGCTACAGCACCAGCTCCAGAACCCACTGGGGAAACACCTCTGGATGGAGAGCCAGCTCCAGCTCTCCTGCCTGCGACAGAGCCAGAGCCAGAGCAAAGGAATGTGCTGTAAGTATCAGTCAGGCTCTGCTGCCTGCCCTCGCCTTCAGTGCTGGGACGCCCGCTGTTCCTGATGTGTCTGTGAACTTACAATTCCTGATTATTCTTAGAAGTGATAACATGTTATTGTGGCCTGTTGTGTCTGGCTGACTAACGTATGAGGACACTGATTATCAGTGTGTTTTGGTTTAAATTTTAAAAATTTTTAAATTAAAAATAAGGCATGTCATCAAGTTACATGCAGATCCCTAGAATCCTCCTACACTGCTGGTGGGAATGTAGTTTGGGGCAGCAATTATGGAAAACTATATGGAAATTCCTCAAAAAAAAAAAAAACACCCTAAAAATAGACTTACTGTATGATCTAGCAATCCCACAATATATCCAGAGGGAACTCTAATTCGAAAAGATGCATGCACTCCAAGCCACGGAAGCAACCTAAATGTACATGGACACATGAGTGGATAAAGAAGCTGTGGTATATTTATACAACGGAATACTGCTCAAGCATAAGACAGAATAAAATATTGCCATTTGCAGCAACATGGATGGACCTAGAGACTGTCATTCTAAGTGAAGTAAGCCAGAAAGAGAAAGAAAAATACCATATGGTGTCACTCATATGTGGAATCTAAAAAAAGGAGAGAGAGGAAATGACACTATGAACTCATCTACAAAACAAAAACAGACTTGCAGATATTGTAAACAATCTTATGCTTACTGGGGAAAGGAGGTGGGAAGGGTTAAATTTGGGAGTTTGAGATTTACAAATGTTAGTCATTAGATAAAAAATAGATTTAAAAAAATTTCTTCTGTATAGCACAGGGAACTACGTTCAATATCTTCTTATAATCGTTATGAAAATGAATATATGTACATATACACATGACTGGGACATTGTGCTGTACACCAGAAATTGACACATTGTAACTGACTGTATTTCAATAAAACTAAATACATAAATAAAAAAGGCAGGGCTCTGCATGTGTTCCATCCAGGCGAATTTCAAATTGCAAAAGCAGCACCCACTTGAGCTCATATGAGCAGAAAGAGTCTTAAAACATACCAGGTGCCTGAGAAGCTGCAGGAAGGTCAGAGAGTCAGGCCAGCAGGCCTGGGAGGTGCTCACAGGGCCTAGCACCCCTCAGGCTCCCCCAGCAGACACCCACTGCTGTGCCCCTGGTACAGCCCCTAGGACATGTCATTCAGGTTCTGCAGGGGAAGGAGCTCTGCTTTTTGCTCAAAACCACAAATGAGGAGGAAGGAGGAGCCATGATGTCCATCAAAATAAGGTCAGGGGATGCCATGGTCTGAGGTAACTGAGTGAGGCCACGGTCAGCGATCCCTCTCTTCCCTGCTTAGAGATTGAGCCCCCAATGCACAGAATAGCATAGGTCCTCACAGGGAAGAAATTCTGAACTCTCCCTGGAGGAGGAAAGACAGAAGCACATGAGTAAACTGGGAGCAGGTGAAGCAGAGATCAGAGGACCCAGGGGATGGGCTGCCTGGGCTGAGCCTCTCCCATGATACTCAGGAGCACAGGCTCTGTGTGGGTTTGTAGGATGTGGCCAGAAATGAGCACATCAAAATCTGACCGCAGAACCAAGTTCACCTCCAGAAAACACCTCGAGTACAGAGCCCCAGACGTCTATTGGCCACTTGGAGGTTTTGGAAGCTTGAGATACTATATAGCTCATGACAGAACTGGGCTTCAGTAACATACTCCCGAGGTCTTAGAAAACCACAAACAAAAGCTCTGAGGACCTCTGATTCTGCTAAGGGTCCCACCTGGTAAAACCGCTAAGGAGCTGCTTCCACGTCAGCCAATCATAGAAAACTTGCGGTCCAACCGTGAGGACCTGCAGTCAGGCTGCCAGGGCTTTCCAATCCTCTTACAAATCTCTCACCTATATATTCTGAGGTTTTGCTTTTAAAAATCCTTCAACCCATTAACCCCCTGGATACATACTTTCAGTTATAAGCCAAGGCTTTTGTTTCTGGTTTGCAAACCTTGCAAACAATAAACTAGTTCTTTTGCTTCAAGACATCTGATTCTTTTCCGGTATTTAATTCTGATTTTAGGATGACATCAGAAGTAGTGTGCAACTCATTTAGATTTATTGTTGCCAAATCTTTACTGAGTATTTACTATACGTCAAGCACTGAGCAGAAAGCAGCCTGAGAACTGATTGAAGAGCTTCCTGGTCTGGGAGAAGCTCTGAATCCACAGAAAGAGAGAAGACATGGTGGGAGATGCCTGCCCTCCTAGGAGAAAAGAACAGGGATCGTGCTCGGGAAGTTCAGGGAGTGATCCTAGATTTAGAAACTGCCTGGGGATGACAGGATTGGGCTCCACTATCAGAGACAAACTAGACATGGTTGTGGAAGAAGCTGGCAGCAGGAGCAATAGAAGCAGGTCCCTTAATGACAAGGGATCAGAAGGAACATTATGCAGCTTTGAAATTCATGTTTTCTAAAGTTTTCAATGGATACGGTAATGACTCATGTGGAGTGGAAAAGTGCCTGGTAATATATGGTAATCTCATTTTTTTCAAGTTCTACATAAATTTAGATGAATTGAAATAAATATGCTGTGTGATAGACTTCTAATTTGCTTTTAGGTTTTATTGTTAATATAAACACCAAAGTGTCATACGTGTCTTTGTTTGGATATACTAACTTCTCTGCACCAACCACACAGGGCTGGATGTGGACAAGTGACCACAGCGCATTCCCACCCTCTCCCTGCAGATCCTGTGAGGCAGCGACCTCCTCTCTCTTGTCTGCTGTGGACCCAGGGCCCAGCTCAGGGCCTCCATCAACACTCCCTGAGACCCCACCCTTGGTAAGTGGCCGGTCATGTCATGATCAAGACAAGGACTTAGAAGGCAACCCCAAATTTTGATCTTAGAGGATTGGTTTTTGTCCAGCAGTAAGACTGATGTTGTGTTTGTGTGAATGTTGCCTGTTTGTCCGACATCCATGGAGCCAGCAGTTCACATGCCATTCCCCATATGGCCACCAGAGGGAGGGGTGTCACTGCTTCTGAGAAACACTGTTCCATTCCAAAGTGCTCCTTCCCAATTTAGCCCTCCTCAGAACATGTTTTAGAGAGTGAGGATTTCTTTAAGCTATAGAGGTTTGGTTTTTTTCTTCAATCTTGTTTCAGGTCTAAGCTCAATACACTCTAATTCACAAACAGAAGTTGGCCACTGAGTGGAAGTTGTCCCTTGGGATACACAGACTTGTGTTATTCTGTGTCCAGCCCCTATCTGTGTCCAACTCTGTCCCTTCCTCTCTCCCTCCAACTGTCTGTAAATATCTATTCAAATAAAATACTTTGACAATCAGTATAATGTAGTAAAGATACTTTAAATCATCTTGTCTTTTGTGTGTGTGATGTAGATTTGGGTAGCAAGTGGTTTGCTCACAGGACAGCGGGATCACCCCAGAATCCCTAGGAGACAATTGAAGAGGGGAAGTAGGTCTCAGTGGGAGTCACTCAAAGGGAAAGGTCTCCTGCTCAGCACAGCCAAGCTGGGTCCACACTCTCTCCTATCCCCAGAGCACTGGGTCTGCTTTCCCCTGGGGAGCTCTGCTAAAATCCTGTGTATCCTAAAGGATCAGAATAAAGAACAGTGATCATATGAAATGTGGGAGAGGGACAGGTTTTGATTTTAATTACCTGGTCCTCTACCTACAACAGCTCAGCCACCTCGAAGCAGAGTCTATTCCTTGGTTTTGAGTATTTTACAGGTCTCTAGCCAAGCACTTGGCCAAGAAGACATGCTCGCATTGCTGAATGAAGACTTTTGGGAAGCAAGATGTGACAGGTTTGGGAATGTATTTGAAATGGAGACTCTCCTGGAGCTGTTCCAATAGGAGGTCATCATAAATAGACACCTTCCTCACCTGCCAGGCCCTTTACATCTGAAGACCTTCCATAGCACCTCTCAGCCAGGACCCACCTGATCCCAGTGGTCTCCCACATCACATCTCACCATCTGCTCTCACGTCTCAGCTCACTTCAGCCTCCTTGATTATCCTACTATGTGGCTCTCCACACTAGGTCTCAGGAGACACCTCTGACTCCCTCAGGGATCCAATGTCATAATATGAGATCCTATGGACCTAAAGTTTCATGATGGGACTGAGTTTACAATCAATAACCACATGGAGAAACACAGCTCTGCATGACTATCATAATGGTTGGTTTTCCTTGGACAATCAATGTTAAACTCAATGGCATAAAGCAAATATGTTTTCCTTTGCAATGATCATCCCTACTGAATTTTGCCCTTTGTCTGATGATGCTCTAAAACACCTGACACACAGCAAGAGGAACAGAAGGAATTTGTGTTACAATGCAATATATAATGGTATGATCCTTCTAAAACTGCTATTATCCAGGTGGGCTAGATATATGTTTAAAAAATTGTGTGAATATTACCCTTTAAATTTCTCATCTGTTTACATGAATTTACACAAAATTCTCTCATGTTTACATGAAATTGAGAAGATGGAGGTGAATCTGTTCAATTTCTTTCTCTGCATTAATTGAGATGATCCTGTTTTTCTCCTCACACTGTTAGTGTAGTATATTGCACTGATGCATTTTCCTAGGTTGCAGCCATCCTGCATTCCAGGAATAATTCCCACTTGTTCATGGTGTGCAATTCTTCTTACACAGATGGATATGAACGACTGGTATATAAGCATTTTTATGCACTTCCAACTTCAGCTCAGGCTTCCTGAGCCCTGGTAGGGAGGCCAGTGATAGCCAGGACACAACACTGAACCACAGAGGCTTGTGCCTTCTCATTAGTCATGGTAAGTGTTCTTACTAACCCCTGATTGTTGATTTACACAGTTGTGACTGTCAGACCTGCACTCACCCATTTCCCACTGTTATTTGCATATATTGTGACATAATCACCACAATAAGTCTGCTAAGGAGTCCAGGCTTGTACTGTTCACTGCACATCATGCCAATAAATCAAGAGATGAGTTGTTGGGACAAGGAATAGCGTCTTTTTCAGAAAGCCAGCAGACCCAAAAGATGCTGGACTAGTGCTGCAAAGAACCATCCTACCTGAGTTTGAATTCAGGCTTGTTTTATTTTTCAGGCTATAGGCCACTTCCCCTTAGTGATTACCTTATAGCAAAAGCAACAGAATACACAGTTAAAGTGAAAGAAACAGATCCAATATGAAGTCAGATTCATTCTTCCCTATTAAAAGTCTATATGATATCTGTCACTGTACATAGATCCAAAAATCTTTTGTAGAATTTTGAAGATCTCCTCTCTTAGCAACTTTCAAATATACAATATAGTATTTATGTTCCTTAAATCTCCATGACTTATTTATATTATAACTGGAAGTTAGGACCTTTTCACCATCACTCATTTCACCCCAGCCACCTTCTGCCTCCGGCAACCACCAATCTCCTCTCTGTGTCTATGAGCTTGGATTTGGTTTCTTTGTTACTTTACTTTTTTTTTTTTTTTTGCTTGTTTTTTTATGAATCCACGTGCAAGTGAGATCATGTAGTATTTGCTCTCTCTGTCTAGGTTATTTCACTGATCATAATGTCCTAAAGTTCCTTCCATGGTGTCACGTGGTAAGATTTCTTTTTCATTTGACTGAATAAGATTCCATTGTATATCTATACCACAATTTTTTTTCATGTTGCAAAACCAAACTGAAAGGATAAATACATCACTATTTGCGAACAGATCCATGACACAACTTGACATTGAGGTCCAACAGCCGGCTTTCAACATTTAAATCCACAGTGCCTGCTGGGGGCTGAGGGTGTAGCACCAGGCCCTTGGATGCATGGACAGCTGGGCTGGCTCTAGAGGGAGAGGGTTTCGGCTGAAGTTTGCCTTAAATACTCACTTTGCTGGAGTACCACATGGTGGCAGCTGTTGCATAGTTTAAAAAAAGGACGCACTAAGGGGAAGGTTACAGACAGGTTTGGTAAATGACTAAATCTCACTACATAAACATTCAAACTTAAATTACTATATCAGCCATTCTAATATTTGTATAGAAATTCCCAAGGTGTGTCCCGCAAGGGTAAGTGTAAACCAGGACATAGGTTTTGGAAGTCAGTCCCTTGCAGTGCTTGTAATAGGAGTGCCACCAAGACTCGAGATGCTGTGGTGGCAGGACAGGTCACTTTCCAGAAGAATTGCCTGGGGCCTAGCAGCTTCATCCTCCAATCCCCTCTTGGTGCATGTCGGGGTTTGGTGGGCCATCTTGGGGAGGTAAGGAAGAGGCAATCCTCAATAAGGGTGGAATATAGATTTGGGCTTCATGCTCCATCCTGCAGTCCCCCAGGAATTGAGAGACTGAGGAAGGAGGAGCAGCTGCTAACAGGGTGGGAGTGGGTCTGCAGGTGTGGGGTCTAGGCTGAGTTGCTGGAGGTTGAGTGCAGTGATGCAGGCTAGCATCTCCCTGCTGCAAAAGCACCAGTCCACATGGATGGCACGTAGGGCGGGCTGTCCTGGGGCCCCTCCACTGACAGGATGATAGGACAGTTGTGGGGAAGCAACTTAATGGCCCAGCCAACATGGTCCTTTTTTAGAGCAGCTGACCCATGAAGGGAGAAACTTCCGTCGTCGGTCTTCGGTATTTCTCGTGGGGCCAGTAGCAGAGATGGTGCAGAGGAGCTCACGTGTGGGCACTGACCCGCCCTCAGGGTCCACTTAGGGTGGGCTGCACTGGCCAAGGTGCTTCTCCTTCCTGCCTGGGGGGGGGGGGAGAGGGGAAGGCATGGGCACCAGCCCTTTGGGGAGGCAGGGCTGTGAGGTCAGTCTCCTCCCTGCTCAAGGGTCAAGTGTGGTTCAAGTCACAGCTTCAGCAGACCTAATTTAACCAGTTTTTGTTTACTTACAAAAAAAACCAAAACACATACCCACATCCTAAATGACAATAAATAACCTGTTTTCTCGACAATATTCCTTAGGAAAATCAAGAGCTGGCAGAGCCATCAACCCGAAGGTCTCAAGTGTCATGGGCAAGAGGGGTTTTCCTGGTGAAAGATGAAGGGTGGGCCCCTGCATGGGGTGGGCAAGGTTGAGGGGTGTGACACTCGGGGTATTGGGATTTCACAGTGATCCCATTCTCAGAAGAACAGGTCCAGAGTAAAAGGTGAGATAAAGACAAACCGGAGCCTGCTCTCATTGGCTGAGGCTGATATCAGAGCTCTGCCTGTGGGATGCGGGGAGGGAGGTTGACAAGCCCCAGGGTCTGGGCTGGGAAGTAGCCAGGCCGATGTGGCGGGGCTGGGGTGGGTGTTTCCCAAAGGGCACTTTCTACACCCACCGAACTAGCCAAGATTGATGCTTCAACAGGTTAACTCAGCAATTCAGTGGGTTGAGGAAGATCTGGAAACACAGATCTCCTTTGAGATGCTAGTGCAGTGGCTGCAACAGTCTGCAAAAGGCCAGGGGACGCCAAGAAAGAAAAAGATGCTGCAAAGTCCAGATTCAACACCATGCGTCACAAAGTCCTGGTGCCAGACCAGTCTCAGGCACAGGAAGAAAAGAAACAGTAACAAACCCCCACATTTTGTTCCTGGGAGAACTCAGGAAGTTGCTCAGAAATGCCGTGGCAGTGTGGTGTGCTTTGGAGTGAAAGCAGAGTCCCCCAAGAAGCAAGGGTGGGAAGGAAGAGCAGCACCAGCCAGGGAGGCTGGCGGCCTACACCACAGGGCCGGAAGCCACCTCTGGGCCCACGTGCATGCCGCAGCCCTGGGGTGCCAGGGTGCCAGGCTCAGGAGGGCCAGGCTAGAACTGCTGCATGAGAAGTCGGTAATGAGGCAACACCTGGCTCTCGGGAAGGTACAGAGCAAGTTCCAAGGCCATGAGCATGGTGAACTCAAACCCGATGAGGTTCGATCTCTTGAATTGAAACCTCCCTTCTAACTTGTCAATGAGCTGCTTCCCAACATTCCTGTGCAGATCGCTGCCGATTTCAGTCGCCAGCAGCACGCAGGTGCCTGCGCACAGCTGGCAGGTCTGCCTGTTACACTTGCCCTGAAGGACCAGCTTCTTGAAGTACATGTAGGCCATGGACACCGTCAGGGGCTCCAGGCCACACTCTCATTTTAAACTTCTGATTTTACTAACTGTCAGCTTGAGGTGTGGGAACTTCTGGAAATTCTCGTTGATGTCCTCCTTAAGGTTGGAGGGCTTCACATACTCTGTCACCATGGTCCTGTAGGATGCAAAAATGAGGATGTGTTTGTGCTTGCCGCAGGGCCACTGAGGGTTGTCCAGGAGGTCAGGGTGGTACTCAAGGGCATCCCACATGTTGGCCCATAATTCTAGGCCGGCTGCTGTCACCCTGGTGGGGGCCATTTTGCATCTTGACCTTGGCAGACTGGGGGGGACACTGGGCCAGGGCAGAGGCCATGGGCCATGGCTGTCCGGCTTAAGTGTGACCAGGGCTTTGGTGGGGTACAGGAACTTGGTGTAGGACACAACCTTTCCACCTGCCCCCAGCTCCACACCTTCCAACTGAAAGGCCATCTCAGAAGACACGAAAATGTTGCCAGACGGATGCCTCTGCTTCTGGTTGTTCCCCTGCAGGTCACTGACCCACCAGCCTTCTCCGTAGGGCAGGACCAAGAAGGCCACATGCAGGGACCATTTGGCACAAATCAGCATGATCCCACTGCTCTCAGTATCATACTGCCTCATGTTCTTGATGAAGTGAGTCTTCTTCAGGCCTTTGTGTCTCAGGGACCCAGATATGTGCATTGTCCACTGAACCAAGGTACGTCCCACTGTGTCTTTCAGAAACATGAGGGAACAGTGCTGGGAGGCGATGCGCCTTCTCTGGTGCTGCCCATTGAGGCCTAGGCCCCAGCCAAGACCCACGCTAATGGGGGCAGGTGCAGGGCTGAGCAGGCCCTGGGGGGGCCTAGGCCCTGCTCATGATATTGGGCAAAGGCAGGCCAAAGGGCAGTCCAGGTGGTGTTGCATGGGGCTCGTGGGCATCTGTCGGTGGCAGTGGTGGGGGTGGGGGCTTCTCGCCTCCTGGGCCCAGGTTGAGGGACACCCATTTAGGGAGATGTTGTTCAGGAAAAGGACCATGGCCTGGTGGTGCCAAGAGTCCCTGTGCCTCAGCAGCACCTGCGGAGGGGCTGGCAGGCAGTAGGGCGCTGGCAGGGCTGTGGGATGGGCCTGGGGATCCACCTGCTGTGGCTGCGGCCATCCTCTGACTCTATACCACAATTTCTTCATCCATTCATCATCGTTAGACACTTGGCTTTTCTCCGTATCTTGGCTATTGTAAATAACGCTGCAGTCAGCATAGGGGTGCATATATCTTTTCCAGTTAGTGTTTTCCTTTTCCTCAAATACCAGAAGTGGGATTGCTGGGTCACATGGTAGTTCTAGTTTTAATTTTTTGAGGAAATGCCATACTGTTTTCCACAGTGACTGCCCCAAATTACATTCCTACCAACAATGCACAAGGGTTCCTTCTTCTTAACATCTTCTCTAACATTTGTTATTTATTTCTTCCTTTTTTTTTTTTTCCTGATCATAGCCATTCTAACAGACGTGAGGTGATATCTCATTGTGGTTTTGATGAGCACTTCCCTGATGATTAGTGATGCTGTGCATCTTTTTCATCTACTTATTGGCCAACTGTATATCTTCTTTGGAAAAATGTTTATTCAGATCTTCTGCCCAGTTTTCAATCAGAGTACTTGTTTGCTTGCTGTTCAGTTGTATGAGTTCTTTACATATTCTGGATATTAACTGCTTATGAGATACACAATTTGCAGAGTCTGAATGATTTGTTTACATCTTTGCTGCTGTTAAGAAGCCCCTGGTGCCATGTAAAGTCCACACTCCTGGTCCTGCTGCTGAGTCCTCCAGGAAGCACCAGGTGATTGTGCTTTCAACAAGGGCCCCAGGGATTCTCGTGCTCAAGGAAGTCAGGAAACACTGGTATAAAGTGAGTGGTAGCTGAGAAGGGGCCTTCCCTGATCGCCACCAAACCATCAGCAGGTGAAGCCAAATGAAGCTATTACCAACAACAGCCAGGGAAAAACAGATCTTTGATTTTTCAGTGTTTCCCACAAGTACAGGATCATTAACTACCACGGAACTAGGGTTTGTCAGCGGTCTCTCCTTGAAGGAGATTTCAAAGACCCCAGCATCTTGTATCCTTAAAGTAGCTGGGAGAAAGGTAAGCCAATGGGGGAAGTGGCTCTCCCTGAGAACCACACTGTTGCAATATCCAGTCAGGCTCCTTCTGTCTCTTTTAGAAGCAGCACAAGGAGCTGTGCTTTGTGCTTCACCTTGAAGGGTATTTGCTGGTTTCTGTTGTGAAAAAAGGTGTCTTTCATGCCAGGTAAAGCATGTTATGAGTTTTTAATATTTATGTAAACGTAGTGGTGTGATTGGAAGTCATTAGAAAGGTTCTTTTTCTTAGGACTAGGTGAAGTCAGGGATGTCTTTTGAGATTCACTAAGCATTGCAGTTCCTCAGATGTGAGCTTTCTGATATGCCCTTTGTCAGTTTTTCCACATATTTTTAATTCTTTGTATGGAATTGCTTTTCTCTTTGATTTGTTTTTGATTGTCTTTGTCTTCCTGATGCTGAAAATTTATTCTTCTCTCTGTCACTCACTGTAACTTCATTTCTGGTGTCTGTTTCCCTTTTTGGCAGCCGTGCTTTCATTTTTTCAGTGAAGATTAACTTTTTTTGTTTATTTAGCAAATTTGAAATTATACAAAGCATACATTCAACAAGGAATTGAAAATAAAATTTCAAACATTGGAAATGGGGGAGGAATTTAATATAGAAAACCTAAAATAGTTGGAAAGCAAACACTGTGTGTGATGGACACAAATAAATGTTGGTTTTGGAAAAGAAAAGTATTATTTTTTCTAATTGAAAATAGATGAACCTTGTCTAGCAATTAAAAAAAGTTTATTACAAGACAAAAAATAGTGTGGGAAAAAAGTATTATGAAAAATGTAATGAACAACTTCATACGTATATAATGGCCATATTAGGCCATATGAATAATTTTCTGGAAAACAAAGTTAACAAAATTAAATCTAGAAAATATAAAAACTCCAAACAGCCCACTTTCTTAAAAGAATTGTACAGTTGGTCACACATCCACCTCCTCCAGGAGGCCTGAGGAGCTGTTTCCTTTGAGCTGCTAGAAAGCTTGGCACCTATTTTACAAAGGTAGCTGTATCCCCTCCAGCATCCATCAACATCTTCAGGGCAGAACTGGGGCTTGTTTAACTTTAAAACATACATGTAAGCATTCCTAACCACACACAGCCTGTTTATTTTACTCATAGTAGTTTGTGTCTCTTATCCTTTACCCATGTCTTGCCCCTCCCCACCCTCTTCTCCTCATCAGTAACAACTAGTTTCTTGTCTGTATCAGTGAGTCTGTTTCTGTTTTGTTATATGTACTCCTTTCCCTTATTTTTTAGACTCCATATATAACTGACAACATACAGTATTTGTCTCTGTCTGACTTGTTTCACTAAGCATCCTATCCTCAAGTTTCATCCATATTGTATCAAATGGCAAAATTCCATTCTATTTTTATGCCTGAGTAGTGTTCCATTATATGTATATACATTATATATACATATATAATGTGTATATATATCTATAAAATGTATATACATTTAAAGCTTTCGTCTGTTGGGTGATACTTAGGTTGCTTCCACATCTTGGTTTTTACAAGTAGTGCTGCTTTGAACACTGGGGCTCCTCAGAGGAGAAGCACACCTCTCTCTAGGGTTTCCCCCCAGGACCCATCCCTGCTGCCCTCCCACCCACCCCAGCACCCTGGACTATTGGAATCCCGTGAACACCCCTGTCCACTTGCTATTTGTTCTACCCAGAAAGCTCTTCTCACAAACAGATAATTTCATCAGAGCAGTTGGAGCAGAGTCTAGACAACCCTCTGACGGTGTTTCCTTTAAAGGGAAGGAGAGATGGGGTAGCAGTTGGAGGGAGAGGGGAGGGGTCCAGATCCAAGAGAGATGTAAACATATAAATGATTATTCTCCCCATGCTGGACGGTTAAGCTCCAAGCTGGCAGGCTCTTTATAGGTTTCATTCACTGCAGTATTCCCAGTGCCTGGAATAGTCCCAGGCATACTGAAGAAAAAAATAAAGGTGACTTGTACCAGCCACATATTAAAACAAAAGAAGTGGGGATTGGCACCCAGGTGACTCTGAGCACTGAGCCCTGAAAGACCAACCAAGGAAACTGGAAAAGGAGCAGGGCTTGTGATGAACAGGTCAGGATCTGAAAGCCCCACACACGGCTCTGGCTTTCTCCTCCTTTCAATTCCTCTTGGAAAACCAGCAGGGAGGAGGGTCTCGAGAGGTCTGCAAGGCCTCTTAACCCAGGCTGAGAGTGGGTGGCAGAGCCCTCTGGGCTCACCTGTAAGCGAGTGGCAGGAGGAGTCACAGGGCTAGGCACTGGGAGGTTGCTCAGGATCCCAGGCTCCTGCAAATTCTGCAGGCAAACCCTGGGGCCCAGAAGGCTGCAACGATGACTCTCTGGATGATGGAAAGAGCCCTGCGGCAGGCACTGAGGGCCAGGGCAGACCATCCTCCAGCATTTGAGGTAAACCTGAAGGAGGAGTCATCCAGGTAAAGAGCTCAGTGGGCTCCCAGCCTGAGGCTTTTGCAGGGTGGGCAGGGGATGGTCCTTGGAAGAACGGACATAGGCCAGTGCGGCTGGACTGAGGGGAGCAAGGCCAGGTGGGCTGCTGGCAGGAGGAGGGCCTTCAGGTCTGGCCGAGGATCTGGACATTTCCTGAAAGTGCCTCTGAGAGGTCCCCTGTGTGTTAGCAGAGTGACAGGAACAGATCTGTCTTCTAAACATCCCTCCCTTGGATCAGAGGGAGTGAGAAAGGGAAGCAAAGAGCATGAATCCAGGACAGTGTCAGTGGTGGCCTGGACAGGAGTGGGAGGGGGATACAGAGAGGTGATGAATGCATTTGGAGTGGGGACCCAGGGACAGGGGAGGAGCTGACTGCATGTGGGGTGAGGCAGAAAGGGAGCAGACAGAGCCCCAGGTTCTGCTTTGAGCAGGTGGGGAGATGGAGCTGCTGCAAGGATCGGGGAGTGGTGGGAAGACAGTTCCAGAGGGCAGCTTGGGGCCAACTGAACCTGAGACACTTACAAGACTAGATCAAATCTGATACACGTTCCTCATGAAATTACTGGGAGAAAATGATTCTCAAGGAAAATCCACTGAGGCTGAGGGTCTTCTTACTCCAGTGGATAAAAATCCTATTGTTCCTGGGGAAAGTGACTGTTCATACTGGAGTCGGAAGTTGGGAGAGGCATGTGAGGATGGGAACATAGAGGGAACACCAAATGAGACTGTCAAATATCTCTGGTGACAGCAACCCTTCAACTGACCATCTGTCCCTGGAAGACTGCGTGTCCAGCCAAAGAAGATTACTCTGCCAGGCTGTGTGCCCATGAAGGGGACAGTCTCCCTGCCCCCAACACTGTGGTTCTGAGTGTGGACAGTGGAATCTGACTGTGTCAGTCTGTGATCCCAGCTCCAGCCCCTGCTACCTGTATGGCCTGGAGTCATGGTGATCTGACCTGCTGGCCAAGGCTTGAACCACATTCATTACGTTTGCTTTGGAAATCAGAAACCATTAGACCTCAGGAAGCTCTTGCCCAACCCTCCCATGTGAGGGCAGTTTTCTGCTGGCTACACGGAGACTGAGCACTGGCTTACACGTGTGCAAAATCACACACACAAAAACACAAACACATAGACACACGTGCACATTGACATTAAATAAGAACTATATGGTGGGATCAGGAGAGGAACAGATGTTAAGGGTGGTAATAAGACAGAAAAAGGGGATTGGAGGCATCACCTACAAGTGTCATGACTCTCACACTTTTCAGGTCTTATCCCACATGTGCTGAGGACATCCCTAGTACGAGCTAGAATCACCTCTACTGTGCAGATGGGGAGACTATCCTGGAGAAACACCAGGATAAATCCAAGATGGAGAACAGGTAAGAATGAGTTGTTGAGTCTGGAAGCCAGGTCATCTCCTCACAGCTGCACACAGACCATCCCCGGGAGCCGTGGAGAGGGCAGGGCTGCTGTAACTGTTGAAGATGTAGGTTTGCGTGGAGAAGCAGGTGAGCAGACAGCACCCCAGTGGGCTGTGAGTGGAGGTATTGTCTGAGGAGGGGGTTCCAGGAAGTGGACCCCACGAAATGATGTCACTTCCTTGACAACAGACACCAACAGAAATAGAAACTGGTTACCAGGCACCCACATTCTAGTGATGGCCCCAGAGCCAGCTCACTTGGCTGGAGACAGTTTACACAGAATCATGTTCTTTTTCTGTTTCCCAAACTCCCGTTGCTTCTCCTCCAGAAAACCCTGGAGTGAGAGTCTGTAGGCGTTGGTTGAACCGTTAACCCCAATGTCTGTCATCTATTATGAGAGGTCACCTAAGGTAACACAGGGTGCCCTGGAGCAGGCCAGTCCTGGTCCAGTCTCCTCTGGGAGCCCTCCCTGGGCAGGCCCACTTCCCCTCATCTCCATCTCGGAGTAGGGGGACTTGAGGGGAGGTGTCTCCACTGGGTAGGAATAGGTTGTTGAACACGTGGTAAACTGGTGGTCTTGTCATGGCCACACCTGAGCACAGGGCTGGCAGGGGGGAAAGAGGACTCCTGAGGGGTCTCTTATCTGTGCCACTGGGAATCCAAGGCCCTCAGGGTGTCACCTTTTTGTCCCTCATGGAGATCTCTGCAGACAGTGGTGTGTGTGTGTCAGGACAGGAGATGCATTATGGGTCTGAGAACCAGTCAAGATGATCAGACAGGGCTCTGAGGTTTCTGCATGGCTGCTGGGCACTGTATTTGCAGGACTCCACACAGGACATGGGACAGGATCTGGCCCATGGAGCCCCCTGCTCCATCTCCCTGTAGGAGGGGCAGGTGCCCCACAACACCAACAGAGTCCAGGATGGGCTCTGGGTGAGTGCGAGTGACGAGACTCCATCCTCAGAAGCCCCGGGTCCCAGAGCTGCCCTGCTCCTCCCCTGGGCTCCCTCTTAGAGACCTGCTGCCAAAGGAATCTGATGCCCCATCTCTCCCACCCGCCCTCACAGTCCAGGCCCTGCCTTGGCCAGATGCAAAGTCAATGCCCACATATGAGTCAGAATCTCAGAAAAAGACTTTGACAGAATTTCAGTTCATTTTCAGTCAAGGGTGTTTCTGCATTTTTCTAAATTGTCCTGTTTTTCCTCCATCCCCACGTGGCCACATAGGCCTGACAATCCTGATTCCTCCCACCCCAGGATCAGCCTCTGTGTTCTCATCTCTACAATGGGATGCTGTGATAGCAGTCACAGAGATGACGTAGTTCATGCAGGGAGGTGCTGGCACTGCGATGCTGACACAATGATCTGAGACATTAATGCATTTAATCATCACCCACTGCCCCTTGTAATGGTGATCGAGAACCTTGAATCTGCTCAGGGCTCCCATATTCCACCTCAGGCACAAGACCTTGAGGCTTGAGGATTCGGTCTGAGCCCCATTCCCAACTCCCTGGTGGTCCCCTGTGCTGCCTCTGACTCATATCTGTCCTCTTTCCACCCCAGGGGGTAGATGGACCGTTAGGGAGCAGGGATGAGACCTACAGGGTGTGGACCCTCCAGCGACACAGGCTGCAGAAGCTGGTGGCAAGCCTGGTACCTACTGTCCTGGGCGGCAACCCCTCCTACTTGCACACATTCCTGGGCAAGTATAGAAGTTTCACCACCTGCCCCGCAGGTGCTGGACCTTCTGTTCCAAAGGTGAGCACTCTATCCTCATGGGACATTGGTAACTCAGCCACCTACTAGCAGTCACTTGTGGGATTGTCACTCTACCTCTCTGAGCCTCAGTTTTTTCCTCTGCACATTGGGGTCAAGAGAGTATCAGGCCCTAGGAAGGTAGGGACAGAGTGGGTCCTTCATGGAAAGTGCTTTCTGGGGACCCAGCCCCTGGTAAGCTCAACTGGAGGGGCTGTTTTGGGGCTAATTGGTCATTGTCCTCCTGCCCATGAGGAAGCCTCTGCCTCCTGTGTCACTGGGACTTTGGCCATGGGTTGAACTGTTTTCCCATTTCAAAGGGAACTTCTGATGCCATTAGCTGTCCCTGTCCTTGGCCTAGGAGAGTGGGAGCAGGGATCCGTGGGAGGGAGAAGTGGGGTCCCACGCCCACTCAGATCTGTGTGATGGGGTTGGTTGGGCTCATTCATTCCTCAGACTAATAGGAAGGTCCACTAAGGACCTGCCCTTTTCTAGGAAAAACCATCATTTAATGCATCCAGCAGACAACAGCCCTGCCCTCCAGGGCTTCTGTTCTCCCAGGAGTCACACTGTCACACAAGAAATCACATCCAGGTAGTGCTCTCAGGACAGTCAATGTGACACCATCCTGGTCTCCTCTGTGGGCCTACCATGCAGGCCTGTTTCAATTCAGTGACCTTGGTCTATGCTACTGAACACTGCCCATTGCTGGGGAGGCAGGTGTGTCCCAAGATCTGGTATCTGCCACAGGAGCAGCTCCCCACTGCACCTCAGAGGCATTGACTGTCCCCAGCACAACCTCTTCTGATTTCTCCATCTCTTCTCCTTTGGTGGGCTCCAGAAGTCAGGGCTTTTTCTCAGCATGGCCTGTGCCTCCCTCACCCCTCAGGTTCAGGGAGTTTGAGGCAAAGGAGGAGATGCGGATTCAGCAGGGGCAGTGGATAAAGGGGTGCAGGGACTGCCTCCTCCAGCCCCACCGAAGTGGAACCTCAGGCACCCCCAGCCCCTAAAGTGGGCCCCCAGCCAGGTACCCATGTGCCCACTGGAGCTGAGTGCAAAGGTAACAGGGGCTTAGGGATGGCCACCGTCCCCACATCAGTCCTTTTCCCTCATGGGGCTCACTGGTCTTTCAACCTCAGCAGCCACCAAGAGGGGTCTCAGCTGCCCTTTGTCACTCTGGGGTATTGACTTGGTCAGTTTTGTAACTTCACTTCCACCTCCCTGTCTAAGGACCCCACATAAAGTCTGCCTGGGAAGTGGGCAGGATGGGGAGACACTTGGAGAATTGGAGTTCCCCACTTCCTGACTTCCCTTCCTCAAGGTTCCCACTTAACTCCCTAACACGTGACTCTCTTAGAAGCTCCCTCTTACCTCTCCCTCGTCAACCCCCATCACTGCAGGTGAAGATGCGGGTGGTCTCGACTCCAGCCACACCCACGTCCATGTCATACAAACACTGTCTGTACCAACACGTGCACTGCATGGTCAGGAGCTGGACGCAGGAGCCCCTTACATTATTTCCTCCTCCACTCTGCCCCAGGGTGTGTGCCCAGGAAGGGTGGCCCCAGGGCCCAGCCCACCTGCCCACAACTACACAGATCCCAGTGTCCCTCGGAGACCATGGCACCTAAGGAGATTCCCCCTGAAGCTGTGAGAGTATGTGGACACCATGGAGGAGCTGGTGGGGCCTGTCCCCTCAGCCACTGGGGAGCTTGATGCAGAATTCCAAGAGGACAGAAATGAACTGAACCGAGAATAGAATGGGACCTACACGGATTGGATCTCCTGAGCTACAATGACAAACTGTGCTCCCACGAAGACTTCGTTACCAAGGTGGGCTGGGCCTGGAGCCTGGGGGCTGCAAGATTCCAGGGACTGGCACTCTCAGCATCAGGATTGGGGTTCTGCCCAGGCCTTTGGGACTTAAGCTCTGAACCTTGTCCCTGAGGGGTGTGTGTGTGTGTGTGTGTGTGTGTGTGTGTGTGTGTGTAGCCAACTGCCTCAGTGGTTTAAAGCGTGCCACCTTGTGGAGGACAATGGGATGGGGCTCTGTTTTGCACTTTCCCTCCAGGTATTTATGGCTCACAAATTTACTCCAGGCCAAGAATACTCACAGCCTCTTCTTTCCATCTTAGGTGAAGGCAGTCATTCACCCTCAATGACTTGCTTTCCCCAGAACCACAGCTGGATCTCTTGGTCCTAGCTGAGGAGTTGGAAGGGAAGAAGGACTCACCTGTGAAGAGGTGAGCCAGAGGAGGGAGGGACACTCAGGGAGACAAGGGAGGGATGGACCCCAGGTAGAAGAAGGAAGGCAAGGGACACCCAGGTAACCAAGGGAGGCAAAGACCTAGGACAGATGGCAGAGGGATGGGACCACAGAACAGGAGGCCCACATGGCTCTGTTCATCCCTCCCCTGCCTGGTAGGCCTGGCACTGTGGAGGGCCTGCCAGGGACTGGATGCAATGCAGGGCCATAGGAAGGAGAAGACGGGGGCCCAGAGGGAAAGGAAGGACACACAGCTGGGAGTAAGGCCCAGGAGGACAGCAGAAGAGCTCTAGTGTCTGTACTTTGACTGGAGTCCTGGAGACATCTGCCTCTTGCTCCCCAGTGCCATCATCCCACTGCCCAGACCTCCTCCTCCCCTCACCTGTACATGCGAGGCCAGTCACTGTCCACCTTCCTCCTACCAGCTGGTGCAGAAATGACTCCTGGCCCTTGAAGCAGGAGTTGGGTGTGCGGGCACCCACCAGTCACAGTGCACCCCATTTGGACTCAAGTACTCATGAGTCTGACATTGGCCAAGATGCCCAGACGCATGATCCAAGGCCCCCAGCTAGGGGTCAGTGATGAAGACAGCCCACCAGACATTGATTTCGAGGAATGTCTAAGGTACTACCAAACACAGAGTGGCCTATTCAGGACCAAACACTTTATTATCTCTCCAGGACATCACGATTTCCCTCCATTCCAGACTGGACAGCCCCTCTCTCCTCCCCAGGGTAAAAAGCACACTGCACAGAGCCTGGGACCCGGGGATGCCTCAGTTCTCAGAGAGAGGTCTCCTATTAAAGAGGCCCCAGGGCCACGGGATGGGTTCAGTGAGGACAAGGAGAAGCTCCCCAGCCTGGCCTTCCTCTTGGCCTCTCAGTACAGCCAGTGGCCCTGGGAGATGTCCCAGAGCTCTTCCCCAGGGCCCTTGAAATTTGCCCTGGAGGTTCAGGGGCTCCCCAGGCCCCCTCCCCTCAGACAACTGGCCTCAGCCCAGCTCCTCCACCAGCTGCCAAGTCTAGGATGTGGGCTCCAGTGGAGGCCCAGTGTCTTCTGAGAAGCTGTCCCTGCCCAAGACTGACCTCGGGATCTCTGGGAGGCCAGTCTTGACTCTGGGGCTGCTTCACCCCTCACAGGCAAAAAAAAAAGAGAAGGTGTGACCTGTTTGGCACAGAGAGTAGGAGAAGGAGAAACAGGCACTGCAGCCAGCAGGGAACAGCGTGCCAACCCTCCATTACCAGCCCCTTAGGGGGACCCCAGGGGACCTTAGGGGCTCCTCCTCATTCAGTGCTGACCCCAGCTGATGTGGGGATCAGGGAGGAAGGGCAGGGAAGGAGGGGGGACCATCAGGGCCAGGGTGGGGTGGGGTGGTGGGGAGTTAGAGGGTAGGGGAGGTGGGTCTGGGTGGCTGTGGGTGGGAGCAGCACCTTGGGGGGCTGTATGTAAAATGTGAATAATGGTAGTTTTGTTTGGGAATGATCTCAGACCACTGTAGTCTTATTCCTGTCTGCACTGCTCTACAGAGACAGGGTCCTGAGAAAGAGGATGAGGAGTTCCCCGGAGCTATGGATCCACAGGTGGCTGACTAGATCTTCCTCCGCATTGACACGGGGTCCTCAGACTGCTCCTGGCAGCCTGCAGCTCTCACTTTCCTCAGGGACCCCTGCATTGTCCTTTTCCCTCGAGCCTGATTGGCCACGGGCCTGTGGGGCATTCCCTCATCATCTGCATCCCTGAGCAAACTAGGGATGGAGAGCTGTTTTTGTGCCTTTCAGCTCTCTGGACACTAACCAGTTCTCTAGAATGGAGCCTGGAGACAGCCCTTGTCTTTGGGGAGCTTCAGTCTGCTTCCCTGAGGAGGACAGACGACAGTCCAGGGTTTCCTTTCTGGGTGTCCTTGGCCTGAGAGACAGGGCTTCCTACCTCTCTGCACCATTGTAGAGGGAGCCTCTTCTAGTCTCCTGGGATTATTGCAATGTGGGGAGTGGTGGAGGCAGCTCCCTCTTAATCCCAAGGACACAAGGGGAATTGGCTGAGAGGAACCTCATGGGGTGCCTGTTAAAGGTGTGTAAAAGGGGAATGACAGCATCACTGTGGGATTTGTGGGATTTCTGGGTGGGAGCATCTTGTCCACTGAGGGAGGACAACCCATCTTGCTGTGGCCTTAGGGGCTAATGAGTTTGGAAAGGCACCCCACAGTTACTATTCCTTCCTTTCCCACCCACGGCTGCATGTGTCAACACAGATTTGCATCTGAAACAGTACCTTCTATAAGGGAACCCTCCTACACTGTTGGTGGGAATGTAGTTTGGTGCAGCCACTATGGAAAACAGTATGGAGATTCCTCAAACAACTAAACATAGACTTACCCTATGATCCAGCAATCCCACTCTTGCACATATACCCAGAGAAAACTCTAATTGGGAAAAGATACATATACCCCAATGTTCATAGCAGCACAATTTATAATAGCCAAGACATGGAAACAACCTAAATGTCCATCAACAGATGCCTGGATAAATTGTGGTATATTTATACAATGGAATACTACTCAATCATAAACAAGAATAAAATAATGCCATTTGCAACAACATGGATAGACTTGGAGACGGTCATTCTAAGTGAAGTTAGCCAGAAAGCGAAAGAAAAATACCATACGATATCACTTAAATATGGAATCTAAAGGAGAAGATACATATGGACTTATTTATAAAACAGAAACACACTCACAGACAGAGAAAACAAACTTACTGATTATCAGAGAGGAAGGGAGTGGGAAGGGATAAATATGGAGTTTGAGATTTGCAGACACTAACTACAATATATAAAATAGATAAACGACAGGTTTATACTGTATAGCACAGGGAACTATATTCAACATCTTGCAGTAACGTTTAATGAAACAGAATATGAAAACAAGTATCTGTATGTTCATGTATGACTAAAGGACTACACTGTACACCAGAAATTGAGAACATCTATCCTGTTGGCTTTCCAGTGTATGGGAGCCCCGAGAAGTGAAAGAGAAAAGAGAAGTAAAAAGGAAGAAAGAGCATCTCAGGGCCAGGCAGGTGGGCGGGCAGAGCAGGCTGGAGGCGTGGTGGGGTAGCTCGAGATGCTTTTGGGGGAATCATTTGTTTTTAGTAGGTACATTATTGCGAGCAAGGTGAGTAATAAACTATGCATAGTTACTGGAAAGCTCAACTGGGATGCTTTTCATAAAAAATATTTTTATTAATAGTTGAGAACATACAAATTAAATTCAACAGAATGGCATATAAATTATAGCTAACCAGCAGGAGCACATTATTAGGGATGTTGCTAATATCAAAATGAATTTTGTTTGCATTTTACTTGCACTCAAAACTATTCAGAAACTCTGGATTTTCCGTTGCTCATGTAGGATGGTCTCCTCACATCCTTGAGCTCCAAAAACCATACAAGAGACTCCTTCATTAAAAGTCAAATTGACAGTCAAACCAGCACAACTAGGAATCTGGTCTGGAGCCTCTGTAGATGATTTATAGCACTGCTGGGCCTGCCTTTCAAACAGGTGGTACCAATATAGCAAGTCCCAGGGAAGGATGGGGGAAGTGCTAGAGCTGAAAGTCATAAGGACAAGTTCATGGAGGAGATGAACCACAGAGGAAGGCAGGGCCTGACTAGGGCCCAGCCCTTCTTCGGGATGGGCTGGAGACAAACATCACTGGCATCTTAACAGGATGTTCCTTCGATGCAGGGACTGAATGTGCTGTGCAAACTGCATGCAGGTCATTTCGTACGTCCGCCTCCACCACATACACACTGAAGGCCAATAACACCTCCAATCAATGTAACAACAAAAAGCAAAACAAAACCCACAAACATATCAAAATGTCCCTGGAGCCTGGATAAAAATCACATTCACTGAGCACTCCTAAATAAGTAGAAAGAGACACGAACAGTGGGTAGAGGTAGAAAGTCAAAGACAATCAGGGAAACACAAAATTTCACAGGGAACCAGCGGAAAAAGGGCATCCTTCAGTGACTTTCCCCTGCCAAATCAAGTCCCAACTCCTCAGAAAACAAAGTCCTTCAGAACTCGGCCCCACCTACCCCAGCTGCCTCCACTCCAGCTTTCTCCCCAAGGACACTCACCCACACCCTCCCTTCCCAGACAACTCCTGGTTTTCCTGACCGGAGGTGTCATGTTCAGACTTCTGGGCCTTGGTGTGTCCATTCTCCTCTACCTGGAGTGCACTTCTCAAGGCAAACTCCTAGTCATACATCAACACCCGGCATGAAGGTTTGTGAAGCCAGACACAGACAACCCCACGCAGGTGCACAGCAATCAGACCTACACCATATAAGCAATGCTGTGGGCAGTACTGTCTTTCCATTACCTTCTAGGACCTTGTTTCTTTTAGGCCTGACCTAATTTAATTCCTCTTATGGCTCCTAACCCACTGATTTCACGTGAATCTTCACAACTGTGTGCTGTGAAGCACTTTGTTCCTGAAGAGAATGAAAATATTCAGGTTTTTTAAAAGAATTTTAGTCTTTGCACCTAGCTAGCATACTTGGTAAAACATTCCCTCTATGTATTTCTAAAATAATGACCATTCAAATTTGAATATGTTTCTGAGCTAAATTTGCTTTTAAGAGTAAAATATGCTAGAATTCTAAATTATTAATAACACTAATTAAAGAAAACAGGGAGTAATGAAAAGAGCTCTGGCAACTGAAACAGGATGACAGTCTACAATCTCAAGTCTGACTCTAGTTGTGTGACCTTAGGAACTGGCTTCACCTCAAAATACTTTCTCATCTGACTGATAGCACTGCCCTTCCCTCTCTGCAGGTGGCTGTTCAGGTAACAGGAGACAAGGTACCTCGCACAGTACCTGACACGAAGTGTTCATAGTCCGCTTCCTTCCTTCAACACAAAAGACACGCTCACATGAAGGTTTTAGATGTAAGGGAGCCCACACCTCCACAAGTCTCTGTCAGCACAAAATACCACTGGAGTTGGTTCTAATAAAAAAAAAAACCCCAAACACAAACAAACAAAAAGACACCGTCACCCCCGACCCCGAAACGCTTCTGAGGGATCTGGAGCCAGACAAGGGAGACTGCATGCGGTTCTGCAAGAACTCCATCAGGGCCGCATACACACTGACCACCGGAGCATTAAGAGGAAAAGTCCACAGTCATTGTGCTAAAACCTCTGGATGCCTTTATGCTAGAGTTCATGCCGGGTAAAAGGGGAAAAAAGTCAAACTAGGCCCAACTCCTAAGACTCCTTAAATAAATCAAAAGAGCGATGCTGACTTACCCTTCCTGAAAGGCGAACAGTACCATGCCTAAGTCATTCAAAACTTCAAGACTGAAACATTCCACACCCAAACTGGTGCCACTACATGCCTTTTAGAAAGCCTGCGCAGGAGGGCACCACGGGCACCACGGAAGGTGCTGAACCACAGCCGTTCGCGAAAAACGCAGGCAAGTGGAGAACAAGAGGATGATTTAAGGGTTGTGCACACCCGCCGCTGAGAACCGCTTTCCAGACCAAGGCCGCCTCCTCAAGTACCTGAAGTAATTCGCGGCTTCACTATGGGGACGGCAAGGGAAGGCCGCGAGGCGAGCACCCTGGGGCTGGGGGCCGTTCCCGTCCCGACGTCCCGGGGTCCCCAGTTCCCGGCCGCCGCCCCCCGCGCCCCTCCCCCACTCCGCGCGCCCAGCGAGGGCCGCCCGGCAAGCGCCGCGAGTAACGCTCCAGCCCGAGCGGCCCAGGCCCCGCACGAGACCCCCGGCGCGCGGACCGCGGGGCAGCCCGGCTGCGGTCCGGCCTGGCTCGGGGTCGCGGTCGCGGGTTGGCGGCCGACGCCGCGGCCGCGTCCGCCCAGGCCGGGCGTGAGGCCGGGCAGGAGGCCGCGGACACTCACCGCATCACGCCGGAGGAGCCCTCGCCGATGAGGTTGCTGGAGCGCGGCCCCGCGGCGAAACCCGCCCGCAGACAAGCTCCGGTCCCGCGCCAGCCGCCGCCTCCACCGCCTCCGCGCTGGCTCAAGGCTTCGCGGCCACCGCTCTGCCCACACGGCGCCTCCCGGAGGGACCGCGCCGCCGCCGCCGCCGCCGCCGCTGCAGCCGCCGCCTCGAAGCAGATGCGGAGCTTCAGAGCCGCCGGCCGCTGGGACCAACTGCCAACTGTCGCCTGCCTGCCTGCCTGCCTGCCTGCCCAACGCGCTGGCCGCTAGGCGGAGGGCGGGGCCCAGCTGAGGACGGCTCCGGGGCAGGGCTGGGCAGCGAGCGAGCGGATTGGCTCCTGTGGCCCGGGGGCGGGGCTGAGCACTCAGGACAGAGACACGTGTGTGAACTGGTGTCCACACAATTTGTTTTTTTCTATTAGGAATAATTCTCCTATGAACATTAGTATACAAGTTTTGTGGAGATCTATGTTTTCATTTCTCACAGCTGCATACCTGAGATTGTCATGGCTGGGTTGTAAGGACACTCTGTGGTTAGCCTTTTTAGAAACTGCCAGACTGTTTCCAAAGTGGCTGCACAATTTTACGTATTTCCACTAGTAGACTATGAGGGTTCCAGTTTATCTCTACATTATAGCCAACACATGTTATCCTTTGTCTTTTTGATGACAGCCATCCTCATGGTTCTGAAGTGGTGTCTCATTGTGGTTTTGGATTGCGCTTCCCTGACACTGAGCTTCTTTCATATGCTTCTTGGCCATTTGTATATCTGCTATGGAGCAATATGTATGAGCAATTATGTATTCTAAATAAAAGTCTCTTTTCAGAGATATGATTTGCAAAAAATATTCTCTCATTCTGTGGGTTGTCCATTACTTTCTCGAGAATGTCCTTTGAAGCAGAAAAATCATTTAAATTTGGTAAAGTTTATTTTTTGTTTCTGTTGTTGCTTGTGTTTTCGGTGTCATCGCTAAAGCTATGTTGACTAATCCTATGTCAAGAAGATTTATACCTGTGTTTTCATCCTTTTTTGAAACCATCTTAACCATTTTTAAGTTACAGTTTAGTGGTGTTAAGTATATTCACATTGCTGTACAACAGATCTCTAGAAGTTTTTCATCTTTCGATTCTGAAGCTCTGTACACATTAAATGCTAATTCTCCCTCCTCCTCCCCTAGACCTTGACAACTGCTTTTCTACTTTCTGTTTCTATGATTTTGACTACTGTAGGTGTTTCATATGAGTGGAATCATACATTAATTGTCCCTTAATAAGTGGTTTATTTCACTTAGCATAGTATCCGACAGTTTCATCCCTGTTGTAACATGCGACATGATTTCCTTCCTTTTTAAGGCTACATAATCGTCCATTGTATGTATAGCCCACATGACCCATTCACCTATTGATGGGCATTTGGCTTTTCACCTCCTGGCTATTTCTGAAAACTGCTCCAATGAATACAGCTGTGCAAATATCTCTCTGAGATCCCGCTTTGAATTCTTTTGTATATATATACAGAAGCAGGATTACTGGATCACATGGTAGGTATATTTTTAAATTTTTGAGGAAACTTCATATTGTTTTCCATAAGAGCTATAACACTGTGCACGCTCACCAACAGTGAGAAATATAACCACTATCAAGAACTTGGTGTATATCCAACTTATAAAAATGTTTATGCTTTTTGCACAGTATAATTAATCAAAATTAAACATACTGAAAATATGTTTGCTTATATATGGAATCATATGCATATCATATTGCCTTTGGCTTCTATTTCAACATTCTGACTTCAAAGTAATAAAAATCGGTATAGTACATGTTCTTTAATTTTTTAAAATTATTTATAAGTTTGCATTATATGGATGTGTTAAAAATAATTTATCAATTCTCTTGTTGGTGAACTTTTATAAATCATAATGTTACTGGGTTATCAGGTCCAGAGGAAAAGTCTTCCCTTTCAGAACTTTGAAAATATATTTCATCAACTATGGTTTTTGTTATTGTTTTTAAAATTATGCCATCACTTTTATAATTCTTTCATGGTGGGTGATCAATGTTTCCTTGCTAATTGTTTTTAGCACTATATTTCATCTTTTGTGTTCTATTCTTAATTGAGGTGTGACTAGTTTTAGGTTAAAAAATTTATCCTCTGCATGATCTAGTTTGCTTCATTAACTGCAAAGACACATTCTTCATCAACTCTAGAACATAATATTATCTTTTTCAAATGTTTTTTTCCTCCTCATTCTCTCCTGTGTCTACTTCTAGAACCATGGATATACATGTATTAGACCATCTCATATATTCTGTATGTCTTCATCAGCTTGGACTGCTATAACAAAATACCAAACACTGAGTGGCTTAAAAAACAGATGTTTATTTCTTAGTTCTGGAGGTTGGAAGTCCAAGATCAAGGTGACAGATTCAGTTCTTGGTGAGAGCTCTCTTCCTTGCTTTCAGACGGTTGACTTCTTTCTGTGTCCTCCTGTGGTGGAGAGAAAAGAGAATCTCTCTGATGCCTTCTCTTATAAGGGCATTAATCCCATTAGGAGAGCCCTATTTTAATGACCTAATTACCTCCCTAAATGAATCCTCATCCCCAAATACCATCACGTTGCGGTTAGGGCTCCAATATATGAATTTTAGGGGGACATATATCCATAGCATTCTGCCCCTTGTACGCCAAATTCATGCCCTTTTTGCATGCAAAATACATTTTGAGACTATCCCAATAAGTCTCAAAGGCCTTAACTCATTCAAGCATCAACTCTAAATTTTAAAGTCCAAAGTCGCATCTAAATAGCATCTGAATCACACATGAGTGAAACTGGAAGTACTAATCACCCTGAGGCAAATTTAGTGTATAGCTGTAAATCTGTGAACCAAACAAGTGTTTCCAAACTATGATGGTCAGATGAGCATATAATAAACACTCCTACTGCAAAAGGAAGAAACAGAGAAAAAGGAAGGGGTGACAGTTTCCAATGAAGTCCAAAACCTAGCGAGGCAAATCCCATCAGACCTTAATGGAGGAGAATAATCCTCTTTGGTTTGATGCTCTGCCCTCCAGGCCCACTGGGGAGGCAGTATCACTCCCACAGCTCGCTGAGGTAGCTCCCCCCCTCCTTCAGTTTGGTGGGGTGCCACCCACATTCCATCTCTCTGTAAGGTCTCTGTCTACACCATGATGCTCTGTGACAGCAACACTCCCACACTTTGATTCTGAGGTTCCTGGGCCTGTGGTGGGATCCACAGCCCTGATAAGCTATGCATTGCCTTTGGGGTCTCTTCTTCCCTTTTCTTGAAGGGAAGCACGTGTTCACAGCCAAATACCTCTCTTCTTCCGTTTTGCAGAATCCAAGAATTCTGGCAGCCTTCCCTCATTCTGCCTGGCTTTCTCTGTCCTTTCAAGTTCCCATTGGCAATGTCTCTGCTGGTTTCATCCCTCTGTATTCCTGGCCTCTGCAGAGATAATTGATTTAATCACATCCAGAATTTCTTCTTCAAATGGTTGCTCAGCTATTCCCTTAGAGTTCTCTTTGGAACAAACCTTCTCATTTTGAGATATAGATAGGCTGAGAATTTTCCAAATCTCTAAATTCTAATTACTTTTGGCCTAACAATTCTGTCTTCAATTTCTCTCTCTCCTGATGTGTTACTATAAGCAGTCATGAGAAACTAAGCCACTTCTTCAGCACTTTGTTGAGAGATCCCCTCAGGTGAATATTCAGTTTCATCACTCACAAGTTCCACCTTCCACAAAACACTAGAGTATAGTTCAGTCAATTTCTTTGCCATATGATAACAAGAATTGCCTTTCTTCCAACTCTCAATAACATGTTCCTCATTTCCATTTGAGACCTAACCAGAATAGCCTTTAGCATTCCGTATTTCTATCAACATTCTGTTCATGATTGTTTGTGTTTTCTCTACACATATGGAGACTTTCTCTCCAGTGCCCCTCTTTCTTTCTTAGCCCTCACCAGAATCACTTTTTTCTTTCTTTTTTTATCAATTTATAATCATTTTACAATGTTGTGTCAAATTCCAGTGTAGAGCACAATTTTCAGTTATGCATGAACATATATATATATTCATTGTCACATTTTTTTCTCTGTGAGCTACCTACCGTAAGATCTTGTATATATTTCCCTGTGCTATACAGTATGATCTTGTTTATTTAGTCTACATTTTGAAATCCTGTATATCCCTTCCCACCCCCCCACCCCCTTGGCAGCCACAAGTTTGTATTCTATGTCTATGAGTCTGTTTCTCCTTTGTATTTATGTTTTGTTTGTTTGTTTGTTTGTTTAGATTTCACATATGAGCGATCTCATATGGTATTTTTCTTTCTCTTTCTGGCTTACTTCACTTAGATTGACATTCTCCAGGAACATCCATGTTGCTGCAAATGGCGTTATGTTGTCGGTTTTTATGGCTGAATAGTATTCCATTGTATAAATATACCACTTCTTCTTTATCCAATCATCTGTTGATGGACATTTAGGCTGCTTCCATGTCTTGGCTATTGTAAATAGTGCTGCTATGAACATTGGGGTGCAGGTGTCATTTTAAAATAGGGTTCCTTCTGGATATATGTCCAGGAGCGGGAGTCCTGGATCATATGGTAAGACTATTTTTAGACTTTTGAGGAATCTCCATACTGTTTTCCATAACAGCTGCACCAAGCAACATTTCCACCAACAGTGTAGGAGGGGCCCTTTTCTCCCCAGCCTCTCCAGCATGTATCATTTATGGACTTCGGAATGACGGTCCTTCGGACTGGCATGAAGTCATATTTCATTGTAGTTTTGATTTACGTTTCTCTAATAATTAACGATATTGAGCATTTTTTTCATGTGCCTTTTGGCCATTTGTATGTCTTCATTGGAGAATTTCTTGTTTAGTTTTTCTGCCCATTTTGAATTATGTTGGTTGTTTTTTTGCTGATTAAGTTATATAAGTTGTTTATATATTCTGGAGATTAAGCTCTTGTCAGTCTCATGTTTTCCTAATATTATCTCCCATTCCATAGATTTTGTTTTGCCTATAGTTTCCTTTGTTGTGCAAAAGATTATAAGTTTAATTAGGTCCCATTTGGTTTTTTTTTTTTTTTTTCTTATTTTTCCCTGTTGCCTGGGTAGACTGCCCTAGGAGTACATTGCTGAGATGTATGTCAGATAATATTTTGCCAGTGTTTTCTTCTAAGAGGTTTAGAGTGTCTTGTCTCATGTTTAAGTCTTTAAGCTATTTTGAGTCTATCTTTTTGTGTGGTGTGGGGGAGTGTTCTAAGTTCATCACTTTACATGCTGCTGTCCAGTTTTCCTAACACCATTTGCTGAAGAGACTGTCTTTACTCCATTGTATGTTCTTGACTCATTTGTCAAAGTTGAATTGACCAAAAATTTGTGGATTTATTTCTGGGCTCTCTCTTCTGTTCCATTGACCCATACATCTGTTTTTATGTCAGTACCATGTTGTTTTGATGACTGTAGCTCTGTAGTATTGTCTGAAGTCTGGGAGGGTTATTGCTACAGCTTCATTCTTTTTCTTCAGTATTGCTTGGCAATTCTGGGTCTTCTGTGAATCCATATCAATTTTAGGATTATTTGTTCTAGTTCTCTGAAAAATGTCCTTGGTAATTTGATAGGGATAGCATTCAACATGTAGATGGCTTTGGGTAATATAGCCATTTTAATCACATTAATTCTTCCTATCCAAGAACACAGGTTATCTTTCAATTTCTTAAAGTCATCTCTAATTTCCTTAGTCAGTGTTTTGTAGTTTTCTGCATATAGGCCTTTGACTTCCTTGGTCAGATTTATTCCTGAGTATTTTATTTTTTGGATGCAATTTTAAAGGGATTGTTTCTTTATTTCCCTTTTCTGATATTTCATTGTTTGTGTAAAGAAATGCCACTGATTTCTGTATGTTATTTTGTATCCTGCTACATTGCTGAATTCTTTCATCACCTCTAGTAGTTTTTGGTTGGAGCCTTTAGGGTTTTCTATATATAGTATCATGTCATCCATGTATAATGACAATTTTACCCTGTCTCTTCCAGTTTGGATTCCTTTCATTTCTTTTTCTTGACTAATTGCTAGGGCTAGGACTTGCAATACTATATTGAATAGAAGTGGTGAGAGTGGGCATTCTTGTCTTGTTCCAAATATTAGCAGGAAGGCTTTCTTCACCTTTTCACCATTAAGCATTATGCTGGCTGTAGGTTTGTCATAGGTAGCTTTTATTATTTTGAGATATGTTCCCTCTATACCCACTTTGGTAAGTTTTTATCATAAATGGGTGTTCAATTTTATCAAATGAGTTTTCTCTGCCTATTGAGATGATCATGTGATTTCTGACCTTTCTCTTGTTGATGAGGTGTATCATGTTGATTGATTTGCATATGTTGAACCATCTTTGTGTCCCTGGGATGCACCCAACTTGATCATGTCGTATAATCTTTTTATGGTTTGTTGTATTCTGTTTGCTAGTGTTTTGTTGAGGATTTTTGCATCTATGTACCTCAGTGATACTGGCTTATAGTTTTCATTCTTCTTTTTTTTTTTTTTTTTTTGTAGTATCTTAGTCTGGCTTTGGTATCAGAGTGATGGTGGCTTCATAGAATGCATTTGGGAGCATTCCCTCATTTTCAATCTTTTGGAACAGTTTGAGGAGGATTGGTATGAGCTCTTCTTGGTCTTTTTGGTAAAATTCCCCAGTGAAGCCATCTGGTCCTGGACTTTTGTTTGCATGGAGATTTTTTATTGCTGATTCTACTTCACTTATAGTGATTGGTCTATTCAGATGATATATATCTTCTTGGTTCAGTTTGGGTGGACTGTATGTTTCTAAAAACTTGTCCATTTCTTCTAAGTTGTCAATTTCTTTATTGCCATACAAGTGCTCTTCTGGAATCCTTCTGGCTGCACAAGGACTCTGTGTCAGGCAGATGGGCAGGAAGAATGATGAGAACATTGCTTCAAGGCTTTTTGCCAGATCACTAAGTCCTGAGTCAGTCAAGCAGAAAAGGAGACATGAGGCTCCAACAGCTGGAGGTATGTGGACAACTTAGGTGAGACTGACTTTGGTTCTTGGACAGAGGGAATAGTTTTGTGTCAGGTTGGAGGCCAGGAAGGTGGAGAGTGAGTTGGGCCCCTTCAGACAAGGGAGAGCAGGGCCATGTAGGCAGGTGAGAAGGGTGCTGGGAGTTAACTCCAGGAGTAGAGGTCTGAGGACTGCCAGCCTGAACCTCAGATCTCAGCCTGGCATTGGGCCTCCTCTGTCTGTTTCCACTCAGTCTCCTAGACCCCTCACATTCAAAAGCCCTCTATGCTGTAGGGTGGAATCCTCTTCCTCACAGGCTGGGTCATCTACTCCAGTCCAGCTCAATTGTCCTGCACCCTGGGAACTTCCCTCTACCTCCAAAGGAAGTTGATCCTACCTTCTCTAAACCTCAGGAGTAATGTTTCTTTACTTTGAGAAAACTCTTACTGCTCTGCACTGTAGTCACCTGGCAAAATGTCTTACTTCCTGTTATGGGCTGAACTGTGTCCCCCAAAATCCATATATTGAAGTCATAACCCCCAGCAACTCAGAATGTGACTTTATTTGGAGTACAGCTTTTAAAGAGATAATTGAGTTAAAATGAGGTCACTTGGGTGGGCCTTAATCCAATATGACTGGTGTCATTTTAAAAAGGAGATTTTGTACACAGAAACACACAGGGGGATGATGATGTGAGAACACAGGGAGAAGATGACTGTCTATAAGCTAAGGAGAGAGTTCTCAAGGGGAATCAAACCTGCCTACTTCCTAAACTCAGACTTCTGGGCTCCAACCAAAACTATGAATTGATAAATTACTGTTGTTTAAGCCACATTGCCCATGGTGCTTCTTATAGCATCTGGAGCTGACTAATACACTTCCTCTGAAGGTCTGTGCACTCTCATGTCAGGAGTGTAGTCTGCAAGTGAAAACATCCTTCTCCCTCCCCAGCTGGACTGCTTCAGCACCCTCAACCCAGTTTCCTCCTGGGACAGTCTCTCTGCCAGGTCCTGTTTCTTTGTCCAGGGAGCCAGATGACAGAACTCAAGGGAAGAGGTGAATGCTGAGGATCAAGAAGGGTAGGAGGCCCCAAAGACAGGAGCAGGATGAGTCTTTCATTTGTTTTTATTTGGTTTTTCTGGCTTGGTTTGGAGAGTGGCAGCTGTTGGACTATAAAACCAAGAAGGGACTGCTGAAAGCTGATGGGGCTGGGGGAAGGAAGGGGTGGAAAATTCCAGCAAGGAGACTGGGGTCTGAGGCAGAGGGAAAGAGCAGAGAGGCTTAGCAGGTCACCAGAGGGTCTGCCATGGGGCCTGGAACATGAACAGCATGTAGGAGCCAGGTCTGTGGAGTCACAAAGCCTGTGTCAGGCCCAGGTGAGCAGCAGCTTGCAGAGGTTGGTATGGAAACTGGGTCTGAGGAGGAGCAGACATGGCATCAGGGAGAGATGTGAGCTTCTGGATCTCATTGATCCAATCAATGAAGTAGGAGACACTGGTGAAGTCACTGGGGTAGATGGTATACTTGCAGTCCAAGCCCCAGCTGGCCAGCCCCACCAGAACCCAGGCATTGGTGAGGTCACAGACAAGAGGCCCCCCAGAATCACCCTAGGAGAGAGAAGGAAGTTAGTGTGTGTAGCTTACCCAATTCTGAGAAGACCATGTAGCAAGGCCAGGCTCATGAGCGTCTGCCATCAGGCTCACTGAAGTGGGCCTCTTTGAACATCCAACCGTCAGTCTCCCTCTGTGATCAAAGTCATTCAGGCAGGCACTGGAGTCATGCTTGAGGAAGCTCCTGAGTGACCCTCAGGACAGTCATGGATCTAAATCAACAACACCTGGACTCTTGCTCCCAGGGAGGCCTTGGTGGTCCAGCAAAAGTCTGAGAAGGGACAGCTGCCCCAACAGGCCCAAGAGGACTGCTCTGAGCGGAGCCTGGTGAGGTAAGGCCACTACAGACCCCAGTTCTTGCAAAACCCTGAGCTGCAGCAGAATATCCCCACTTGGGTCCTCTCCCGTTTTCATTCATTCATTTAGGCCTTTGGTTTTCTCTCAAATTCTTGGTTGAGCATCCTCAGAAAATACTCATACCCAGGCCTGGCAGAAGCAGCCAGCTTTGCTTGGGGAGCAGGATGGGATCCCCAGAAAGCTGTTGGGAATTACTGGAGTCCTGAAATACTGTCAGGGCAGGACCATCTGGTTGAAAATCCTCTCACTTCATCAGGAAAATGGAGCGTCTCATCCTTGGATGTAGGGGTAGTGGAGCAGGGGCCACAGTCATGCTTGCTGCTCTTCCACTCATCTGTCCAACATGCACATCAAGTATCCAGGGCAGCCTCCACCCTCGTGTATAGGGGTGAAATAACAAGGCTCCTCCTGTATGGTGCTTTTGTCAATAAGCCAGCTAGCCTGCCATTGTTAGATGTGGTGTGTGGAAATTAGCCATGAAAGGGACAGGACAAGAAGGTTGGAGGAAGAAGGATTTCCTGAGCTCAGAGTCTAAACAAGAAAAAGCCTAACTTTCTGATGCAGGAGCAGAGGGAGCAGTTAAGTGCAGATGAGGAGAAGAGGGATGAGCCAGATGGAAGATGCTGGGAGGGCCTGTAGGGCTGGGAAGGTGAATGGCTCTAGTCTGATTGATTCCTTTGATGTTCTCAGTGAAATAAGGAGCAAAAGCTCTAGCTGAGAGGGAGTGGTGGGGGGAAGTGGTGGGGGGAAGTGGTGGCTTGAAGGAGAGAGAAGGTTACATGGTGTGGCCAGCCAAAACTAACCCTCCAAGATTGCCCATCCTCATCTCTGGAACCTGTGGTTATGTCACCTTACATGGCAAAAGAGACTCTGCAGATGTGGTGGAGTTGGGAATCTTGAAGTAGGAAGCTTATCTTGGGTTATCTGGGTGGGCCCAAGGTAATCACAAGGTTCCTCACGAGGAAAGAGGGAGTTGAGAGGCCAGGGACAGATGAGGAGATGTAAGGACAGAAGCAGAGGTTGGAGTGATGTGCTTTGAGGAAGGAGGAAGGGGCTATGAGCCAAGGAGAGTGAGCAGCCTCTAAAAAGCCAGAAGAAAAAAGAAAACATTCTTCTCCAGAAAGAACATGCTTGGCCAGCAACTTGATTTTAGACTTTTGACCACCAGAAAGCCTAAAGTGATAAATTTCTCTCATTTTAGCAACCCACTTTGAGGGGATTGGTCTCAGCAGCCCCAAGAAAGTCATACATTAGGCTTTTTGGAAATAGGGAATATCCCATCATCCTCTCCACTCCTCCCCTCTGTGGTCCCTGCCTGGAGTACCCCTGGCCCTCCCCACGGTGTACTCACTCATAGTTTCTCAAGGCCAGGGGAAGACCTGGTCCTTGTCCACTCCAGGCCTCAAGGATTCACACAGATGAGCCATGTGTTTGCTGATATTATAAATGGAGATGGGAAGGGCTCCAACAGCCTCCTGGCCCACAGAGAGCTCTCAGAAGGCAGAGGGAACCCAACACGAATATATCCCATGCAAAGTGAGCTGTGGTTTGCACTACTGTAGAGAAAGAGTAAACTGTGTGTATGTGTGCATAAACAGTGTGTGCATGTGTGTCTTGAGTCAGTCCAGGCCAGTGAATTCCACCTTAAGTGAGAGAATTGTCTAAGACAGGCCCAACACAGGTACAATTAAGATAGAGGAGAGCAGACCAGGCCAGGACAAAGAAAGCCAACACTTGTTAAGTGCCTACTGAGTGCCAGGCACAGTATTGAAATTTTTATAGGAACCTTATTAAGTGGAGGCTGTTAGTGACCCCATTTCATGGGTGACGAAACTGAGCTAAGGCCACAATCCCAGTAAACAACACATTAATTACTGGACCCAGGTCTGTCCTGCACCACTGTTTGAGTACTGAGTGTCCCTGTGGCCCTTCTCTCCTCAGACCTGTTTCTGGGTGCCCTGTGCAGAAGGAGGGACAATTTAGGGGAGAGAAGAGAGCCCTGGGTTGGAGGATGGGGGCCAGAACAGGTGATGTGGTAGAAGATGAATCTAGATGGAAACTCTCAGATAGCCTGGGGTGACTGAAAGGCTAAGGGAGGCAGGAGGGGGCCATCTGCTGGGACTCTGAGGCATCTAGCTCAGTGGTGTCGTCAGGCTGGGGGGATCTAGAGGAGGAGTGAGGTCAAGGGGCACTGTGGATGTCTGGCAGGCAAGCAGACAAGGGCTCCAGCCCTGAGCTCCATTGGCATGACTTCTGCAAGGGGAAGGCAGTTGGAGGACAAGGCTGGAAGTGCGGTCTAGGGTGACAGCCAGATGGGGATTCGGGAAGCAGTGGGCTGAGCCCTTTGTTTCATATCTGGGTGCAGCTGACTCTGTGAGAAGGACAGTCCAGTCCAGACAGTCAGAAAGTCCATACCCATTGGTTAGGGCCTGGGAACCAGGAAACCTGGGTCCCACCTCCCACCAACAGGGCAGGTGGCCAAGCTTCCTCCCTCAGGCTCAGCAGCTCACTGGGCCATCATAAGAGCTGCTGTCAGCAAGGATCTCCCATAGGCCAGGTGCATCTCATCCCTCCTGTGTGTGTTTCCTGAAGTGACACAGCTTATCAACACAAACTGAGTGGCACTACAAACAACAGAAATGTATCCTGTCACAGTGCTGGAAGCCAGAATCCAGACATCGAGTGTCTCTGTGTCTGTCCCCCTTCTTATAAGGAACACAAGTCATTGGATTTAGGACCCACAGTATTTTCAGAATGGTGCCATCTTGGGATTCTTATCTAGTCACATCTGCAAAGACTCTATTTCCAATTAAGGTCATATTCTGAGATTGCAAGTGGATACAGATTTAGGGGACACTATTCAAACCACTATACCATTCTTTCAACAATGCCATGAAGGAGACCTCAGAATCCCACAATGTGAATAAGGACACAGGCTCAGGAGGTGAAAAGCCCACCAGAAGTTGCAGGGCAGGGACACATTGCAGGGCAGTGTCTCTAACTCTGGAGCCTAACACTCTCCCCTCCACTCCACAGTGCCATCTGTGAAAAAGATAAGATGTCAGCTTGGGAGGCTGGGCCCAAGGGGGATGCAGTGGGTTTGGACTCTGAGCACAGAGTCCCAGCTTGCTCTGCCTTAGTTTAGGGTGTCACTTTCCCTCTCCAGGCCTGTCTGCCCACCTATAACATGGGGCATGACCTTCACAATCCATATATTCAACAGTGGACTCATATCTCGAATATGGAAAATCATACAAATAGACCAAGAGCCCCTAAAGGAAAAGACAGACAACCCAAGAGAAAAATGAGAGGGGAAAGAACTCGAAGGGAAACTTTATAGAAGAAGACATCCAATGACAATAAATATATGAGAATATATTTAATTTGTCATAAGGAAAATGAAGATAAAACCACATTAAAATCAACATGAGAAAGGATAGAAAGTGCTAAGTGTTGATGAGGACAAAAACTCTCACCCACTGCTAGAATGAGTGGCACTGTGGCAACCACTTCAAGAGGTTTGGTAATATCTGCCAGAGCTGAATATACACATCCCTTTTAATCCAGCAGTTCCCCTCATGGGCTTCTATGAAATGCAACATGAAATATTTGGAAGTGAAATGAAATAGAAAGCTTGCAAACTACTAGTATCCCCATCAAAAGCAGAACTGACCATAGAACTCAGTGCCTACAACAGACTCCTGTAAGGCAATGAGAATGAACAAACTATAACCACAGGCAACAGGAGGGAAGAATCTCACACATATAATGTGAAGCCATGAAAGACTGACAACCGGAAATAAATTATACTTACCGAAAATTCATAATCTAAGGTGTTGGAAGTGAAGATGGTGGTTTCCCTTGAGTGCTGGTGACAGGAAAGGGACATGAATGGGGCCTTAGGGTTTTGCTCACATGTTGCATCACTGTGTGAAAATTCATCCACTACACACCTATGAAAACAGTATGAATATACTCTTTTGTAAGTATATTATATTTCAATCAAAAATTTAAAACATGTCTCAAAAATAGATGCTGTCTGAGGGTCTTGCCAGTATATGCTCTTAAGTGCAAAGGGCTTAGGAAGGGGTAGCCTGGGGGACACTGCCAAGGGATGGAATCCAGGGAAGACACATAGAGGGAGGAAACAGGAAGTCCTGGGGGCTCTCCAGAAGGAGAGTTGAGGCAACACAGCCCCCCACCCTCCACCCTCAGCAAAACATGGAGGACCTGAGAACAGGCAAGGGAAGAACAGAAATGGTCTCACACACTTGCAGATGGCCTTTCCTGTCAAGAAGTCCCCAGCACACAGCATCTCCTCATGCACAGAGTAGTTCTTGCCTTTGCCAACTCTTTGATCATATAACATATTACAGACATTGTTCTCATTGAAGCCCACCTTTCCCTCCTGGAGATGGAAGAGTTCGAGCAGAGGCACCATGAGGATGAGGAGGTAAGAGAAGTGCACTGCAGCTTAGCTACAGGCCACTCCCCACTCCCCACTATTCTTTACTGCTCACCACTCACCCCTGAGCGTGGGGTTTTCTCAGCACAGCTGAGCTCTCAGCACTGTTTCAGTCTTCTACCTCTGCCTAAGAAGCCCTCTCCCGTTTCTCGAACTTTTCCAAACTCATCCAATTCCCTCTACCTCTCTCATAGCAACAGACCACAACTCTTTTCTTCCACAAATCCCACCAACACACACCCTTCACTGGTGCTTAGCAACCATTCACCAGCCTACTTACCCTTTCACAAACCGTCCTATCCTTTCTCCATTTGTCTATCACTAAACTTTCCTTCCACCCACCAATCCCTCCATCTATCTACCTAGCTTTCCTTTTGTCCTATTCATCCACTCACCCTTCCATCCATTTGACCATCCACCCATCTTTTGACCCATCTCTCCATTCTCCCCTCCATCTACTGATATGTCCACTCACTGCATCTCTCTACCCACTATCCTTTCACCTACCCACCCACCCATCTTCCCTTATCCTCACTCATCTTCCCACCTACCCCTCCCCAATCCATCCTCTCATCCAATCACTCACTTATTAATCTGTCCTCATGTTAAGTATTTTTTAGACACTAGTGACACAGGAGAACATTTTCGGTTCACGGAGATCTGGTAAGTGAAGTGAATAAGTAGCATTATTTTAGATCTAATAAATGGTGTAAAGGGAATAGGGAGATGTGGTATGAGGGGTTGCCTATTTTAGCTCATGTGAGCCAGTAAAACTCCTCAGAAGAGGAGCTGAATTGTTCGTGTAAAGAAATGAGTCATACCAAGATGAGCAAGCAGAGCAAGAGAGGCTAGGCTGACAGCCACGGTGAAGGCCCCGAGGTGGGGGTGGCTGCAGCATATTCAAAGCAGGAAGGAGACCTGGTGGCTGGGATGGCATGAACAAGGGATGCAGTAGGAGATATGCAGGGAGGATTGGGGGCCGATGTTATTCAGAGCAAAGGTACGGAGTCTGGACTTCTTTTGAAGCATAAATGAGAAGGCACTGAGGGTAGTAAGCAGAGAACTGGAATGTCTCCTGCTCTAAAGGAAACACTCAGCTGTGTGGAGACTAAAGCAGAGCACACAGGGTGGAGCTAGGAGACCAGTCTGGAGGTGCAGGCAAGAAATGATGGTCTATGGGACCAAAGTGCAGCAGTAGAGCACCTACCACTTGCCAGGTACAGGGCACAGACTGGAATATTAAAACCAGAAAGACAAGGTCCCTGTTCTCAAAGAGGAAGCAGTCTTTCTGTGTGTATTTGTGGGTGTGGGTGTGGTGTGTTGTGTTTCTGTGAGTATTTCTGTGGGTGTGTGAGTATGTATGGTATGGGAACACTGGGGACATGGTTCTTCTATGACAGGGAGAGTTACTGACGCACTAGCAGGCACATCCTACCCAGTGAAGATAGGGTCCATCCAAAATGCCCGTAGACCTCTGCTGAGAAACTCTGTACCGAGTAATTACAAATATATTTGCTTTTTCCACCTAATTATGCACCATAAGCATTTCCCCAAACCATAAGCAGTCCTCTCTTTAATAAAGACCCTTGCTCATAAGTCTTTGCCTATATTTCTCCTTTTTCAATCTTAAAACACTCAAAATTTTTCCTGCATTATTCAGTTCACCTAATAAGCCTACAAAGTAGATAGCTGACCTGGGTTGGGAGAAGAGCAAAGCAGGCTTCAGGGAGGTCAAACACTCTTAAGTCATAATAATTCTAACTTGATCCTGCAGGCTCAGAGATCAGAGGTCATAAATGTGTTTTCTCTCCACTTTTCCCAAGAGCCTCCTATAGCAATGGGAAATCAGTGTGTCGGTGGCCTGGAATGAACCAGTCCCCAATCATGACTTCTGAGTTGAATCAAGTCAACTCACATCCATGGTTGATTAAAACCTTAGAGTCAATACTCAGAAAGACTCCAAGAACCCAATTCTTGATTCCAAAAGTCAAAGATTCCCAGATTTTCAGAGATCTGGACTTAGGGAACACTGAATCTTTAGAATCACACACTTTCACAACTAGGACATCAGTCCAGTCCTTTTGATATGAGGCACGGCAAGCCAAGGTCCAGTGGCCACTTTGCCTGGGGACTCCTCTGTCCTCCTCCCTTTCTCCTCCTCCCTGCCTCATCTGCCCCCCAGCCTCTCCTATGCCCCCTTACTTTCCTCACTGAACACCCCCCAGCCAGATATCGCAGGATGTGTTACTGGGTAGCTGCATGTCAGGAGCTGGGAGGCAGGCGGGGATGACATAGGAGGTGAAGTTCACGGGAAAGAGCAGCTTCAGCACGGCTATGTCATTCCCAAAGGTTTAAATTTATCAAAGTCTGGGTACATGATAATCCAACTCATGCATATATTCTGGGTGTGCCTGGTGTGCTGGTACAGCTGGGGTGTTTCCAAACAAAACCCGGTAGTTCTTCAGGATGTGAGATTTTTCTGGAGGAGGAAGGGTGTATTTTCACCATCATATCTGAGTGTGGGCTAGCTCTCTTTGCATCCTCATCTAACTGCCCACAGCCCTCTGGGCCCCTCTGCCCCCCATGATGCCAGGCAGCTTTTGTCTCCCCATTTCTAATGATAAGGAGCCCTTCTTTCTTGAGGATAATTGATATTCTACTTACAACCACAGCATATGGCTTCTCCATCACACACTAGAATTGGAGGAGCATTGAATCTTAGGGCTGGATGGTGGAATAGGGGGGGTCATCAAATGAAGGCCTTTTGATTGTACACAGAAGGAGTTCTGGTTCAATTCCAGCTCTAACATCACCCTTCTGAAGGCTCCCTACATCCCCCCTTCCGGCCCCACACTTTTCCCGACCCCTCCTTTCTTTAAACATCTTCCTGTCCAAGGGCTGCATCTCCACTCGTTATAAACACTTAGAACAGATTTGTTAAATGAGCAAATGAGCACAGGAAATGGGACCTTGCCTTGTTCCCTGAATACAAGTGGTGAAACTTCCCACCTCCCTGAGCTTGCATGCATGGCTCATCTGCCCGGACACCCTCCCCCTTGCTCCCCTCCAGCAAGCCCCTCCCTCTCCACAACCACTGGAGCACAGAGCTTCTCCTGACCTCTCCCACCACCATGTGGTCTGCCCTTCTCACCCATGTTGGGCTTTCTCTTCTGACAGGATGGAGTCATGGTGAGGTGGGGGCTTGCCATCCTTAATGCCACAGAGAAGCATGCATGGAGTGTGGCACAGAGTAGGTACTGGCAGGACTTTGCGTTCTCAAAGCTCCAGCTCCTGGACCTGGGCTGTGATGCCCCTGCTCCCTGGAGAGCCCTCTTCATCTGTTCAGAAGCTGGGCACTGATACAGGCCCAGGACGAACAGTGAGTTAGACACCTGAGCAGCTATGTCACTCTCCCAGGGAAACCCATCTCCCATTTATGCAACCTGGCAGCAGGGTTCACCCCATTCACACCAGTGACCACAGCTCTTTCTGGGAATTCAGTTTTGCACAAGTAAGAAGAAGAATGGACCAGCTGCTGGCCATACACACAGTTCCAATTCCTTGCCTAGAGTCTGACACCCAGGAATGTGGGGACACTGAGAAGAAGCTGTGGTCTGAGGTTGGTCCACACCTCATGGTAGCCAAGACCAACATTATCAGTCTCCTGGGGTGCATCTGTGTTGGGGGACAGGTACAAGGGCTGAAGGCAGAGCATGAGGAGGATCAGACAGGTGAGTGTGGAGGATAGTCCAGGTGGAGGGTACACAGGTCAAAGTCAGGGATGACATGCATTTGAAAGCCACAGACTGCCCCAGAGAAAAGCCCAGAAGACTGTTGTGGGATGCCCATCACCACTGTTCTCCCCTTCCCCTGCAAACCCCTCCCCTGCCAGCACCTCTGCTGGCACCCTAGGAGGGAGGACTCACTTGAGAAAGCAGTGGGCAGCAGAAACCAGCCAGTGGGAGTTGATGAGGGTGGCTCCACAGACATGCGAGCCTTGGCATAGCAGGCTGGCTTGCCATGGCCACTTGCCCGCCACCACATCCAGGCCACCATAGATCTTCCCTATCACCTTGGGTTTCCCTCACACTGTGGAGATGCCCCTGCCTCCTATGACACTGGTAGTACCTCAGATGCCACTACCAGGGAGGGCCTGTCCACTTCATAGTTAGGAAACCAAGGCCAAGCATCCAGAGGCCTAGCCAAAATGACAAGGTGCCACTAAGAACTGGACAGCAGAGGACAACTGAGCAAGGCCTTTGGGGATGAGGGCTCAGTGGTCTGGTGGGCGAGGCAGGGGGACCAAGGGCAGCCACAGCAGCTGACACAGCAGCATCTCCATGGTGACGGATATCCCTGCATGAGCCTGTGAAGGGCTGGGCCATCACAGCCATTACTTCCCTCACTTAGCATACCTCAGTGCCTACTCTGCAGATCCAAGAACTGCAGGCCTCAGAGGCTGCCAATATTACTTGCTCAAGGTCATGGTTGCTAAATGCTTGTGCCCCCTCCACTTCATCCCAGTATATCAGGGAAATAGGTTCACAGGCAGAAGTGTGTGGTGCTGTGTGACCTCAGGAAAGTCACTCCCCCTCTCTGACTCAGGACCCTCCATTTCTAAAAGAGGGAGTGGGCTAATGAAGACAGCCCTGGTTCTAGGACTCACACTTGGGAGGGCAGGAGTGTGCCCAGGCCCCCTGAGAGTGGGCATCCCGGTCTAGGGCTTGTGCTCCCAGGGCCTCAGGGAGGGAAGTGAGACCCCTGGGCCCCAGACTAAGGGCCACTTATTTAGCAGTCCTGGTGCTTTCCGCCAGCCAGCCTCCCAGCCTCAGGACCAGACCCTGCTACCTGACCCGTTCCACAGCCCCACAAAGGTCCTGGGGCAGTTCCCTCCCAGAGGCCCCACTGTGGGGGCCTGTGACCCAACCTGTGTTGAGGTGATGTCTGGGCTGCCTGTTTGGAGGGAAGGGCAGAGAGAAGATGAGATACAGTGACTCAGGTCACCCAGGCCCTGGTCACAGCGCATCCCACTGAGGCCCTCTTGTGTAACCCGTCTCAACCCCGCCCTGAGGCCCCAGTTGCACCTGAGGCTCCAGGAGCCAACCACTGCCCATCAGGTGTCAGAGCACCACTCTCCACTGGCCTCTTCGCACCTGGAGCCTGACCAAGGGCGGCCAAGTCCCTGTTGGAGGACCCCCACAGCTCCAGGGTGGCTGGGGGAAGCAGCAGCGTCCAGAGGAGGGCCACAGGCTGGCCTTGGACTTCAGAGATCCACACCTCCATGCCCATTATCAAGGTTGCTGACCCCTGCCTGACCCCGCCCTGACCCTGGTCTTAACCAGCCTTGAGTCTTAACCTAAGCCTGGGCCCTGGCCCTTCCCTGACCCTGCACAAGCCCAGCCCTGCTCCCATTCTGGCCTTATTAACTGTTTAAACAGCTCTGTTGAGGTGTGATTTATATACCATGAAGTTCACTTATTACAAGGACAATTCAATGATTTTCAGTACATTTTTATTTCCTTATTTTTATTTAGATAAATTTTGTATTTTAGAATAGCTTTAGATTTATGAAAAAGTTGCAAAGACAATGCAAAGAGTTCCCATATCCCTCTCACCCAATTTCCCCTAATATTAAAATCTCATATTTGTATGGCCCATTTGTCACAACTGGTGAGCCAATAGTGACACATTAGTATCAACTAAAGTCCATTCTTCATCTCTTTTTCATTTTTTAAAGTTTAAAGTGTACATTGACGGTGAAATCAAAAGCTTCACAGATGAACAAGAGCTAAAACATTTCAGCACCACCAAACCAGCTTTACAACAAATATTAAATAAGGAACTTCTCTAGTCATCAAATCATAAGAAAAGAGAACAAAAAGAAGAAAGGTTAAAAAAAAAAAAAAAAAAAGACCTAGAACATATTGCTTTGGCTGTTCAGGGATTTTGTGGTTCCTGAAAAAATCTGGAATTATTTTTTCTAGTTCTGTGAGGAATGTTGTGAGTATTTTGATGGGGGTTGCATAGGATTTGTGGATTGATTTGGGTAGTGTGGCCATTTTGAGACTGTTGATTCTTCCAATCCAAAGCACAAGAAATCTTTCCATTTCCTTGCGTCATTTTGGTTTTCAGAGTATAGGTAACCCCCTTGGTTAAGTTTATTTCTAGGTATTTTGTTGTTTTCAGTGTACTGGAAATGTTTATGCTGGTTATAATTCTGGTTTTTGAAATTTAAAAAAAGTGAATGAAGGGCCACAAATGGCAAAATATCCTTCTTTCTTATGGGTGAGTTTTATTCCATTACGTATGTATATATATATGCTGCATCTTTATTATCTATTTAAATATTGGTGTGCACTTAGGAGGCTTCCATATCTGGGCAATTATAAATAATGTTGCTGTTAATAGCAGGATGTATGTATCTTTTTGAATTAATTCTTATTTTGTGGTTGGCTTTATTCCTTTGATAACTATGTAATTTTAAAAAGCTAAAGCTCTAAACATTCTTAGAAACACTGAACAGTACATACATGTAAATTTAAAAATATATGTGCAGTAAAAAAATAAAAGAAGAAGAAGAAAAAGAAATGAGCTATCAAGCCATGGAAGACATGTAAGAAACTTAAAAGACATAGCACTAAATGAAAGAAGCCAGTCTGAAAAGGCTACCAACTGTACGATTCCAACCAAATAATAATCTGGAAAAGGCACAGCTGCAGAAACAATAATAAGATCATGGTTTCTAGGGGCTTGGGGAGAGAGAGGAAGGGAGGAATGAATAAATGGAGCACAAGGGATTTTTACGGCAATGAAGTTATTCTGTATGATACTACAATGGTGGCTACACGTCATTACGCATTTGTCAAAACCCATAGAAGGTACAACATCAAGAGTGAACCCTTATGTAAACTGTGGACTTTGGTTGATAATAATGTGCTCACGCTGATTCTTCAATTGCACCAAATATGCCACGTTGATGAGTGATGTTGAGGGTAGGGGAGTATATATGGTTGAGTGGGGAGGGCTATGTGTGAACGCTCTGTATTTTCTGCTAAATTCTGCCGTGAACCTGAAAGTGCTCTAAAAACGTAAAGCCTATTAATAAAAAATACATATATAAACAAAACAAAACAAAAAAGAAAGCTTGCTGACATTTCCATATCAATTGCTGTAAATCTATGATTAGTATCAGGAAAATTGGCATCTTTACTAAGCTGAGCCTTCCAAATCATAAAAACAGTGACTCTCCATTTATTTAGAACCTCTTGCATTCTTTCATCAGCACTTCATAGTTTTTAGTTTACAAGTTCTATATGTATTTTATTAGATTTACACCTATGTACTTCATTTTTTCCAGTAATTACAACTGGTGTTTTATTTTGAAAGTATGCTGTATGAATATTTGTTTTTATTATTTAAAAGTGCAGTTGATTTTTGAATGCTGATATTACAATGTTACTGAACTCACTTATCAGTTCTAGAAGTTTTTTGTAGATTTTTTTTTTTTTTGGATTATCTCCATCTACATAGATAATCATGTCACCTGCAATAGCAATAATTTTATTTTATTTCTTCCTTTAGAACTGGAAGGACTTTTCCTGTCTTTTGCAGTATCTATAATTTCCAGTACTATAAAGAATAAGCATAGTAAGAGTAAACACCTTGCCTTGTTCCCGGTCTTAGGGAGAGAGAATTCAGTCTTTGATCATAAGAAGTAGTTTTAATTGTAGGTTTTTGTAAATGTTCTTTATCCATTGAAGTTGACTTCATCCCAGGAACACAAGGATGGTTCAACATACAGAAATCCATCAATGTAATACACCACATCAACAAGACAAAGGACAAAAAACACGTTTATCTCAATAGATACAGAAAAAGCATTTGATAAAGTGTAACACCCTTTACGATAAAAACCCTCACCAATGTGCGTATAGAGGGAACATATCTCAACATGATGAAAGCTATTTATAACAAACCTACAGCCAGCATAGTACTCAATGGTGAAAAATGGGAAACCTTCCCAATAAAATCTAGGACAATACAAGGTCTCACCACCCTTACCACTTCTATTCAAATAGTCTTGGAAGCCCTAGCCACAGCATTCAGGGAAGAAAAAGAAATAAAGGGGATCCAAATTGGAAAAGAAGAGTTAAAATTGTCTCTATATGTAGATGGCATGATACTGTATATAGAAAACCCTAAAAACTCCACACAAAAATTACTAGAATTAATAGAAGAATTCAGCAAGGTAGCAGGATACAAGAATAATGTAGAGTAATCAGTTGCATTTCTTTATGCTAATGATGAATCAATGGGAAAAGAAAGTAAAGAAACATTCCCTTTTAAAATATCACCCAAAGTAAAAAAACACCTAGGAATAAATCTAACCAAGGAGGTCAAAGACATATGGAGAACTACAAGACATTGATTAAGGAAATTGAAGAAACTTACAAAAACGGAAAGATATCTCATACTCCTGGATTGGAAGAATCAATAATGTTAAAATGGTCACACTGCCCAAGGCAATCTACAGATTTAATGCAATCTCTATCAAATTGCCCAGGACATATTTCACAGAACTGGAGCAAATCATAATGAAACTTATATGGAATCACAAAAGACCCAGAATTGCCAAAGCATTACTGAAGTAAAAGAATGAAACTGGAGGAATAACTCTCCCAGACTTCAGACAATAATACAGACCGACAGTTATCCAAACAGCATTGTATTGGTACAAAAACAGGCATATGGATCAATGGAACAGAATAGAGAGCCCAGAAATGAACCCACAAACTTTTGGTCAATTAATCTTTGATAAAGGAGGCAAGAACATACATTGGAATAAAGGTAGACTCTTTAGGAAACTGTGTTGGGAAAACTGGACAGCAGCATGTAAATTAGTGATGCTAGACCACTCCCTCACACCACACACAACAATAAACTCAAAATGGATTAAAGACCTATAAAAAGACAAAACACAATAAACCTCCTAGAAGAAAACATAGGCTGTGGAGAAATGGAAACCCTCCTACACTGTTGGTGGGAATGCAGTTTGGTGCAACCATTGCGGAAATTAGTATGGAGATTCCGCAAAAGATTAAGAATAGACTTACCATATGACCCAGCAATCCCACTCTTCGGCGTATATTCAGAAGGAACCCTAATTCAAAAAGACACCTGCACCCCAATGTTCACAGCAGCACTATTCACAGTAGCTAAGACATAGAAACAACCTAAATGTCCATCTAGAGGATGACAGGATGAAGAAGTTGTGGTATATTTATACAACGGAATTACTATTCAGCCATAAAAAAATGAAAACATAATGCCATTTGCAGCAACATGGATGTCCCTGGAGAATGTCATTCTAAGTGCAGTAAGCCAGAAAGAGAAAGAAAAATACCATATGATATCACTCATGTGGAATCTGAAAAAAAAAAAAAGAAAAGAAAAGACTAATAAACTTAAAATAGAAACAGACTCACACACATAGAATACAAACTTGTGGTTGCCAAGGGCAATCGGGGTGGAAAGGGACAGACTGTGAGTTCTAGATTTGTAGATAGTGACAGGTATATATAGAATAGATAAACAAGTTAATACAGTATAGCACAGGGAAATATATTCAAGATCTTGCAGTAAGTAGCTCACGGGGACATAGAATATGAAAATGAGTATATATGTATATATTCACGTATGACTGAAAAATTGTGCTGTATGCCAGAAATTGACACAGCATTGTAAACCAACTACAACTCAATAAAAATAAATTTAAAAAATATATGAAGGTCTTTCATATTTATTTATTCAGGTCATATTCATTGAGCACAATTTATTGAGTTATGCCAGAAACTGTTCTTGACTGGGAAGCCACTGGAATTACAGCTGCTATGTTGGAGGGCGCAGCACCAGTATGTGTCACACCATGGAGAAGAAAGACATTGTCAGATTTATACATTTCACATGTTGGCAAGGAGCAGTTCTGCTAAAATATAACCAGTTAAGAAATGCCTTATTGTAGGATATAGTAATGTTATGAGGGAATGCAGTGACAGAAGTTTCAGGCTCAATCTAAAAATGACTTAAAAGGGAGAGAGGAAGAGTAATATTTCATCAGGGCTTACCCAAGGATGATATTATTTTGGGGAATTATAGTCATTAGAGAGTTATACTCTGTAGTGAGTTGGCAGAGTTGTACTACATAGTGAGTTGGCGGTAATATCCCAAATGTAGGAAATATTCTGTAAAACAATCCAATTCCATTTGGGATTATCCACTCACATTTCTCAGTAGTCTAGGTTCTTTTTCTGGTATCAAATTAGAACACATTATCTTGACCCACTATGAAACTGCCTTCATTGAATTATGCCTAAGGGTAATATCCTCAGCATTTACTGAGGGACAGCCTTATGAATTTCATTGCCGCATCTGTCACGGAAGTAAGGACACTGTCTAACATCACTCATCCCTCCCTCATGTGACATTCCCTCCAAAAACGTCCCCCTGCCCTCCCTTCCCTCATCCCATCTTTCATTTGCTTTCTTTGTTTTAACTTCTGAATGCAATAAATGTAATTAAGTTCTAATGATACTAACTACATGGAACCCTGGCCATCCTCTCTCTTTGACTTCCTACTCCTTTTTATAACTCCTTAGTTCTAATTTATTTTCACTTGTGTTATTTTATTTCTTCCTTGTATTTTTTGGTAATGGGTCTTTTGCTCTGACTTCAAATAAGTAAAATTATTACTTCCTAGGCATTTTGCTATTGGGAAGAACAGCAGTGGCAGGAGGATTTGATCTTGCATGCCAGCACTGGGCAGTGGTGATGGCTGCCTGGAGCCTGGTATGGGGAAGGAAAGGCGTGCTCTGCTTGATTGGTAGTGTCTGCGGTGAGCATGTTAGGAGAACTCGTTGGCATTTCTACCAGGTGTTTGACATCTATGTCTTAAGTCGAATACATGACTATACTAATAACAAGAAAGCATAAACAAGTGAATTAATGGCTTTCTGACTTATAAACCAGTGATTTGTAAGTTTTATTGTCCCACACCCACTCTCCAAAGCATGATTATACCTATGTAAAATAAAATTTTAAAAAATTGGGATCCTTAACTGCGATAAAAAAAATAAAATAAAATAGTACAACCACCCCTGGCCTTTGCCAGGTTCCCCTAAGATCTGGATGCCCTGATTGTAAAGATGCAGAAACTGAAACTGTAGAGGATGGAGGGCTGTCTTGGTCTCCCAACCGGCACCCTGCATGCGGGAGAGTTGGAGGCCAAACCAGGCCCCTTTGGGCAAGGAAGTGGGCCAGGATGTCCACCCCTGCGTGGCTCCTTTGGAAAGGGGTCCGCTGCCGCCGCCGAGGAAACTTTCGCAACTGCAGGCTGGGGCTGCGGCAGGGGCCGGGCGGAGAAGCCTCCAGACTTGGAATTAGAGGGAAGTGGACCCAGAGGAAGTGGGATAGAGGTGATGGCCGGTTTAACGCCAAGAGTGTCCAAACGTGCAAAGTGCGATCCCTCGGCCCTTCCGAAGGAGATGGAGGGCGCCGTCAGGTCTCGAGCCTCGGGCTGGCCTTTGCGGGGTGGGGCGGGGAACACAGAACCGGGCCCGGGCGCGGGAGCCGGCTGTGGGGCAGAGAACTCGGTGGGCCCGGGGTGGGCGACTCACCCCGGCCGCCAAGCGGCTCCAGGGCTAAGACGTGCCCCCGGCCCAGCACGGCCCCAGCCCGGCCCCTACGGGGCGCCTCGGCCGTGGCGATCCTGGCGGACGTCCCCGCGCCGCTCCCAGACAGGCGGGCAGGACGGCTCGGCGCGGTCCCCGGGACACCCCGAGCCGGAGTCGGGGAGGGGCGGGGTGGGGAGGGCCCGGGGGAGGGGTGCGCAGGTGAGCGGAGGACTGGGGGTGGCCCCAGTGCCAACGAGGGGCGGGCCCCAATCAGCTGTCCTTCGCACCCCCTCCCTAGGAGCGGGGACCTCCGCCTGGGGACGCTCAGCCCTCAGTTCCCCAGCTGGTCAGTCTTTCTGCCGCCAAAAGGAAACCGGGCGGGGGTGAGGGTGGGGGGCGGCAGCGACCTGAAGGCAGCGCGGAAGGAAGTAGAGCCTCACGTGCTGGAGGTGGCAACAGCGGTGACCTGGACATCGGTATTCCCGCGCTCCCAGCTGTGTCCCTTGAGGCAAGTCACTCAGCCTCTCAGAAACCTGGTGAGATCGGAGGCGGAAGTGATTCCCACCACCAAGAAATCCTTTCCAACAACTGCGGAGCGCCTTGTGTTCTGGGCCAGATCTCTTCCTCACTTGGGTACCTGAAAGCTGGGAGGGGACTTCAGAAGCTGGGAGATTGAGCCAGGAGGGCAGGGGAGCAGCCCAGAGGCAGTGAACTTATCAAGGCTTCCCTGTCCCCACCCCCAGAGTCTTTTGGTCCCTGGGTTAACACCACCCCAGACCGTGAAAGGGGGCTGTGTGCGCTGGCAGCTGCTGAAAGGGAGGCAGCCTGGTGACCAGATGGGCTTGGTGGCCTCTAAGGTGACTTGGCTGGAAAAATCCCAGCAGGACCCAAATTCTCGGAGGAGATAAGGGAGCTAATGGATATGCAAACTTGCACCTGAGCCTCTGGGGGAGGGGCTGGAGGCCTTGGGAGCAATTGGCTATTAACAGGGAAGGAAAAAGCAGTCTGCCCCATCTCCTGCTCCCTTCGACCCTTCCTCCAAGAGCCAACACAGGAGCCATCATCAATCAGAGTCATAACTGCAAGATTCTAACTTTGTAAATTGGGGAAACTGAGGCCTACAGCTAATCCTTGGGAAGAATGAGCCAAGTGCCTGAATTGCCAGCCATTTTCTAACACCTTGATTTTCAGGCCAGGCCTTTCCCTGCTAGCCTCGGGTCTTCTGTGTTGCCCCCTCCCAACTCTATCCTCCTGAACAGTAGCACCCCTAGCCTCATTCCCTTCTCCCAGGTACAGAGAGGGAAACCAAGAGTGCCCAGCCTGGGGAAACTGCTTTGTTCAAATCTGGCAGGACAAGCCATGCAGATCCCACCCTGGGCCTCCCTGGAGAGTAGGGGTGGAGGGCTGGCAAGTCAGGTGGCTTCTTCCCTCCAAAGTGAAAGGGTGGGTGGTAAAGGGAGGGAACTTTTGCCAGATCTTGTCCTGAATTTGGAGAATATGGTGCTAAATTCTGAGCAGACTCCATAGTGACTCTGGGGCAGGAAGACATCTGGAGCAGGAAGCCCTGCCAGCAGGAATGCAGTGTCTCAGCATGAGGCTTGGTGTGGGCTCAGACCACACATACACACACACACACACACACACACCCCCAATGTACACTCCACTCTGGGCACCTACCCCCTCCCTGTGCAGATAAGCCTGAGCCCTCCAGTGAGGGGGCTGGGATCCCCCTTTCCAGGGGCCACGTGTTGCCCTTCCTTTTGCCTTCTGCTGCCCTGACTGTGGCAGCCCTGTCACCACCCAGAGGGTACTGTGGCCTGCAGGACCCCTTCTGCAGTCCCTTCTTCATCCTGCCTTCCACTGTAGGAGAATCAACTTCCTTTGAGTGATGCTTGCAGGAGTGGAAGGGGCCACACAGCCACCCCGTCACTGCCTACCTGAGGAGGGAGCAGCTGCGGTGAGTTCCTGAGACACATGACAGCCCCAGCAGAGTCATCACTCAGGCTGAGGCCTGCAGCTCTCAACCTGCATGGGGAGGTGCCAGCTTCAGGAAGCACATTTCCTGCAAGCTCAGCAGCGAGTGAAGCCCTGTGGGAGGAACAGTAAAGCCAAGAGCCTGGGGCAGCTCCTGCCAGACTAGAGATGGCTGGAAGCTGTGGGGAGGAGCCATCCCTTGTGGCCTGGAAGGCTGCCTCTGGGGATGGTGGGTCAAAAGCACCCCAGGGCAAGCGAGAAATCCAGGAGTCAGCTTCCTGGTTCCACCCTCAGCCTAATAACTACAGCTTCTGAAGAAATTCACCCCCAAGGTGGGGCTGGCTGTGTGGCTGCTGAGAGCTCTGATGTTGAAATCCTCGGGCCCCAGGGAGGAGAGCTGGCTGCCACAATCGTAGAGGTGGATTTTAGCTTGAATTCATCCAGCCTTGGAAAGGCATTCAACAGCTCCCTGGCCTGCCTGTTTCACATGTGTCTCCACTCCTGGTTTGTTCTGCATTCCTTAGAGCACTGCTGGCCCTGCATGGTTGTCACAGGTGGGGATCTGACCATATCAGCATTCCAATCCACCTTTTTCAACCTGTCACTTCCCTGCTGAAAAATTTTCAAAGTGTCCCCAGAACTTCAAGGTGAACTTCAAACCGTATCTTCCAGCTTTCAAGGCTCCCATCTTCCTTTCCAGTCTTATCTCAGTTTCCCCTTCAGCCACTGCCCTAAACTGAGCACCCCACTTGCATTCACCCCCTCACTCTGCATTTCTCTCCTCCATCTATCCATGTCTTGTTCATCCTCTCACACCCACAGGCCCCTGCTCTGAACTCTCAGGATGCTCTGGTGTATTCCACATGAGCTCTTTGTGCTCTCTACCATGTAGCATTATTTCATTCATGCCAACTCAGTCACTGCCACTCGACTATTATATTTAGGAAGAAAGAAAAGTGCTCTCTCTGTACTCCCACTGTACCAGGACCCAAGAATTGACTTAGGGGTGAATCCCATTTTGTGAGCATTCTCCCTGCCAAGGGCTACACCTGACACTAGGTGGCACCAAGGAGCCCGTCCCACTTGGGACCAGATGTTCTGACCTGACAACTCCTGAGGCACAGATACCCTTGATCTTTCCTATGAAAATAAAGGCAGCCATCCAGACAAAAGGTAAGACAATTATATCAAGGTGTGAATTATATCCTGGTTCCTGAGGAGGCAACACACAATCTCTGCCAAGATTCCTTCCAAATAGAGACAGCACAGAAGCATCCACTGAAGCCAAGCTTTGATCTTTCCCTCAGGCTGACTAGGGGACAGCGTGGGTCTAGGGCACCCAGCAGCACCCATGCCCCTTTCTGACATGGCCTCTGGGGTTAGGACTGGGGATGAAGGGTGAATCAAGCCAGAAATCTGGCAGAGGGCCACTGCCCCCTACCTGATTCAAACATACCCCCAGGGCAGGCAGCCTAGCACCAGTTTTCAAGCCAACCTGGAGCTAATGAAGCCAGCTGGAGCTCCCAGGAAAGAGGCAGGCAGACCATCCCTGGCTTGAAGGCAAGTACCATGGTGGTTGGTGGTCCTCAGGGATGGTGCACTGCTGGGCTGTCCCTCCCAGGCAAGGCTAACTTGCAGCCCTGTCGAAGGTTATTCCTGGGGATAATCTTTCTCAAATGGGTGCAGAAAACCTCAGGTGAGTGCAGGAAGTCATCTAGCTGTGGCCTCCTCTCCTGCCCACCCAGATCCTCTGGGTGAGTCAGCAGTGGGTCCTGGCAGCATCCACACCTAGTACAGTGAAGGGCACATCACGCAAGGCCAGCTGGTGCCGGCAGAGCATGACTGTCTCACCAAGACAGGCCAGGGCAGAAGGGGGCTCGGAACCTGCCTCCTGTTTACTGCTGGCTCTCTAGCATCCCTTCCCCTGTCCAGGCTTCCTCTACCAGGGATCATTCCAATAAAACAGGTATCTTTACAAAAGGGTGCAGGAAGAGTATGTCCCTCCACTAAAAGGAGCAAACCTCAGGGGAATGGGAATAGCTCTGTGGTAGAGTATGTGTTTAACATGCACAAGGTTCTGGGTTCAATCCCCAGTGAATCCATTAGAAAAAAATAAATACACACACACATACACAAAAGAATAAAATAATGCCATTTGCAGCAACATGCATGGACCTGGAGATTGTCATTCTAATTGACGTAAGCCAGAAAGAGAAAGAAAAATACCATATGATATCACTCATATGTGGAATCTAAAAAAAAAAAAAAAAAAGGAAGACACTAATGAACTTGTCTATGAAAGAGACTCGCAGACATAGCAAACAAACTTGTGGGTTACTGGGGTAAAGGGGAAGGGAGGAGATAAGTTTGGGAGTTTGACATTTGCAGATGTTAACCACTATATGTAAAAATAAAGAACAAATTTCTATATAGCACAGGGAACTATATTCAATATCTTGTAGTAACCTTTATTAAAAATATGAAAACAAATATATATATGTATATGCATGACTGGGACACTCTGCTGTACACCAATATTACACATTGTAACTGACTATACTTCAATTAAAAAAAAGAAAGAAAAGGAAATCTTACCATGGAGAACAAGAAAGAAAGAAAGAAAGAAAGAAAGAAAGAAAGAAAGAAAGAAAGAAAGAAAGAAAGAGAAAGAAAGAAAGAAAGGAAGAAAGGAAGAAAGGAAGGAAGGAAGGAAGGAAGGAAGGAAAGAAAGAAAGAAAGAAAGAAGAAAGAATGAAGAAAGAAAGAAAGAAAGAAAGAAAGAAAGAAAGAAAGAAAGAAAGAAATGGGCCCCTTTTTAATAAATCTTACTAGCACTACTTCATGCGTAGGTAAAATGGGGTTCTTCCTAGAAGGGGAGATTTAAGGAGCCTGATCCCTAAATCTCTCTCCCATTGGCTTTTATTATATGGAAGTGTACAATTTGAGATAAATTTTTAGTCTAAAAGCTGGCTCTTACTGACTGTTTTTGCTAAAAGACAAATAGTCTATAGAGGGGTAATATTTTAGATCTTCCCAGCTAATTAATTGGTTGGCTACTAGTTAAAAAGAAGATGGGGATGGGTAATACTTTAGGAATGCATGAACAGCCAGAGGAAGGAGGGGCCACAGAGCTAGATTTTGCTAATTTCACAGTCTTGCCTGGCTTAGTCCAATAACCCACTTGAGGTAAGCAATGAGTAAGCTTATAGATGAAACATCATTGGTCCTAAAATATGAGGCATGTGGTAATTCTCTAACTAGGAGTTGAAAGGAATAGACAGGCAACCATTAATGATGCAAATAGCATCTTATATACAGGTGGAAAATTCTTACATTTTTTAGTAAACAATTTTTTACTCAAATTCTCTCAAATCCAACAGACATGTTTCTGGGGGGAGTTTTTTTTTTTTAATTGGTGTAATAGGAGAAATGGACAATGCCATTCATTTATTCATTCAATCATTCTGTGAATAAATTGACCAATGTTCCTTCTGTGCTTACAGGGGTCTGGTACAGGGATTCTGGATACAAAAGTAATGGAAGACAAAGCCCTGCCTCTGAAAAGGTCACATCTGCGTTGGGAGATGAATGGCACATACGTGAAACAACTGGGGAAAACACAAGTCTTGATAAAATCAAATGTTAGGGTGCTTGGTTCAGACTGCAAGCACTATAGAAACTCTGAAGCAAGAAAGATCACACAAGGAGAGAAAACAAAGAGCAGTTACTTTGAAAGGGATTGCATGAAGCTGCTCTTCCTGTCTCAGATGTCAGCAGTAAACTCTGTGCCTCTTATCACCCTGGGAAAGACTGAAATCAAGACTGTGTGATATTCCACACCTGTCCTGGACAAGTCTAGCACATCCCACTCTGAGCACAGTCTACCAAACACCTAGAGAAGGAACTCAACCATGGACTCTTGAAACTTCTAAAATAATTTTAAAAAATGAAAAAGAAACAATTTCTATTCTTGGTGTGTAAGTTCTTTGTGATTCATTATGAGCTTCATTATTCTGGTCTGTGGATTGTGATTTTGACCTGCTACATCCACAAAGTCAGGTTCATTTTTGTTCAAATTTAGGAAACTGTTGCCACAATTCCATAATCTAATATGCAGTACATATTTGAATGTACAAGCCAGCTGTTTGGTAGAATATCCTTTAGTTTGAGTTTTACCAATTGTTTCTTCATAATTAGTCATTTTATGTCTTAGAACCCATCTTAATTTGTGCTTCCACGAGGCCGGTCCCTTGGGTCGGGGAACTGAGGCAGTCATTTCAGGTCCAAGCTTGAGGGCTTATCATAGGCACTGTACCTTACCCATGTTGATGAAGCATCATTGAATTTAAATTTCAAATTTTCTGTCTTTAACAGTCTCTCAAAGAGCCTATGAAAGACACTAACAGCACGGACCCTTTCAAGTGTCATATCTTTTTTGTAAACCCCTGGATCCCTCACCCTTTCAGGGATTGCCCTGGCCCTATTCCTACATGGTGGTGAGAACAATCTAAATCCATTTGGACATGTCAGCACTTTTCCTCAATTCTGGTTCAGTTCTGGAGGCTTCTGAGGAGCTAACTTTTCATGATCCAAGAATGGGAATCTGCTTGATGAACTCAACTCTCCCTGCAGGTATCTACTGACCTGTGACCACCATGGTTGGTGCCTGGGCCTTGGTTCACACAGGCCACTTGGAAGATTGTCTCCATGGTACTTTCTGGACTCCTGGCTCTTTCTACTACTTTCCTACCACTCTCAAGCATGGACAGCAGGAAACTTGGTGAGTGAAATGAAATCCCTGACTTCCTAGGCCTTGCTGCCTCCCCGGAGCCCAAAGCAGGCAGAGTCTTTCTCTGTGTAAATCACTGATATGTGAATGTAGTCATCACCTCTCTTCTCAACCCTCCTTCCTCCAAATCTTCAGTCCTTTTTGGGTAAGAAAATCCTTCTCTTACCCGAAGTTTTGCCTTTACTCAAATCTTGTATGTAGACTAGTTGTTCTCAAAGCATGTTTCCTGGTCCACTAGCATCAGTATCACCCAGGAACTTGCTAGCATGCAAAGTATCTTCCACCCCAACTAGTCCTACTGAATCAGGAACTCATATTAAAGTAGGATCTGGTAATCTTTAATAATCTCTCCAGATGAATTGGATGCTAGATAAAGAAGTTTGAAAACTACATATCTACACATTGAGTTCTTTTTCTTCCCCTCATGCATTGGTTTTCAAAGTTTAACATACATCAGAATCACCTGGATGGTTCGTTAAAAAAGATATTTGAGTCCTACCTGCAAAATTTCTGATTCACCAGGTCTGAAGAAAGTCCTGAAAATTTGCATTTCTAACAAGTTTCCAGGTGATGCTGATGCTGCTGGCCGAGTGGCCATATTTCAGAGAACTGTTGTCCCTATAAGAGATTTTAGTTCCACAATTGTCACTTCTCTTCCTTCCATCTCTCCCAGTAAGATCCATCTAATTATTATTGCTAATGTAATCAAATGTATTCTCTAGAAATATGCTTACTTGTCGCTTTTTCCAATCCAGAACCATCTATCACAACTTTGTGAAGTTTACTTACATTTTTGAAAGCCAATATCTGATGTCACACCAGCAGTGCTTAAAGCTTTTCATCCCAGGTTCCTCTCTAATTCAAGGGCTCCCATAGCTAATCCAACTGTAGGACATCCCACAAGATTCAGAAATAGGAAAAAGGAGGTGGGCTTTTGGGAGTATCCTAAACCTTGTTTAGCACCATAGAAAGGCAGAAGATACAAGACTAAATAAAAGTCTGCGTGGACCTACCATTTCTATAAGAGGCTATCGATTATAAGTGACAATGAGCTCAGCTACTACTGATACTAGATAAAGAAAATAATCAGGAACAATAAACACTAAATTACCATACCAAAAAAAAAAAAAAAAACATTGCATACAAGAGCCAAGCAAACTTTCTGCTTACCCCAAAAGTGGTTCCAGAATATTAGACTTTGAGAATATGCAATGTGGACATGTATATGGTATGAAAGTGAGAAAGTCCTAAGCCCAAGCTGCCTTCGGTCTCTAATCAGTAACAAACCCTCCCTGCACAGCCTTTCATAAGTAATTGGTCCTGAAGGAATTGATCCCATTCAAAGTTGAGTAATAGTCAGAAAACAGCCACAAAGAAAAAAAAAACTACATAACAAGCAAAAATCAGGTGAAGGATGTTCACCAGATGAAGACATGCCACAGAATATGTTTTTCATTAATTATCAACTAAATTAAAGAAAATGTGGTCTCTAGAAATAAGAAATTAAAAGAGAGGAAAGTATTCAAATGTATGAAGAAAGGAGCTGATGAGTGAGTAGTCAAAGCTTTGGAAAGGGTGAAAGAGTGAAATAAAACCATTATAGATCCAGAAGCCACAAAGAATCAATAACAAGGGAAAGAAGGCAAGACAGAAGCAAATGTAAAAGAACATAATTAAATAGACTCTAAGACAAAAAGGAGCATACAGAAGACAAAGGATAACTATCCTTACTGAATTAGAGGAAAAGAACAGTTTAAATAGAAAAAGGTGCTAAAGTTATAAGAAAAAGCTTTGGAGGATGCTGAAGACTTGAATCTCTTGACCTCACCTCCTTCAGGACTTTGTATGAATTTCACCACATCAATAAGCTTTTTCCTGATGGCCATAGTTAAAACATACACCTGGATTCTATCTCCCTTCCCTACTTAATTTTTCTCAAAGCAATACCTGAAGTATAAATTACACTGAATGGGATTAATAGTAGCTTAGACACCACAGGGAAAAGACATAACTTCAAATAAAATGCAGATGGGGAAAAACCTGAGGACTGAATGGAACATCAAAAAGAAATAATGGCTAAAAAATGTCTAAATTTGATTAATACTCTAAAGTTACAAATGTAAGAAACACAATGAACCACAAACAAAGAACAAAGAAAATCACACCAAGACACATCATGATCAAATTGTTGAAAAGCACTAGCTGTAAGAAGAAAGTTATAAGTGCAGGTGGGGGTGAGGAAGGACACAATAATTGAGAGAAAAGTAAAAACAAGGCAGACAGCAGATTTCTAGTCAGAGCCAGAGGACAATGGGGTGGTATCTATAAAGCACTGAAAGAAAAAGTGCCTACCTCGAATTCAATAAACTATAAACACCTCCTTCAAAGATGAAAGTTAAGTACAGACTTTTTAAAGGTGAATAAAAACTGAGAAAATGTATTGCCAGCAGGCCTAAGCTACAAATAAAGTTAAATGTACAAAGAAATTCTTCAGACAGAATGTGATACCAGAAGAAATCTGGATCTACACAAAAGAATAAAGGGCACTGAAAATGGTAATATGTGATTAAATATAAGATACATTTTCCTCACTTTTAAAATCTCTTTAAATGATATTTGTTTAGAGAAAATATGCATATGTTGTGAGGTTTATAACATATGTAGAACTAAAATATAACACAATAATATATTTTTTGAGGGGAGAAGTACCCTGTTGTAAGGTTCTCAAAATATATAGGAAGTGTTATAAAATTATTTAAAGGTAGACAATTATAAAATATGTATCTTATAAACTGTAGAACAACTGCTACAAAAGAAAAAGAGTGTGTATCTAATAAGCTAATAGTGGATAAAATGGAATACTATTTTTTTTAAGTGGAAAAGGGAGAAAAAAGTAGAAAAGAATAGATGGGACAGAAAGAAAACAAATAGCAAAAGAGTATATTAAATCCTAATATTAGTCATAGCATTACATGCAAATGACATAAGAGGTTTCTACAAGCAATCCACCTTGTACATAAAGATACAAATAGGATAGAAATAAAAAAGATAAAAAACACTGATGTAAAGAATTCTGGAGTGACTACATTTATATCAGACAAAAGAGATTTCACAACATGGAATGTAACCAGTAGTAAATAATATTTTTAGTTTGTTGTGTGCTTTGGTTAACTTCTAGAGTTAGAAATAATAATTTTTTGATACTTTTGTAAAGTTTTATCATTGTTCTCTAGGAATAGTATTTTCTGAATTCCTCATTCAAGCATTGTGGAAGTTATAGCCCCTACTTGGATCATTATAGGAATGATTATTGAATTTATTGTGTCTTTTTAAGCATCTTTGGTATGATCAGATTTTTCCCTTGTTGCTCTAACAGATTACTTTGATAGATTTTCTAATGTATACCAGCCTTTGCACTCTTTGAATTAACCCTAATTATTCATGTTGTTTTATTCTTTACTTACAATGCTAGATTCTATTGCTTTTTGGAAAGGAGATTACAGTTATCTATTTCTTCTTTACAAAGCTTTGCTGTAAAACTTTGTGCAGTTAAGTTGTGCAGGCTTTGTCAAATGAATCAGGAGCTTCTGTATTTTGTGTGTGTGTGTGTGGCTTAGAATCATTTAAATGACTTAGGAACTATCTGTTCTTTAAAGGTTAGATAGATTTCACCTATAAAACCAGTAGGTAACATTTTTAGTGAAAGGTCTTTTTTACCTTTCCAATGTCTTCTGTGGTAATTGGTTTATTCAAAAAATTTCATATTTTATTACTGGGTTAATTTTGATCATTTATATTTTACTGAGAAATTACCCATTTTTTCTAGATTTGCAAATTTGTTTCATGGAGCTTCATATAATTTTGTTTTATAATTTTAAAAAATTACCAAAGCATTACTGAAGAAAAAGAAAGAGGCTGGAGGAATAACTCTCCCAGACTTCAGACAATACTACAGAGCTACTGTAATCAAAACAGCATGGCATTGCCACAAAAACAGACATATGGACCAATGGAACATAATAGAGAGCCCAGAAATGAACCCACAAACTTTTGGTCAACTCATCTTTGACAAAGGAGGCAAGAATATAGAATGGAATCAAGACAGTCTCTTCAGCAAATGGTGTTGGGAAAACTGGACAGCAGCATGTAAATCAGTGAAGCTAGGACACTCCCTTACACCATACACAAAAATAAACTCAAAATGGATCAAAGACTTAAACATAAGACAAGATATAATAAACCTCCTAGAAAAAAATATAGGCAAAACATTATCTCACACATCTCAAAAATGTTCTCCTAGAACAGTCTACCCAAGCAATAGAAATAAAAGCAAGAATAAACAAATGGAACCTAATTAAACTTACAAGCTTCTGCACAGCAAAGGAAACCATAAGTAAAACAAATCAAGAACCTACAGAATGGGAGAAAATTTTTGCAAATGATGAAACTGACAAAGGCTTGATCTCCAGAAAATATAAGCAGCTCATACGATTTAAGAAAAAAACAAACAACCCAATCCAAAAATGGGCAGAAGACCTAAACAAGCAATTCTCCAATAAAGACATACAGATGGCCAACAGGCACATGGAAAAATGCTCAATATCACTAATTATTAGAGAAATGTAAATCAAAACTACAATGAGGTTCACCTTACACCAGTCAGAATGGCCATCATTCAAAAGTCCACAAATGACAAATGCTGGAGAGGCAGTGGAGAAAAGGGAACCCTCCTACACTGTTAGTGGGAATGCAGTTTGGTGCAGCCACTGTGGAAAACAGTTTGGAGATTCCTCAAAAGACTAGGAATAGACTTACCATATGACCCAGGTATCCCACTCCTGGGCATATATCCAGAAGAAACCCTACTTCAAAGAGACACTTTCACCCCAATGTTCATAGCAGCACTATTTACAATAGCCAAGACATGGGAACAGCCTCAATGTCCATCAACATCCAGATGACTGGATAAAGAAGTAGTGGTATATTTATACAATGGAATACTATTCAGCCATAAAAACCGACAACATAATGCCATTTGCAGCAACATGGATGTCCCTGGAGAATGTCATTCTAAGTGAAGTATGCCAGAAAGAGAAAGAAAAATACTGTATGAGATTGCTCATATGTGGAATCTAAAAAAAATAAATAATAAATAAAGAACATAAATACAAAACAGAAAAAGATTCATAGACATAGAATACAAACTTGTGTTTGCCAAGGAGGTGAGGGTGGGACAGGACAGACTGGGAGTTCAAAATTTGTAGATACTGACAGGCATATGCAGAATAGATAAACAAGATTATACTGTACAGCACAGAGAAATATATACAAGATCTTGTGGTAGCTCACAGTGAAAAAAATGTGACAATGAATATATACATGTTCATGTATAACTGAAAAATTGTGCTCTACACTGGAATTTGACACAACATTGTAAAATGACTATAACTCAAAAAATGTTTAAAAAAAACTCTTATATTGTAATTTCTCTTTTCTCACTCCTAATTATTCATATTTTTACTTTCTTTTCTATTTTCTTAATCAAGTTTACACTAGGTCATCTATTTTATTGTTTTTTCCCTTAAATATGAGCCATTTGGATTCACTAATTATTCTGCTAAATTTTGTTTCTCATTTCATTAGTTTCAATTTTTATCTCTATAAATTCTCTCTTCCTATATTGCAAAAAAAAAAAAAAAAAAAGGTTCCTAGTCTTTCTATAATTTCCTAGATAGAAAGCAAATTTCTTCATCTTTTATCTTTCTATTTTTTTAGGGGTGGGAGCGGAGGTAATTCAGTTTATTTACTTAATTATTTTTTTTAATGGAGGTACTGGGGAGTGAACCAGGTATGCACTCTACCACTTGAGGTATACCCTTCCCCTGTCTTTTACATTTCTTACTTAAAATTAAGGCATTATGACCATTACGATTATTTTTTAGCTTAGAGTACATCTTTGTCCCATAAGTTCATGTATGATGTGGCCTCCTTTTTCATTGCTTTCTATAGAGTTTATCATTTTAGTTTGAGATCTTCTTGACCTAATGACTATTTAAACATATATTTCTGACTTTCCAAGTACTTAATGTTTTCTACTTTTGGTCAACATTTTATTATTTATTCTTAATTTTATTGGGTTATTAATAACCTTAATTTATACTGGTTTCTTTTTGGGTATGTCTGTTATAGATTCCTGTACTTTTTGGTATATGAAGACTGTGTACTTTCCATTGGAGGTTTCCAAAATTATTCCAAAGATTTATTAATTTGAATTTGTTGATATAGTATTCAATCTCTCCTTGTCTTTATTTTTGAGTACCAGGTTCTCTGACTCTAAAGAAAGCATTCTGATGTCTCGCACTCTAATTACATTTTAAATAGGTTTTAATAGGTTTGCTGTATGTATTTAACTCCTATTTTATTAGGTGTAAGAAAGCTTATGACCATTATAACTTCTTCATAAATATTGTGCTTTTTATTCATACATTATATTCACCTGTATCCCATTCAGTACTTTTACATATAGAATAGTGCATTCATCATAAGTTCACATAGTTTGCCGAAGTTTTAAAAGTAAACACATGCCTGTAACTACTCGGCAGATCAAGATACAGAACAGTAGTTCTCAGACTGAGGTTGCGGTCCCTCGTCGCGGGGCAGAGGGTGAAGGAGGCGGCAGGTCTTGTGCGGCCCGGCTTGGATGGGCCAGGGCAGGGGCTACCACAGGAGGCCGGGCCAGATCCAGGGCCTGGATTTCGGGGTCGGGGCTGCCGCCTCAGCTGGGAGGTAGAGGGGCATCTGCCCGGGGCTGGAACGTGGGGCCTGAGTGTGCCCCATGGTGCCGGAGGCGGCGGGCGAGGCAGGCCCCTCTCCGGCCCTGCCCGGCCTGGGTACCAAAGGCGCCGCGGCCTCTGTTGCGTGATGTATGCGTGGGGGGTTCTGGCGGGCGGGGCGAAGGATCCGCCACCACCACTCTGGCCGCCTCCACCGCTGCTGCTTTTGCTGGAGGCCGGGTGGATGTATGGGGCGGCGGGGCTCCTGGCGTCTGTGGTCCCCTCGTTGTGGTGGCTGCCACCTCCACCGACGACGGGGTCAGTGGAGAAGATGATGCGATCGAGGAGCAGCCCCTAGGGCGCCTGGGGTTCCTGGGCGGGGGCAGCTTGTCTGTCACTCGAGCAGGAGGCATGGGAGGGGTTTCATAGGGAGATAATGTACCTGGGGAGGAGGCTTGGATTGTAGGGTAAAGGGTGAAGGCGTCTAGGCCTGCTCTCTGCTCATTTTGCAGGCTGGAGTGGCAGTAAGCAGCTGCTGCGGTCATGTGTATGACCTGAGGGTAGGGTGGTGCTGCTCATAACCAGGTCCTGCAGCTGAGGGCGTTGCCCATTTGACAGTGTTTTTAATTGACACACATGTTTTGGATACTCCTTGACTATGGTGCTAGTCTCTCTTAGTCCTCTGTGGTGCTTAGAAATAGTGGAAGATGTAGGTGGAAAAGAAAAGAAAAGGAAAAGAAAAAGATATAGAACAATATCAGCACCCCAAAGTCCTCCTTGAAGCCCTTCCCAGTCACTGACCCCCCGAAGTTACCATTATTCTGACTCCCATAACCATAATTTAGTTTTGTCTGTTTTAAATGTTACATAACTGAAATCCTATAATATGTAGCACTTTGTGTTTGGTTTATTTGGTCAAACATTATGTTTGTCTATTTTTCCATGTTTCTGTCAGTAGTAGGAGTTTACTTTTTATTGCTGCATAGTATTCCATGACATAAACATACAAAAGTGTCTATCTATCCTATCATTGATTAACATTTAGATTATTTTCACTTTTGGTGGTTACAAATTATGTTGCTATAATTTTTCTACAAGTGTTTTTTGTACATATGCTTGATCCACTATTTCTATTCCTAGGTATGTACCGCACAAAAATTCATAGAGCTACACACCTATGATATATAATTTTTGGTGCATATGTTCTACTTCAGTAAAATGTTTGCTTAATACAAGATAAAAAAGAGAGAATATAAATAAAAATCAAAACTAAAAAGCAAAAATGTCAGCCTCAACAAAGATTTTAAAAAATAATAAAAAAGAGTATTACCTAATAGCATTAGAAAACCTATACATAATAGACAAATACCAAGAAATTACAGGCTGTCAAAACTGGCATGAGAAGAAATGGAGAACTTAAATATTCCAGTTAAATACCAGTAATATTTAATAGTTAAATATCAATAATTACTAGCTGAAATGGTGTCTAAAAGACAAACCATCCCCTCAAATTTCAAGTACAGATGGTTTTACATATTAGCATTACTAACACTTCAAGGAGTAGTCAATTTCTATCTTATAAAAGTACTTACAGAACACAGGAAATGAGTTGCCCAGATTATTCTGTGAGGCCAGTGCAATGACTTCACAGGCAGATAAGGATGACACAAAAAATACTCAAAAGAAAATGATCGGTCTATTTCACTTGTGATCATAGATGCCAAACTCTATCTGAAAGATTAGTTATCCATTTTATCTTGGAATGAAGGGATGGTTTAACATGAGAAAAGTTGATCAACCTAATTCATCACATCAGAATACTGTAAAAATATTAAAATATTTATAAATATTTATTAAAATATTACTAATCTCAATTAATGAAGAAAAATCACTTGATAAAACATAAAGAAGTCAATACATATTTATGGTAAGCCTATTAGGAAACAAGGATTGAAGGGACTCATTTTAACTGAAAACCCACAACAAACACTATACCTAAGGGAAAACTGAAGATGTAGTTTCTTTAAAATTGGGAACACAAGAAGGATACTCACTATCATTGCTACTGCGTAACATATACTGGAGGTCTTTTCCAAGCAATAAGAAAGAGGAAAAAAGAGCTGCAATTGTTGGAAGGGAAAAACAAAAAGCCCTTATTACCTACATCTTGGTGGTAAGAAAGGAGTTCCTAAAAATTTCAGAAGCATCAACCATTAAAAAAAAAAGGTAAATTCAATTTTATCAAAGTAAAGAATTGCTATTCAACAGGAAATAACACTGATAAAGTTAACAGACAGATGATAGTTTGGGAGAGAATAACTTTATTGTCTAACATTGATCAAGGGACTATACGCAGAATTTACAGGGAGCTCTTGCAAAATCAGCAAGGAAAACACATAATCCTAGTGGAAAAAAAAGATAGGTGAAGGCTATGCATAGGCAATTTACAGAAGAGGAAACATAAAGGGCTATAACACATAAAAGATGCTCAAAGTCATTAGCTATCATAAACCTTCCTCTAATTGAGGGATGAAATTCAGAAAGTAAGATAATACCTAGGCTGACAGGGACACTAGGCAGGGGATTTATGGCCCTGTTATGCATTGCTGGGGGGAACATAGGCTGTGGGCCTTCCGGAGAGCAATTTGACAGTGCATTTTTAAATCAAATATACAAGATTACCAGCAACTCCACTCTGATATCTATTGCAAAGCAATTCTCAGATAAGTCCCCAGTAATGGAATGTTTATTGTTTGTGGTGGTGGGGAGCGGGAGCCAGGCTAGCCTAGGGTCCACTTCCCAGGGGATGCTTTTTTCAAAAGGTGATGGTTGTACCGGAGAGTACTACACAGCAGTTAGAAGGCAAAGACTAGAGGCAACATGCAGCATAAGTGGATCTTCCAAACATGGCACTGAGTGAAAAATGTATGAAGCAGAATGTGATTTATTACACAGTATCATTTACATAAATTAAAAAATATATGTATACAAAAAGCAATATACAATTTATAATAACAGAAAAAAAAACACATTAGAATAGTTTCTTACCTTAAGGAGAGGAAATGCAAGAGGGGAATTTGGGCAAAAGGAAATAAGCTAACCAACTAACAAACAAGTGTGGATCTATGTGTCACAAAGATGATAAGGAACCACATATTAAGGAGTGTGAGTGACACAGCTCTCTGTTTTTGAGGTCCCCTTCCCTAACAACTGCAGCAACAGTAACAACAAACACATAACAAACAATGAGGGGTAGAAAACTGAAAGGAATGCCAGATCAAGTGTAATTTTGAGGACTATGGTGGAGTTTGGCTCTAAATATAATGGGAAGAAGCCCTGGGATGGGTTTAAGGAGTGAGTTGTGACTTTTCATAGACATGGTGATGAACTCCGCAGGATGGACAGGTGAGAGGATGCATACAGGCTGATCCGGAGGTTCTTATCTCAAGTGGGAGTTGAAGATGGCTCAGATTAGGCTAATAGCGATGGAGATGAGAGAAGTGAGCAGACTGAAGTAATGTTTTGGAGAAAAACCTGACAGGAGGTGCTGAGAAACTGAATGTTGGTGTTGAAGAAAGGAGAGAAATGAAAGATGACACCCAGGCTTTTGTCTTCAGCAACTGGATGGTGCTATTGACTGATGTTGGGAAGATGGGGATAAAGAGGGGAAATCAAAAATTCTTTTTTTTTTTTTTGACCCATGTGTTTTTTTTTTTTTTCAAAAAATTGAAGTATGATTGATTATACATTATTGCATTAGTTTCAGATGTACAGCTAAGTGATTTAGTTGATTTTTGTTGATTATAGTCCATTATAGGTTACTACAAAATATGGGGTGTAATTCTCTGTGCTACACAACAAATCCATGTAGCTTGTCTATTTTATGTGTAGTAGTTTGTATCCATTAATTCCATTAACCTAATTTGTCCCTCTCCTGCCCCTTTGGTAACCACAAGTTTTTTTTGTTTTTTTTCCCTATGTCTGTGAGCCTGTTTCTGTTTTGTGTATGCATTCATTTATATTTCTTAGATTCCATATATAAGTGGTATCATATTATATTTGTCTTTCTCTGACTTATTTCACTAAGCATAATATTCTCTATGTACATCCATATTGCTACAAATGTTAAAATATCATTCCTTTTATGGCTGAGTAATATTCGATTATACAGTGTGCCACATCTTCTTTATCCATTTGTTGGTTGATGGGCATTTGAATAGCTTCCATATCTTGGCTATTGTAAACTGTGAAACTGGTGTGCATGTATCTTTTCAAATTAGAGTTTTTGTTTCTTTTGGAATTGCTGGATCATATGATAGTTTTATTTTTAAATTTTTTGAGGACTCTATACTGTTTTCTACAGTGGCTGCACCAATTTACATTCTCACCAAGAGCATACAAGGATTTCCTTTTCTCCACATTGTCACCAGCATAAAATTTCTTATTTGGATTATTAAGCATGTTAAGTTTGAGATGCCTATTTGACATTCAAGTGGTGAGATTAATAAGGCAGTTGGACATATGGTCTGAATTCAGGGAAGATACACATCTGGGGCTTGAACCAGTACATACAGAGTTAAATATCTGGCTCCAACACTCAGTGTTTATATGTCACCTGAATCAAGGTTCATCATTTCTGGATCTGAATTTATTTATCTATAAAATGACAATAATATCTGTTTCTTAGGGCTGTTATGAATAATAAATAAGATAACACATCTAGAGCACTTGGCAGAGAGCATGTAATAAGTGCTTAATAAAGGCCCCTGTGACTGGAGGACAGTGAAGGGAAAATCAACATCAGGAGAAAGAGGTTGGCAGTGGGGGGATCATGTCAGAATTTTTCCACCATGGTAAATAGTTTTCAGTAAGTGGCTATTAGGGGCTTTTATGCCAGGAGGGACATGACCTGGCATTACTAGTTATATTGGTAGATCACTGAGGCATTAGTGTTCAGTATTGTTTTTTCAGACTATAGATAAAGAGCCTTGATTGTTGTAAACACACACACACACACTCAAAACTACACAGATTTAAAACTTTGATTCTATAAGAATATACTCAGAAATTATAACAAATGGAAGCATTTTTACCTGAAAGGCATTAGAATAGTCCTGAAAATTCTTGAATCTGCAGTATTGTCAAGGGTTTCTCTGCCAGTCTGGGCATAGTTCTATTTTGTACATTGACTGCTGTTGAGTAGTAATCAATTGGAGCTCAGGGACAACTGTATTTTGTAGCTGAGCAGAGTTCCAGGCCCATAAAGTAAAACATCAGTGCTTTCTACTTATCATTCTGCATTAACACAGATGCTGAAGTCAGGTGTTGCCCAACATTTCAGAAAACACCATCATTCTGCTGCATCCAATGGCTTCTCTGTATCCATGAGATGATGCATTGCTTCAGAAAATGTTACCTTTCATAGAAGAATTATATAAATATCCAGTTACTGCACAAAACATTGTTTGATTTTTGGATCAAGAGGGCTGTGAATCACCTATATCTTAACTACAGTGAGGTACCCTCAGCAGCAGCCCAGAGGCAGTGGATGAGCAGGGGATTCCTGATGGTTCTAGTTTTGCATTTCTCTTTATTTACAGACCTGATGTAACAAGTGATGATGGGCCTCCATAATTCTTTCAGCTCTTCCTCCTTTATTCAGCCCATGAGTGGGACAATTACAGTATCACATCTGGAATACTAAAGAGAAAGTGTTCCATGAAGCACTGAAAAATTCCAGCAGCAACAGACATGGGAATTCCCCTTGTCAGTTTTCCAGCTAACTATGTTTGCATAATGAAGGGCCCCAAAACATGGTATTTAGAAGCAACAACCTTTTTACCCATTTATCTAATGATTTTGTGGATCAGGAGTTCAGATAGGGCTCTGCTGGGCAGTTCTACCACATCATGTGATGCTGTGTGGGTCTCTCAGTAGTGCTCATGCAGAGGTTGTGTGGTCTGGAGGGTCTAAGACATTTTCATTCACATACTTGGTGTCTTTTGGAGAATGGCAGGATACAGGGCTCATCCTGGATTCCTCCCTCACTTCGATGAAGCCTCAGGGCCTCTACATGTGGTCTCTCAAGCAGGGTCATTTGACTTCTGATGAGACATCCCTGGGCTCTAAGAGATCAGTGAAGAAGCTGGCAGCCTCTTAAAGGCTGTACCAGATCCACCAGAACTGGAATAGAACTGTTTCTGCTTTACTCTACTGGGCAAGGTGCTCACAGACCAGCCCAAACTCCAGGGTAGGAGGATTACACTCCACCGTTTGGTGGGAGGAGGATCAAAGAATTTCAACCTCCACAATTAGGGACAATTAATTGTGTTGTTACAGTCCCCAAATAGCACTGATAGAGAGTGTTATCTAGTGGTGAGATCACAGACTCGAGAGTCAGACTGCCTGGCTTCAAATCCAAGCCTTACAGTTTCAGCTGTGTGACTTTGTAATTTTTTTAAAAAATTAGTTTTATTGAGATATAATTCATATGCAGTGACATGTACTAATTCTAAATGTTCATTTCTATGAATTTTGACAAATGTATATACCTTTATAGCCACCAGTGTGATCAAGATAAAGAGCATTTATATCACCCTAAAATGCTTGCTTGTACTCCTTTCCAGTTAATCTGGAGACCTCCAAGCCAAGCAACCATTGATCTGCTTTCTATCACTACAGATTAGATTTATCTCTATTTTGCTTGTCTCCAATGACCAGTGATGTTAAGGGTCTTTTCATGTACTTGTTGACTTTAATCTTCTTTCATAAAGTATCTGTTCAAATATTTTGAGTATGTTTTTAACATTTTTCATGACTCAGTTTGCTTATTAGAAAAATAAGATAATTGTAGACACCTCATAGTATCTTTATAAAGACTAAATAAGTTAATTCACATGTAAGCAGCTAAAACAATTCCTGGCATATAGTGTGTTAGTTTACTATTGCAGCTATAGCAACTCATCAAAAGCTTAAGGGCAAGAACAACACAAATGTATTATCTTACAGTTCTTTAGGTCGTATGTTCAACACAGGTCTCACTGGGTTAAAACTGAATTGTTGATGAGGCTGTGTTCTTTTCTGGAGACTCTCAGGGATGTGGGTAGAGTTTTCCAGCTTCTAGAGGGCATTCACATTTCTTGGCTCATGGGACACCTTCCTCCATCTTCAGAGCCAATAATGCATCTCTCTGTGTCTTTCTTCTATGGTCATGCCTCCCTTTGAGTCTCTTCTTTTCTACCTCCCACTTCCACTTTTAGGGAATCCTGTGATTACATTGGGCCCACCCAAATAATCCACAATAATCTCTCTTGCTAGATAGATGTTAGCTTTTCTTGAATCATTCTTATTATTACTGAAGTTCCTTAAAGACAGAATGAAAGACTTGCATTCAAATTCTGGTTTCCCCATTAACAGCTGTGTGACCACAGATAAGTTCATTACCTTCATGAAATTCTATTTGCTTACCTGTGAAGTTCCAATAATAGGAGCCATCATTAGAGAATCTTTGTGAGAAATACATGAGACAGGGTAAGTGAGAACGCTGTATATCCCACCCAAAGCAAACAAATCCAATTTCCAGTTAAAAATGGTAAATTCAATGTACAAAGTTATATTATCTTACTGTAGGAACCCCACTAAGGTAAAAAAAAAAAATAAAAACGTGGGCAAAAAATGCCAGCACATTGTTGGTAGATGGAGGATAAAGGAAACAATGGAGTGGTGCCCCAGGCCCTAGCAGAGGGAATGGCACTGAGAAATGCATTCATTTCCTGACAGATCTCTGAGAAGGGGGAGGCTGAGAGGCACTGGGGCTGTGGAAGGTGGGGAGGAATCCCCAGGCTGGAAATAGGGGACTAATTGGGGGAAAATTTATTCAACTCTTAGCCCCTCCTCTGGCCTACGAGCAGCCAGGTGACCACAGGAGACCAGTAGTTTATTACCTGGAAAAATTGAACCAGAGAAGTGCATGGTGGAAAGCAAAGAAATAATGATGGAAGACCCAGAGGACCAGCAGGCAGATATATCCTCCCACCCTCTCCATGCACGGGGATACAAACTAGGCTGGAATTTAAAGAACTTTTCTGAGCAGAAATCAAGTATTCCCAGAGAAAAGACTTCAAGATACTGACATGAGTTTTCCTAATAAAAGTTCCATGTGACCCCATTATTTTGCAGTGATTTGAACTGCCAACTGACTTTTTAATGCATCCCTCCTTAATGTGAGCATTCAAGGATCACAGACATCTGAAGAAAGTCTTCAACATGAAGGACAGAGAAGAAAACAAACAGGAAGAAATAGGTTGGATGAAACAGAGGCAAGGCAGAGAGCAGAACAAAATTTAAAATAATTTACACATTCTCAGAGAGAGAAAAGAGCTACTGCATTGCTGAGGAAGAACAGTAAGTATGCTGTAAAAACACAAAGTCAGAGGACAAGAAAGAGCTCTTGGATATTTAAGATATGATTGCCAAAAATAGAGCTAACTGCTCATCTACTGTAATTGGAAGTCAACATATGATGTCAAAATGTTTAAATCAACAGATGACAGTACACAGTAAGCATGCTATTTGGAAATAGGCAGCAAATATCTGAATAATCATCACCCCCAAATCAAATAGTTTTCAGTAGAAGGTCCTGGACTGCAGAACTGGGAGTTAGAGATCAGTGGGGTAGAGGTCAGAAAGTTTATTGCACTTTGATTCAATTTTATTTTTTAGTTTCATTTGTCTTATTTTTTTTAAGTATTGTCGTAAAATATGTATAATATAAAATTTACCATTAACAACATTTAGTATATCACAAGGTTGTTCAGTCAGCACTATTTCATTCTCAGAATATTTTCATTAGTCCAAAAGGAAACCTTGCACCCAATAAACAATCACTGCCCAGTCCCCACTCCACCTAGCCCCTGGCAACTGTTAACCTGTTTTCTGTTTCTGTGAATTTGCCGATTCTGAGTATTTCATATAAGTGGATTTGAACAATGTACGGCCTTTTTGAAAGTGGCTTCTTTCACTTATATATATTTTCAAGTTTCATCCACCCTATAGCATGAATTGGTACTTCATTTCTTCTTGTGACTAAATAATATTCCACTGTATTGATATACTATGCTTTTTTTATTCATTCATAATTTGATGGTCATTTGAGTTGTTTCCACATTTTAGCTATTGTCTATAGAGCTTCTATGAACATTTGTGTATAGGTTTTTGTGGTGAATACCTGTTTTTAATTCTTTTGGATATATACTTAGGATTACAATTCCCAGGTCATTGGTAATTCCATATTTAACTTAATGCAAACCAACCAAACTGTTTTCCACAGTGGCTGCACCATTTTGTATTTCAACCAGCAATGTACAAGTGTTCCATTTCCACATTCTCACTCACACTTGTCCATTCTTTTAATGGACTAAAAATTTATAAAATTCTTAATAGAACTAACAGCTCTGTGTATATAGTGCTATTATAAATTAAAATTATTAAAATAAAACTACAAGGTGATATCATTAATAACATAAATAAGGATGAAGAAAAATTGGGGAACTGTCAGAACCTTATCAGGTATATTAATTTCCTTTTGCTGTTATAACAAACTACCAAAAATTTAATGGCTTAAACCAACAGAAATTCATTCTCTGGGGGTCAGAAATACAAAGCAGGTCACACTGGGCTAAAATCAAGGTGTTGGTAAGGCTGTGCTCTTTTCGGAGACTCCAGGGAGAACCTGTTTTCCTGCCTTGACTTCCTTGTCTTATTCAGCTTCTAGAGCTTGCCAGCACTCCTTGACTTGTGGCCCCTTTCCTCCATACTCAAAGCTAGCAGTGTAGCATCTTCTCTCCTGTCTTACCCTCTCCATTTTTACATCTCTTCTCCCAGAAACTGACCCTCCTGCCTCCCTCTTATAAGGACCCTGTGACTACAATGGGTTCACCTACATCACCCAATATCATTTTGCCATCTCAAAATGCTACACTTCATCCCATCTGCAAAACCCCTTTTGCCATGTGAGGTAATATATTCACAGGTTCTGGACTGAATGTAGAAGTTTTGGGAAAACTACTATTCAGCCTTCCACACCAAGGAAACTATTGTAGACTAAGGTCTTACTTGTGGAGAAGCAACCAGAAAGGGCCTGTAAAGAAGAAAATGGCAAAGTAACTTGAAGAATTTATGAACTCCTCAAGCCTTAGTTTTCTAAACTAAGTTTAGTTTAATAAAAGGATAAATATGTTACCTACTGTACACTCTTGGGGGGAAAATAAAATTTTTAAATGCTTAACTATCCTACTCACATTTCCACCAAGCACCCTTAATGCTCTTAGCAGACTGCAGGCAAAGCTCATAGCTGCAAATTTTAGATATGACATTTCTTTGAAGTCTCATATTTTATCTGAGAAATTCATGTGAATTATGCATTATATTTAATAATAGATGTGTGTTTCTTTTAATATAAAATAATATTTTAAATATGTTACCAGTAGGAACAATAAATTGGCACTCTTATTCTTTGATCTTGTATACCCCCATCACATCTCTGATGATCTCTGCTTGAAAAACAACATTATATAAATGGAAGCACATTGTAAACTGTGATGGGCAATGAAAAATTCATATTATTAGATTCAAATATAAAATATTGAAAGCATCACATTGGTCTTAGCTTCACATAGTGAATCTAAGGAGAGGGGAAAAAAAGGTTTTCTTTTATTTTTTTGAGTTAGGGAAAACAGAACTCACAAAAACATATGATTTCTGGAATTTTACCCTGTATGAACACAGTATGTCCTGTTCTTCAAACTGTGGTACAGTAGGCTTTTTCAGTTTTGCTGATTGCCAGGGAGGTGGGAGACTTATTATCAAGGAGAAATATGTAAACAGGGATAAAAGCCAGTGTAGTGTATGCAAATGTGAGAGATACTGGGGTCTCTGGTCCCCCCAGTAATCTCCTTAAACCTCTTGAACATCATCTTTTTAAGACGGTCAACTGATGTTTTCTCAATCTTCTTTGAATTTCGTGCAGATTCAAAAAGTATCACTTTTCTATCCAGATCACCATTTCTTTAGAAATTCTAGTGCCATTATTTTTACATCAATAATGTCAGTATTCACAAGGGCACCATGAAAGAGCATCAGGGTTGCCTAAGACTCCTGGGTAGTGGCAAAGAAATAGATAATTCAGGGTGCTGGAAGCCCTTCCTGAGATTTGAGGGAGACCTGTCCTGTGTTTCCTTTGCTCAGCTATTAAAGTGGCCTCAGACCTGTTGAACCTTTAGCCAGGAAAGCAAAAGAAAAAGAGCAGGTTTCATCAGGGGCCCCAGGATTCATTCCCATAATTAACAGCACTGGGGGACTATCTCATCCACTTACAATTTCTTTCATCTTATCTCTATTAGAGAACGTAATACAAACTTGAAACACAGCTCCTTCTCAAGAAATCCTTAAAGAAAATAACACTCCTGTCCAGTTATTTATAAATGCATGCTGATATTGTCATTAGAAGAATATTGTTTTAACATGTATAAAAGGTGAAGCTATGTCACAACAATTGTATCTCTTTTTGAAAAAAGTCGCCATACAATTTTGGCAAATGAATGAATGAGATAATATTCTAAAATGTGTAGTCAGAGTTTAAATGGCTAAAAAGTTGAAGTCTAATGAAGGTTTGTTACTGAAGGAAAGGAGAGTTTGGGGAGTGCACACACAATTGCTAACAGGACAGTGTCAAAACAAGCGTTCATGAGGCTGATTGAGAATCTGCAGAATGAAACAAGCAGACACAGGCTTTTGTGGGTTCATGTGATTAAACAGCGATAGGTGAGTCAGGTCTGGTATAAAAGACAAAGACTGCTTCAGAAGGTGAAAATGAGTAGCTTAAAGCAGGAATTTAAAAATAATATCCCTGGCAAATAACCCTTTGATTATTTTTCTAAACAAGAAAAATGTTGCATGTTTTTATTCATGTCATGTGAGAAATTAAATCCCAATTCTTTTGTCTTCTATTTTCTAATAAATTATCAGTTTGCATTTGTTTCCTTTTAGTAAAATTAACAAGTCCAAAAATGCTATGAACTCCATCCCGATCCAAACTGTTCTCAAACAAAAGGACCTCGTTCACTCTTTGTCCTCCCTTAACCTGACCAGCCTTCTATTTTTACCTCTTAGCCCTGATATGACTTTGGCTCTTAATTTGAATTTCCTTCACCTTGTACATGTTCTAACTTAACTTGGAGATGTCGATGTTTGGTTCACTAGTCACAGTCCAATTCTTACCAACCTGTGTCCCCATAAGATTCACCTCAAATTTCCATTAACTCATACATCAAATTGCTTCTAAGCATATGACACTTTGGACATGATTAGAAGGCCAAGTGAAAAATATTTAGCGACATTACATGACAGGGCCACTTGGACAAAACTAACTTGTGGATGTGACTTCACACAATGGGAAATCACGAACTTTTTCTCACCCTGTAGTGGCACTGGGCCAGAGTCAGCTTAGAAGCTACTCTCTGGCATGGTTCTGGAAATCTTTTCAGACTTCCAGGTATCCAGAGTTTTTATACTAAAATGTACATTAACATTGGGAATAATTAATGATTTTTCATGGATTAAAACCTATATCAGCCCCTAAATCTTGTTTAAGAACACTACCCTTTTAAAGGCTATAAATCTCATTCATTACTAACATTTTGTTCATGAAACAGTTTGTCATATATGGGAATATAGGTAAAAGAAAGAGCATAACAGCAATAAGAATGGCAAAAACAAGGGAGCTGATTTAAAGTCATTGTTCATGTAAGTGAATATTGTCCTTTCAGAAAATAACCTTTTTTTTTTAAATTTAAAAATATATTTCTGAAGTTCCCACTGTATGCTCTGAACTGGGCTGGGGGTGATGGAGAACATAGGGCACTGACAGAACATAGATCCTCCTTTAAAGGGGATTAGTCTTGTAGAAAGAGGCATTGTAATAAAATTAAGAAAGAATACAAACCTACACTTAAATGTAGTGCATGTCAGATATTTTATGTACTTTAGCTCTTTTTTTTAACATTTTTTATTGATTATAATCATTTTACAATGTTGTGTCAAATTCCAGTGTAGAGCACAATTTTTCAGTTATACATGAACATATGTATATTCATTGTCACATAGCTCTTATCTTCACAACAATCTTGCACAGAAGACATTATCTTTCCCAATTTATCTATATGGAAATGTGATTCAGGAAGGTGAGGTAACTTGCTTGGGGTCACTTAGCTAGGAAGTTGCCAAAGCAGGATTCACAGTCAGATATTACTAACTTTAGAGAACCAAGTCATTTCCACTAGGAGAAATATGTAAACAGCATCTAGCATCTCCTGTTTCTAATGTATCACTTCCCATCAAGATGAAGGAGGATGCTGAATACTAGATGCTTGTACTCAGCTTGAAAGGTTCAGAGAGACATTTCAAGATTTTTGCCAAATTCCCCATGCCACTACTTACTGCTTCAGATCTTGAACTTGATAAGTCACCCGGCTGAGAAGCTCGGATCCTGTAACAGAAAAGATAACTGTTGGATTCAGAAATATTAGTATTGCCTGACAAAAACAGAGCCCATAAATTCATGGTAAATGAGTGAATAAGGTCTGAGAAGTATGAAAATTTATCGAGTTTTCCTGGAGAGTTAATAGATTGGCCCTGAGTTACCAGTATCACCTGATTCTCCTAGGCAAACCCTCTTAGACCCCTACATGTGAGAGAGGGGCCTGGATGAGGATACTATGTGTGATTGTCAATGTCTTTCATCTGTGCTAAGTGACTGGCCCGTTTAGGGGCTCAGTCCAGTGCAGGCCTGATGACAGCTGTGCTCTAGGCAGCTTAGCCAAAGACCTGCAGGTGAGCATAACAACATGAAGTTTTTTTATAATGACTGTAGTTTCTGTTTACTAAGTGCTACTAAGTAGTGGACACAGCTGGAATTCAAACAAGTATTTATCTGCTTTCACAGCATCATTTTGCCTCTTGACTATATATGGATCAGTCTTGTCATTCTTTCAAGGAACAAATTCTTTTTCTTCTATACAATCTATTCCAGAGCATGGAAAGCCACCCAACTCATTTTTAACTCTCAAAACCATGTAGCACAGCCTGGAGAGACAGGCTACCCCATCAAGCTGTATGATCTTAGCCTTAGTTCCTTATCTGTGAAATATAGATAATGCTATATCTGTAACTGTTGAAAGAATTACACAAGAAAATATAGTGTTTGGAACATGGTACAAGCTTATCACAACTACCATTATTATTATTGATAATAAAACCTAACAAAGATATGATAAAAAGAAAAAAATCTTTTACAATTCTAAATAATTTAATAACCAATGGAACTAAATAATATTTGAAAAAATAATCTACCAGTTTGGTCTAATATTAGAAAATTTACTGTTGTATCATATTGAGATTAAATAAGAAAAACCATATGATCATTACATTTGGAAAAGCATAAAAAGTATTACAATCATTTCTAACGAGAAAAGTCTTTTTGTTCCCTATGAATACAAGAATAATTCCTTACCACATTAAGGAATATTATACACAGACAGCTCATATCATAATTATTGTGAAAATACCAGTGGAGACATTTCCATTAACATCAGGAACAAAACAAAGCTGTCTACCATCCTCCTTATAGTTATTTTATGTTTTATGTTTTGTTTACAGCAGAAAACAAAGATAGGAAGTGTGATGACTAGAAAAAAGAAAAGAAAATTATCATTGTCTGTAGATGGTATCATATAACTAGAAAAACTCTAGAGAACCAGCTAAAAAATATTAGAAGTGAGTTCAGCAAGATGAATGAATATAAATATCAGTGGATTTCAAACATACCCACCACAATCAGGAAATATAATGAGGGAAAAAATCTCTTTCACAATAGTAACAGAAATATAAAGAACCTAGAAATATAAGCTTAATTAAAAAATGTTTCAGACTTCTGTGAAAAACACAAGACTATACCGAGAAACTTATAATAAGGCTTAAATAAATAGGAAGCCATATAGTGTATCTGTGTGGACTATTATAAATATATAAATTTCACCACCATTAATTTCCAGATCTAATGCAATCCAATACACTCTCAGTGGGATTTTTCTTTGGGAGTTTTGCTCGAAGAATAAATATATAAGAATAGCAAAAGAAAATTTGGAAAGGAAAGCTAATGAGGACAGGTGAGGGTGAACTCATTTTACCAGTTAGAAGATACATTGCAAAGCGACTGTAAAGAGTGGTATTTGCACAAGAATGGATCAATATAAGAGACTAGCCCTCAAAAAAGAAAGCACCTTGTAATGTACAATGGCCTGAGATACTGTAAAGGCAATGTTACAAAACAAAGGAAGGGATGGATTACACAATAAATGGAATATGGAAAACATTAGCCTAGGTCCTAAGCTTACCCCATATGTCACACACACTAATCAATTCCAGTGACGTCTGTATAAAACAATGTACGTAGCAAATAAAACAACACAAATATTAGAAACAAATAAAATTGACACTCAGGAGAAGGGTTTTTTTTCAGATTGGGAGTAGGAACCTTTGAGCAAAGGACAAGATCAATAGAATTGGTGACATAAAGTTTTAAACACTGTATATCAAAGCTCTCGTTCCTTAAATTAAAATGAAAATATCACAGGAAACAGTAAAATGAAAAAGTTGGGGAAATGTTTGCCACTGATGATAGGCAAAAGAGGTAACAGTTTTTTTCTAGAGTTTTAATAAATTTGTAAGAAAAATACTAACACTTCTAAAGAAAAATGTATAAAAAGGCATAAGTCATTTATGGAGGAATTACCAATGGCCAATAAAGATGGAGGAAAGTTCAAATTCCTGATAATCTCACAAATCTCAGCATTCACTTTAACCCTATTTAATTGTCCACGCAGGGTGAGAGAGGGTCAGGTGGTGGCTACTGTCAGATAACTGGGGGGAGTGTCCAGTCACTATCTTCCTGGGGTGGTATTTCGTGGTATGTTTCAGGAGATTAAAAACCTCTGGTCTTTTGGCCAGGGATTCTTCTAGAAAGGTTTCATTAGAAATGAAAAAGAGATGCAACAATGCTTTTTCACAGAGATGGTCTTTACATTCTATTTATAATATCAAAAACTGGAAAGAAGTTAAATGAAAAATTGTATTGGAATGGTAGATTATGGTACATTGATGATTCTGAAAAAAATCTTATTTTAAAGAAATGTAATGATGTGTAAATGTTCACTATATAATTTTTCAGTTTAAGTATATAATTCAGAAATGCATCCTTGAGAACGTACCTCGAGAATTTAGGGCATGGTATTTCAGTTGGAATCATTATTTGCATTTTTAATACTTTTTTTTTTAAATAAGATGCAATGTCTCCATAATAAAAAAAAAAAGAAAAAGAAAAAGAAAACTAGTGTAAGTGTGTCTATGTGTATTTAAGGTGCAATATGTGTAAGTCAGTATGCTTTTCAAGAAACCGATCAAACATTGGCTCCCCTCGCCCGGCCCCGCGCCGCCTTCCGCGCTGCTGCCCACTTCCGGCTCTGGTGGCCGCTGCCTGAGTGGAGGAGCGCGGAGCCCCAGAGTGGGGGGTTGGGGGTGTCGGGCGCGTGCTCGCGCCTCCCAACCTCCAGCCGCGGGGGCGCGCTCGGCCGGGCCCCAGAGGCGGCTCGGGGCCGAGGGGAGGGTCCGCTCCGACTGCGGGGGCGGCGCGCCGGGGGCCCGCGTCCACGGTGCCCCCGGGTCCGAGCTGCTGGCTGGGCCGCGGCCCCCGGATCCGTGTACCGCAGCGGCGCCCGCCCCTCTGGCTCTGCGCACCGGCCTGAGGAGAGCGGCGGGGCGGCCCGCGCACCCGGCTCGTCCTCAGGCCCGGCTCGCAGCACCTCTCCGCCGTCCTCCGGCTCCTCCTCGTCGCGGACGCCGGCTCGCCGGCCCCGCCGAGGGGTCGTCGCGTCTCCCCGCCCCGCGGGGCCGACAAGTCTTCCCGCCGGGCTCGGCCGGTTTCCAAGGCAGCGGCCTGGGGAGATTCCCGCGCCGACTTAGCCCGGGACGCCGCGGGGACCGTCCAGGCGACAGTGGCAGCCGGGTAATCCCACCCCTCGACCAGGACTCCCTCCATAGTCCAGCGCCCTCCCCCGGGGTTCCCGCTTTCAGAAACGCCTGTAGCCCCGGTGCCCCGAGGCCTCCAGGCCAGGGTCTCCAAACCGAAGGCCCTCCACTCCCGCGGGTCTCATAGCGACTCTGTAACCTGGAGGCCCCTGGTCTCCGCCGGGAGTTCGGTTCGCACAGTGACGGACTCAGAATGCGCCTGGCGCGGGTCGGGAGGCAGTGCTGGATTTCCTGGGAATAGACTAAGTCTCTCACTCTGGATGAGGTGTGGGAAAGTTTGCTAAATAAACAAAAACCCTTTTGGGTGAATCAGCTTTGAAAATATTCTTCACACTGCAATGCTCCTAGAGCAACCCCAAATTAATCACCAATATTGGATCACTCTTGAACTAGTGCCATTTCTTCAGTATGTTGGAGGTAATAGTGCCTATTCTAAGGATTATTGTGAGAACTAGGAATAGAAATAGGAACAATTCTTAGCACACTAAAAATCTCTGGGATGATGATGGTGATGAAAATCTGTGTCTAAATCTGCACTGGTGCAGAAAAATCAAGAGTGAATCCAATACTCCATCGACAGACAAAAGTTCACACGCAGGGAATTGCAGGAACCCAGAAAGCTGGAGCTGGCGTGTGCCCTAGAGACCAGCCTCTCGCATTTTATTGTGGAAGAACCTGAGACACGTAGATGTTAAATGATTTGCCAGAGAAGTAGGCCTGAAGCCTCAGAACATTACTGAAAAAAAGACTTGTGTGCCTGGAGGCCAGAGGTGCTGGTGAATTAGCGAGCCCTTCACTTTTCCTAAGCTATTTAAATAATATGCCAGCAAAGGTCTGCTTACGAGTCAGACACAGTGTGCTCCAGGAGTCTCTTCTCTTCTCCTGAAATCAGTCATTAGCCTAATCGTTCCTAGCACTCATTGTTCTAGAAGCTGAAATCAGAATAACCAAAACTCGCATCTTGGGGTACAAATACTGTCTGGATCAAAGTGATGTTTTTCTCCTTTTTAGCATTACATCTCTGTGTTAGGCCATTTCCTACTATGTTTCTGTAAGGTACTGTGTGCTGCAGTTGGTGAGGGGCTAACAGAGACACTGGTGGTGTACTAGGACTTGCAGAAAGAAAAGCAATGTGAATACTATCACCTTTTCTTTTGCCATTTCTGACAACGGAGAAAATTCATTTCAGTCAATATTAATTCAGGCTCTGTGTAACTCCTGGGCTTGGCTATGGCTCTGTTTCTTCACTATAGTGCTGCAGTCAAGCGTAGGAAGCAGGTAATAGGTGTGAGTCCATCACACACATCCATTCTGCCTTTCTCTGCCTTATGTCCCCTTCCAGAGGGATTCTGCTTCTCCTCTCAGTGCCTCTTTACTCCAATAAGCTAAAAATACATGAGTCCGCATTCTTTGAACTTAAACTTCTTCAACTCTAAATATGGGATATTAATATCTTTATTAATGGTTTGCTGGGATAATTTAATTAATCTAAATAGTAAAAGCTATTGAACAAAAATTATATATGTATATATATATATATATACACACACACACACACACACATATATATATAATAAGTACTGTTTACCTTCCTGTCCTTCTTCCCTGACTCCTTCCTCCCTCCCTTTATTTTCTCCATTATTCCCCCTCCTTCCTCCCTCTCTCACCCTTTCTTTCCTCCACCTTCATGCTGTCCAGACACATTGATCCTACACCCCAGCATCCTACAATGATCATGGACCACACACGCCACAGTCTCTACTCTTTTGCGACTACCTCTTCCATTTTGTGAACTAGAAGAGAAGCATCCATTTAGAATTTTGGACCAAGATCCTTCCAACTCTAAAACCCCACAATTCTTTTCATGGCACCAAACCATCCAGCGTTTGTGGTAGAAGTACTTCTAGGGACAGATAAATATGTTTGCTTTGGGACTTGGGTTTTTAAAAGCTTCTGATAAAAATCACTCATTCCCTTTTTTAAAGAGAGAATTAGAGAGCTGCCTAGGTTGGGGAAAACACACATTTTCCCCTGATGACTTTTCAGTGTTCTGAAGTCAAGAAACTAATATTGATATATATTTCTTCATTTTCTAAAGAGAAATATGAATGTTTCATGTGCTTTTTTTACCTACAGTGGGTTTGGGGTTGAAACAATTATCTAAAAAGACAAATGTCTTGAGGACTAACCCGGAAGTTTGGTGTCAGTGAATTGTATTTATACCTGGCTTTCCATTATTTCAAATTCCCATTAAAGTACACAATATTGTGCTGTGGGGTTTAGCTTTCACTCTTCTCTTCCTCCTAAGATTTGGAGACCTAGAGATACAAAATGAAATGAACCAAAAGGGGAGAATTTCCTAGAAATATTTTTGAATTAGAAAATTACTTAGCTGGGTTAATACTGTGTTTCTTTGCACCCATTTCAGGGAAAGAATGTAGATTCAAATGTATCATCATAGCGAAAGAAGTATCACAAGCGTGAGAACTGTAAGAGGGGCAGGAAGAGAGGGAGGAGAGCACAGAGACAGAGAAACAGATGAATAAAAATAGATTCTCTCCTAAAGTCACAGGCATAAAAATCTTGAGTCATCAATCCAAGCTCCATTTCAGGAAGATTTTTAAACTCACAGTAACTGTTAAGTACCTGTCCTCACACTGGGTGGCTGCCTAGTTTACTGTCAGAATGAAAGCTTGGGTTTAGGGTTTGGGTTGGGCTATTGCTATTTAAATGGTACACCCAATACAGAGGAAGGAAAAGACAATAAGCAAAAAGTCCTGGATCATAGAGAGGAGAAAGCGGGGAGGGGGCTGCTGAGGACAACCCACCCAGAGCTAGGTTTCCTGGGGGCTCCCTGGTTACTTAACCTACCCAACTCCCAGAATGAGCTACAGAAGCCCTTTCTGAGGGAAGTCGGTTGGTCTCAGGTTCTTGCCCAAGCATCCATATGATCAAAATCACCATCCAGATGAATGTACAAGCAGAACATGATATAGACATACAATGGAATATCATTCATTGTCAAAAAGGAAGGAAATTCTGACACATGCTATAACAATGATGAACCTTGAGGACATTACGCTGTGGGAAACAAGGACAAATACTGTGAGATTCCACTTACATGAGGTGCCTAGAATAGTCAAATTGGTAGAGAAGGAAAGTAGAATGGTGGTTGCCAGTGGCTGACAGGAGGAAGCAATGGGGAGTTAATGTTTGGTGGGTACAGAGGGAAGATGAAACAGTTCTGGAGGTGGATGTTGGTAATGGTTGCAGAACAACATGAACTGTACCCTTAAAAGTCATAAAAATAGTAAATTTTATGTTATGTGTGTTTTACCAAAATAACAACAACAATAAAAAAAAATGAATAAATGAATTACTATGCAGGCCAGAAAGAGCAGCAATGGAGAAAGTTGCTTCATAGGAAATGAGCTGCCTCTAGATGAAGTAACACAGGGGGATGGAGAGAAGGGGAGTAATTTTTACCATAAAAGTTTCCTGCTGTCTCAGACATGATGTTAATGTTACCTTATTCAGCAAAAACTCTGTAGAGCAAATCTCATCAGGAAACCAAGGCTCAGAGGTTACTAGCTTGCTTATTCTTACAGTGGGGGGGTGGGTCACATAAGGAATTTGAGGCCAAGTCTGTCTGTGACAAAGCCCATATTCTTTCCTACACTGGGCTTTCTTTAAAGAGCTAGTTTTCAATGAGTTTGAAATACTGAAGATAAGTCCATACATAGGAATATTTAAGAAAATGCAAGCACTGCACAGTTGTGAGAAGAGAAAGCAGGAAGAAATGGTCTCTAGCAAAGCTAGAATGATGGAGAACCCAGTGGCAGGATAAGAAAGTTCTCATTAACTTCCAAAGATTATTTTGGCTTTCTTACCTCCTTTGACTTCTGAATTTGAAAGCTCAATAGTAGATATGCCTACTTTATCCCTAAACTGGAAAAGGTGCAACAGGAGACTGAGCCAGCCTTTTCTGGATATTCTAATGATAATAGAGAGTTTGGCATTAGTTTTGATTTTTAAGAGAAAAGAGGGCCAATCCAAATCAAAGACAGCACAGCTCAAAATTGAATTAAAACCTTGGGGGTCAGGGCATCATCATAATAATATCAGCTATCTTTCTGATTTTCTTCACAAAATGAGCAAAATATTCTGTGGTAGAAAGAACACTGGTACAGGAATCATAGAAGGAGGCTCAATCTGTCATTAGCTGCTTTCAGTAATGTCACTTTGAACTCCTCTCTTAACCTCTGTGAGTGTCAGTTTTCTAACATATATAGGAATAATAATGCCTAACTTACAAGGTTATTGAAGGGTTGAATCACATTATTCCCTAACACAGCTGGATATTCATTAGACTGCCTGGCATAGTTTGATTTAATATGCAATGGTTGTTTATTCTCTATGAAAAAAAAGATGCTTTATTTTTCAAGTAACTGGTCTCCTATGTGAGAACAAGGGTAGGCAAGTTCAGGCCTATCTAAATCTCAAAGTTACTAGTAAGGAAGGGAAATGTTTCATAAAAAATATTAAAACTTTCCATGCTTTGATGCAAAAGGTAACTGGAATCATATTAAGATTAAATGGAACCATATGATCCAGCAATCCCACTCCAGGGTATGTATTCAGAGAGAACTCTAATTCAAAAGGATACATGCACCCCAATATTTATAGCAGCACTTTATACAAGAGCCAAGACATGGAAGCAACATAAATGTCCAAAAACAGATGGCTGGATAAAGAAGTTGTGGTATATTTATACAATGAAATACTATTCAGCCATAAAAAGAATTAAATAATTCCATTTGCAGCAGCATGGATGGACCTAGAGATCATCATTTTAAGTGAAGTAAGCCAGAAAGAGAAAAATACCATATGATATCACTCATATGTGGAATCTTAAAAAAAAAAAAAGAAAGAAAAAAACACACTATGAACTCATCTACAAAACAGAAATAGACTTGCAGACAAGTAAACAACCTTGTGGTTACCAGGGAAAGGGGGTGGGAAGGGATAAATTTGGGAGTTTGAGATTTACAAATGTCAGCCACTTTATATAAAAATAGATTAAAATTTTTTCTTCTGTATAGCACAGGGAATTATGTCCAATATCTTGTAATAATCTTTAATGAAAAAATATGAAAACACATATATGTATGTATATGCATGACTGGGACATTGTGCTGTTCACCAGAAATTGACACATTTTAACTGGTTGGACTTCAATTAAAAAAAAAATGGAGATCCAATGAACAAAAAATAACATGGTGCCCTGCTGTCATATCACACTTTAGGCTGGCTATTAAAAACAGAAAAACAAAGATACAAAAGAAAACACAACAAAACAAACAAGCAGAGAACTCCCTATCTTAAATCTGTAGGAAAACTGATTGGTATTAGCTAATCACATTTATTGAAAGAAATATTTTATAGAGCTTTTTTTTTTTTTTTTTTTTACTAGAATTCTGCATGTATAACAAAAATAGTTCATTTAACTGAAGCCAACGGGTAGCTGGGCAGATTCAGAACACATCTGCTGAAAGAGAGATTAACAGTTAAAATATAAAGCCATCATTTTTAAGCTACAATTATTGGCTTCAATGGGGTGAAAATTATCTGAGAAACTAGCCTTTTCAGTCTCTCATCAGCTGCTTTTCAGTAAATGAGTGTTTTAAAAAGCTAGTTTTGAACTCCTGGTCAGAGCTGGTCCATTGGTGTCACTTGGAGTGAGGTGGAGAATGAAAAAGTTGAGGCATTTTTCTTCTAATAAAATGTTCTGTATCCATATTCCAAACTTGTACATAACCATTAAGATCAGTGGAATTGCAAGTTTCATCCAATACTGACAGGCCATCTCCCAGATTACTAATTATTCATCCTCCTTCATGGACTGGGAATTATAGTTAGGTAGGAAAATCATATCAAGCCTACAGAGACATTAGAGAATGGATATCTAGTTTCATAAATGCATAGATGTTTGCATACTTACAATTGTGGAAATCATTAGCTGTTTATTGGAAATATGTTTTGCCTTCATTGCTACAGAGTATTGTAACTTCGAGGCAAAACCAGCTTGCCAGCATTCTTAAGAAAGAAAAAGTTTCTTATGAAAGTTTATGACACAGTGGACCTCTTTTTTTGGGGGGTGGGGGCAGCTTCAAGATTTATTGAAGCAGGTGAGAGGACAAGGTGCACACACACAAACTCCAACACAAACTCTCAGTTCTAAAAAGTTACACAGCAGTAGGCAGCAGTGACATGGAGGCCACTGGATGACCTGGTCCAGATGGAAGAAAATCAGTTTTCTGGGTCTGCAGCACTCTGTGGCATCTGCTAGGGAGAGGCAAAGCTAAGTGAAGGTCTCCAGCTCTGAACCCCAAGTCCCTAGAATTGCAGAACTTTCCATCTGCCCCCTTTACAGAGGGGCTAAGTCCTTCCATTCTGTGCTGAGCCAACCGAAGATAGATCTAGCTATGGTCATACGGCAACATCGCTCTTCCCTCTGCTACACAGCTGTCTGTGATCAGCCCCAAAATAACCATGAGGAGGCCCCTCCAGGGGATCTGGGATCCAGGTCACCAACCTGAGGGGAGCCACTGCTTTCCCTTCTTCCAACCAAGTCCAGGTCCCAGGCAGCACCCTGAGGGTGATGAGGAGGTCACAAAGCAGGAGCTCATGACAAGGATTTGCTCTCCAGCGTTACCTTATCTTTCTTCAAGCTGACATCCGTGAGAATGCCCCCACTTAGTCAGGGATGAGCTGCAGGTGTTTTTCACATCAAACTTGGCTCAAGAAGGAATCTCAATCCTCCTCAACCTGACACAGACACAGCCTGGCTCTGATAACAGGAAGGCAAGCTCCAAGTCTCCTCACTGCCTCTCACTCAGCAGGGCCCGGGGCCTGAGAGCCAAAAGCACTGGCTGGAGAGAAGTCAGAGTGTGTGAAAGTGCCAGCATTTGAAAGGGACAGGTGTGGACCCTCCAAACATGGGAAACTGCTTTCCACAATTCCTCTCCCCGCATCATCAACAACTGGACCTCTTGTGTTAAAAAGGGCTTTAACATTCTTAAAAGACAAAATAGCAGAATAATTTATTTTTTCTCCTTCATCAAGGAACATGTAGCATTGGTGCCAGTTATAGAGGGTGAATACAGAAGGTGGCAAATGTACTTCTCCATGTATGATGGTGAAATTGTGATTCATTTGTTTATTGATAACATCACTTAAGATCAACTGGAAATTTGGTGACAGCACTGGCTTTACTTTTTTATGAAAATATCTTAGTCCCTTTCAGTTTTGACTTTCTTATTTCTTAGGGAGTCATAGGGAGAGAAGAAAGCAAGCAAGAGATCAAACTCTTGGCATGTTTTTTCTGATGTCAAATTTTAATATGTCAAAATGTTCCTAATAAAATCAGCTCCTCTCTTTCCCCCTCACTCCTGACTGCTTCATGCACAGAGGTTGATGGTAACAGGTCAGGATCTGAGTTGACTGTGACATCTTAATTTGATCATCAAGTCATTTGGAACTCCTAACTGCCAAAATTCCAGTGATAATTTGGCATGTGTTAACAAGCCACTGAATAAGGAAGTAATTTCACCTACTTCTTACCTTCCCTTTTTGCTTAACTGGCTACTCAACAAGTGGTTTTCTCATCTGTGACATTCTAAGACCCAGGGCCACCCCTTAACCCCACCTCTTTGGGACCTCTCATTTCCTTTTCTAGTTTATTTCTTATTTAAGCAGATTTCAATGGATCTCATTTTAGTCTCTGAAAGAATTAATGCTTTTCACTTGATGCCAAATGATAAAACTTAATGTCACCAGCTTTGTTTTAAATGTTAACTGCTTATTCATTATTGTAGTTTGATATTGTTAATCAACTACTGTAAATAAATGCTAATTAACATAATGTCAATTGACTTTCAAAGCAGCTGCAGACGGCTTTTACTTTTCAAAAACAGTTTCAGCATTATCAGCATCAGGGGAAGAACCACCATATCTGACAACACAGTGATCCATTATTGTTCCAACATATACATTTTAAATTAGGCTCAATACAGTGTCTACTAAATTATACATTTTAATTGATTTAATAATGTCTAATGGGATTATAATAAATGAGCCTCATTGGATGAAGTCTAAATATAGTTAAAAGATATTTTTGAAGAGTCATGAAAGAAAGAGAAGAATAGGAATGCTCACATGAACATATCTACATAGAATTGTCTCCTATTTTCCTCATTTTGAAGCATTTGGTAAAAAAGTATAGGCTCAAAAAGCAAAAGATTAGGAAATTATTGGAGCCAAATTAATGTTTGCAAGATAAAGAAGGAAACTTCATCTCTAAACAACAGGAAGAACCTCACTGTATTAGAGACACCCAGAAGTTAGCAGAGATTAACCTGAAGCTTAAAAACTCAGATTAGGGAAGTATGTCTTCCCAGACATTGGACCAGAAGCCCACACCTCAGGCAACATGTGACAGACACATTCTTTTAGTTGAAGGTCTGGACATATTCATACATACAAACTAGGTAGACTTAGCCCTAAAGTAATGAAGCCATAAGACATCTAAGTGGTATTGGAATAAGGTTCTAATGTATCTGAGAAGACATCTAGAGTAATTTTCTTGTGTCTGACAAAGAAGAAAGATGAAAGCAGAGAGATAAAAATTGTATGTTTCTACTATAGAAAGCTTATCCTACTTCCAGCAATAATGGAGTATCTCACTGCAGACCAAGCCTCCTGCTGAAACACCTAGATAATCCACATAAAACATGAAATACACATTTTTGTAAGATATTAAAAGCAGCCAAGATACCCAAGACTTGAGGAGTCAAGATCACAGGAGGAGAGAAACTCATGTAAGTTGAATATTCTCTGTGCCACATTCAGGGTCCCTGCCATTTTTGGCATAGAAGGGGAGGCTGGGAGTTGGGTAGAAGTTAGATGCTAAGAGGCAAGAATCCATCAGAGTTTTCAGTATCTCACGCAGCTAGGGAGACAGAAATTGGAGTTTTGGAGTTCATGACTGGGAAGACAGGACCGAGGCTAAGACCTCTGAGATGAGAAGTGAAGAGGATACTCTTGTTTTCATTTAGAGGCATTTGTTGAGTTCTTAAGGTGTACAGGCAAGAGGCTGAAAAGTCAAGTAGAAAGCAGGTTAAAAGCGAAAAAGGAGTTTGCAGCAGTCTCAGGAGGGTGAGGTGGTAAAAACTGGAGTTCAGGGTCTGCTCAGGAGGACTTTGGAACTAGGCTCATTTCCCTGATTTGCAGCAAGCCAAATGCTGAGACACTGAGGTTTGCTGCAGAGAAGCAACATAGATGGACCTGAAGATTGTCATTCTAAGTGAAATAAGCCAGAAAGGGAAGATATCATATGATATCACATATATGTGGAAGCTTAAAAGAAAGAAAAGAAAAGAAATGAATTTATTTATAAAACAGAAACAGACTTACAGACAGAGAAAACAAACTTACGGTTACCAGTGGGGGAAGGGGTGGGAAGGGAGAAAGGGATAAATTGGGAGTTTGAGATTTGCGGATAGAAACTTTTATATAAAAGTTTTATATATATATATATATATAGTTTATACTATATAGCACAGGGAACTATATTCAATAGCTTGTAGTAACCTATGGTGGAAAACAATATAAAAATGAATATATGTATGTTCATGTATGACTGAAGCATTATGCTGTACACCAGAAACCTGACACAGTGTAAACTGACTATACTTCAACAAAATATATATTAAAAAAATAGGTTTATTCAGGAGGCAGCCAAGTGACGAGATGAGATGGGAGAACAAATTTCAAATCTGTTTCCCCGAAGGTGAGGGCCTTGGGATATTTATGGGATAAAGAAGCAGGATGGTCTGAGGCATGGTTGGGAAAGGTGATTGGAGGTGAGAAAAAGGTGATGTCATTATTGTTCTCTACAGGAGCAACTAAGGTACATGCTTTTTCATGGGATGCAGGTACAGGAAATGTTGGTGTTAGCTTGTTCTGAGGGTGGAGCTTTTGACCCTTTGATGCCAATAGGTCATGGATTGGACACGGTGCATAACCCAGTTGTGGATCAGTGGTTCCAACAAGCTGGGGCTCAAACTTGAAAACAGCTGATTCCAAGTTCCTGAAAAACAGCTTGGGCAAACATTGTTTAGACTGTGTGATGCTTGAAGGATATGTGAGTTTCTGTAAAGACAAAGTGAGCTTAATCATTAAAGGCAGGTTACAGTTTACTGTTTATTAAGCAAGTTATAGTTTAATGGATCTAACCAATGACTGACCTCAGTTTCACTAGTAAGTATCCTAAGCTCTCAGTTGACATGCTAGAGGTATTAAAGTCTTACAGAGATTACAAGTTGTTTGAATCAGCCCAGTCTCTTGTTTACTATAGCTGTTTGTCAGAGAATGGGATATATTTCCTTTGAAGAAAGATAACATCATCCTGAACATCTACAATTTTCCATAAACAATGTTGTACATTCAGTAAAATATTGCAAGTCATTCCAGGAAACAGCATTCTAAACAAAAACTGGCAATAGAAACAGATCCATAGTTAAGCTAGATGCTAGGATTAAGAGACATGGATTTTTTAAAATCCTGATTAATATATTCAAGAAAAATAGATGTCAAGAAGGGAATTACACCAGAGAAATTCTATAAAAGCATCAAATGGAATTTCTACACCTGAAGAATGTAGCAAGTGAAATTAGGTTCTAAATAGGTTTAATCACATATTGGACATAACAAAAAGAGGATTTGTTAACTGGTTAAGTCAGTTAAAATATTCAAATTGAAGGACAGGGAGCAGAAGGTTGAAGAATGCAGAAAAGTCACGTAAGAGATACATGCAACATGGGGAAAAGATCCAACGTTGAAATCAGAGAAGAAATGGAGATCATAGCGCAGAAGCAGTATTTGAAAAAATAATAGCTGAGATTTCCCCCCCCCAAAACTGATGAAAGGTATCAAAAAAGTGCTACAAACTCCAAGCTGGATAAGAACAAAAGAAGCCACAATTAGACTCATGATTGTAAAATTTCTGCAAGCCAAAATCTTAAGAGCATCCAGAGAAAACTGACACTTTTAAAGGAGCATCAATCAGACTGATAGCTATTTTCTCAAAAGAGAACTGAAAACCAGAAGGCAATGCAATGATATCTCCAAAATGCAAGAGAAAAAAGCCAAAAATGTCAACCCAGAATTGATCAGCTAGTGACAATATTTTTCAAATGTGAAAGTGAAATAAACAGTTTTCTAGACAAACAAAAACAGAGAAATTCATCACCAGGAGACTCACACTAAGATAAATGCTAAAGGGAATTCTTTGGACTGGAGGAAAGTTATCCCAGAAATCCAAAAAGGAGTAAAGAACAAGAGAAATAGTGGGTGGTAAATACAATGCTATTGATAGTTTTGCAGGGCTTAAAATATACAGAAAATTACAGTTCATGAAAACTATAACACAAAATTAGGGCGGGTGTCATTTAGACTATCATTTATTATTAAGCCAAAAAACCTCAATCATATTGAATTGGTCAAGTCTTTGTGATCTCTCTGAAGGCTTCTGGGCGGAGTTCAGTGTGAGTGAAATTAGTTACAAAAGGGGCCAGGGGACCTTGGGAATATCAGGCTAAGGGCAGTGTCCAGGGCTGAGGGAGAAAGGATTACATGGCCCTCTCTCTGAGAGGCGGGACTACCAGTGCAACTAACAGTCTCATGTGTAGACTTTTAAATGCTTCTACATGAAGAAATATTTTTTATCAATACTCTTTCATTGTTTGCCCCCCTCAAATCCCAACTTTATTTATGTTAGGTTTTTAAACACAAGGGCCATTTGATGAGTAGCAGGGTGTTCTTTTTTCATTTCATTATCTAGAACAAACTGAAACTAAAGTGTGAGAACTTGAATTTCATTGTGGCAGATCAAGTTAATTTGATCACACAACCAAAATTCCTAGATAGGACAGAAGGATCAATGTCTTGGTGGCCTGATGGGGAGTTTGTTGTAAGGAGGCAGAATGAAGCTCCAAAACTGGATTGAAAATCATTACTTTAAGGTGGGCAGGAAAAGATGGTAAGTTTTCCTCTCTCCTCTAGCAATGTAAACACATATTACCACAAAGTTGGCCATTTGTTGAAAAATTAATGGGATGTTGAAATCCAAAGAAATTAACATCATTTTGTGGCCTTTTCTACTTGTGGGATATTGGGCACCTCTTCTCCAAATGTGGGGCTACAAATATCTAATTCTCTCTTTTCATATGTCTAATCTGCTGTTAAAAATTTCTATTAAGTTTTTAATTTTTGGCTGTTTCATTTTCCCTTTTTAGATGTTCTATTGTTTCTTTAAAGAAAAATTTACACTGCCATTTTTGTGGTTTTCTGCTATCAATCCGGTTCTTTCTTTTCCTTTAAGAATAGTACACACTCTTGCGCTCTAACCTGTCTCTGATACTTCTAACAGCCAAAGTATTTGCAAATCTGTTTTTGTTGACGTCCTGGTGCTGTGTTTAATTGTGTAGCTTGTTTTCTTGATGGTGTGCTGGGTCCTCATGCTTGGGAAAACATACATAGGAGTAATCTGAGGCCCAGGATAAGTTATACGTGCCTCCTTCCAGAGATGATGTATCTTTGCTTCTGAAAGATGTCTGGAGGAACTATCACCTTCAACCAAGTTCAAGGCTAGAGGGTCTTTGATCTACCTGGGGATGTGAAACCTACCTATTTGCAGGACAGCTGCTTCACTTCTGGCTCTCTTTTACCCCAGGACTTATTCCCTTTGAGTTTCAAGTATATAGTAATAGTGATTTCTTAAAGATTTTCTAGCTTGTACAGGCCCTAGGCTTTGATTTCTGCCTCGATCACCCCATGAATTACCAAAAGCAAAGTTCAGTTTTGCCAGAATCAGCAAATGGTGTCAGGGCAAAATTTGCTTCTGTGCTTGCTTAATATTTTCTCTCCATTTAGTTCTGGTAGTTTCTTCCTATCTTGTTTCCTCTCAGATGCTTTTAGGTAGATTTTTTTTTTTGTATTATATTCAGCATTGTCAGTAGGATATTTGATCTAGATAATCTACCCCACTATTCCCAGAAACTGGAAGCCCAAGATAATAAATAATCTGCATTAAGATGATATTAGCTCACAGAATTTGCAGTTCGAGCAGATAGTGTGTACTTTCTAAGCTGAAAATAGCTGTTAAGTTGTCAGTTATTACTATTGTTAGAAAGTAGAAGAAAGAAACCCAGTTATTGTGTATTGGCTACCAGCTTATATGGGGCTGTGTCATCCCCTCAGAATGGCTTTGGTTTCACAAGCTCCCATTCATAGTTTAGCCAAAGAAGAAAATGTATTAGAGCTTTGCTAGGAAGCAGAGGTTGGCAAACTATGACCTAAGAGCCAAATCTGATCTGTGGCTTGTTTTCATACATAAAATTTTATTGGAACAAGGTCCCACATTCATTTACGTATTGGGTATGGCTGCTTCTGTATTAATAAGGAAAGAGTTGGACAGTTTCAACAGAAGCAACATGGACCACAAAACATATGATACTTACTCTCTGGCTCTCTATGGAAAAAGTTTGCCAATCCAAAGTATTATTCCACCCAGCTCTTTTCTGACAAGTGGTTGTGCTGGGAGCAAGTCAATTATTTTCTGCAATATTTGTGTACAATTTTAAATACTGGAAGCTTAGTCTTGATATGATAGACTCCTCAGTCACACTGAAAAAAAATAAAAAGGAAACAGCAATAATGAGCACAATAAAATATCTTCAAGTAGCAACACTGTAATTAAATCACTACTCTTATGTAGTTCAGAAAAATATTTTCCTTATCCTCCACAGATATTAGCTCACTTAGTTTTTGCTTTTTTAGAGAATGTATTTTCTACTTCATTTATAAAGTCAAGCTCTTCATTTTTTCATTAACCTCTGCTCCTCGGGCCTATGTGAAGGAGAGAAGGCTTAGAGAAAATGGAAACTCACAAGCAGCAAAGAAAGGTGAATCCAGGCACCCATTATTTGTGGGAGAGTGGTTTTGAGCAGACATACAGCTCTCTTTCTCTATGCTGGACTAGCAGGATTTGTGGGGCAGGATGAGCCAGCAGGGGTTTCTGCCAAAGAGCAAGATACTTTCTGAGATGATTCCTGCTTCTCAGGAGTAATGATAGAGACTTTCGCACAAAAATCAAAGAAAAAGAAACTGGAAGAGGAAGCAACATTCAAAGCCCAGTATATTTCTTTTTTGCTTCAGCACCAGCTCTAATGAACAGATCCCTTGTTTCTGTGTATGGTGTCAATTAAGCTACTGTTCTGGCTCCCAGATACACAAGGGTGTTCTATATGTAAATGGTATTGATGTCATTCATGCTATCAATGTTAAGACTGCATCAGTGTCTCTGCATTATTTTGGTTTAATCATAAATACCACGGAGTCTAGAAGATGACCAGGTTGAAAAGCATCTTTCTGAGATGAATCAGAATAGTGAAAAATGCACTGGTTCCATTGTGAAAGTGTGTTGCTAAATTAAAAACAAGGAACACAGTAATTTCCTCGACCCAGAGCCCTGTTGGACGGATGTCTTCTGAGATGTGGTAAGTATATAAAAGAGATGGGATCCAGGAGTGAGAAATAAAGAAATAATGAAATCATTTCTTTATAGAGAATCAGCTGCCTTACATGCATGCCACTTTACATATTAAATCATCTGAAATTCCCTGGGGATCTGGAGCTGGCTCTTCACCTGCTGATGAGTTTGTAACTCAGTGCTAATTAACTGTAATGACTTTGAGAAATACCCTTCTAAATCACCACCCCATCCTGGGTTGCCAAAAGCCACCTGCACCTAGGTGGCTGGCTAACAGCACTCCAATTTTATTCCATTTTTCATGTGGAATCCATTGTCCTCTGTCTTCACTGGAGAGCCAAGATGTCTCTAAATTTCTTCTGTGATGTGGTGTGGTAGGGGAGGAGAAGCTGCAGCCACAGAAGGTGGATATGTGAGAAAAGCTAAGGGGCTCTCTTCTCTAAGACCAGGACACAAAATCCCCCTCTGTTCCTGACCAACTGGGCTCACAATTCTCATTCTATGAGAATGTAGGGGTTGATCAGATAGTCTGAGGAACCAGGAGTGTCAGGGAAGGCAGTTCCCATGTGGCCAGTTCCTGGTGGCCTGGTGAGAACTGCAAGAGGCTGCTGGTAATTTTCCAGGCACTCAGCATGCTCCATGGTGCCCCTTGCACAGGCACAATGGCCGCATGGCCAGGGAGCCAGATGGACTCCATTCTAGGCAAAGGCAGAAAAGGGATGACAGAGTCTGAATTTGCTTAGCCCCTTAGCCTTGCTGCTGGCCCTCTGTCTTCCAGGGCCAGATTTACCCTTCATGGTCCCCAAAGGGAGAGCACATCCCAGCTTGGTCACCTGGAAGCTGTAGATTTGCTGATTTGCACCCTTGTGCATATTTTTATGTGGGCTGGGAAAACAGATGTCTCCATCCTGGTTAGTGAAAACCAAGCTGGTTACTGCTGCATCAGAATGACCTGGGTTTGGGGATCTGAGTTTTCCTTGCCAGAGCCTTGGGCAAGTCGGGAAATATGTCAGTCTTTGAGTTGGAGCACAGATGGAGGAGGTCTGAATCGCTGCATCCCTCTCTCTCCTGTGTGCTGTGGGGATTACAGGGACAGTGACTGTAAGCATAGTACATTACACCCAGTGCCCCTGCTCCCTTACATCATTTTTAAAAATTAGGCAGGTTGAAAATTAATTCAAACCAACCAACCAACAAAGCAACCAACAGAATCATCCTATAGTCTCTTCCACTTTTTAAACTAAACCTGCACCGCACCCTCCATTCTAGGTAATGATGAAATAGACCTTCATAAAATGGGTACTTGACCAGAATCTTCTGGCCAATGAGACAGCAAGTCTGCTGTGGAATACCTAGGGAAGCTTCCTCCCTCCTAAGAAAACAACACTTGAAGAAAGTTTCCTCTTTCTCCCACAGATGTTGCCCTATCTTGTCTAAGCAAAGGTGAGGGGGCGAGGAGTGTTTCAGCAGGGAAGAGATATGGTTTGACTGGGGTTAAGTTTGACCAGCGCAGGAAGCATCACAGGGAGATGGCTGGAAATAACTGCTGGAGGGCTGTGGATGCGTCCAGGGTTCTGCTTCCCAAAGCAGGTGATGGTGTTATTCTTACAGTCCTGGCTGCAGCACAGCAACAACACAGCATCTTGATTCAAGGCAATGTTGTGCTGGGTATAGAAGACAGTGCTGACAGGTGAGGTGGTGCAGCACTGAGAAATAGAGGTGGCTCTTTTTAGTAAAGACTATGCCAAAATGACATATTCTGTAGAAACCCTTGAAGCTACATACTTGCCTTTTCAGCCACTCTCGTTATAATCACTCACCACTGAAATAATATATGTAAGGTGCTAAGTATACTATCATGAGCATGGCAAATACTCAGTACGCATTAGCTACCGGCAGTATTGCAGACAGCAAACGCTCCTTCCTGGATGCCAAGGATAGCAGAATAGTCTATAAAAATAACCCCGGGGGATCTGTCTCCCCTTCTCTGCCAGGTGGGAAGTCGGTTTGCCCTGTTGCATCGTTATGCTTGTAATGCTTATCTTCTTCCTCCGGTTTCTCATTGTGCTGCTGGGCCCCTGGGGTGGTGGTGCTGGCAGGGCCCTGGCTGCAGGCTGCATGCAGCCTTGCTGGTCCAAATCTTCAAATTTAGGTTGTGATCCCACAAGCACAAACCCCTTGGCTCCATGTCTGGTTCTCTCTGCTTCAGTTAGACAGGAAACCAAAGCTGGGCAAACCTCCAGATTTTCAGATAGGCCTTCTGTTCAAATAAGCTTCCAAGGATGTTTCTGCTTGGGAACAGTAACACCTCAGGTTCCTTCTTGGGTTTTGACGTGTGCCTCTGTGACATACCACCAGGTTTAGAACTGATGCTGTGCTTGGAGTGGAAATGCCCACATGTGACTTGAATTAAACAGACCTCCATGGATCAGAGATGCAAGGCCAACTAATCTCAGGGTGTTAAGCTGAAATTTTCTTAGAGGCACCAAGCAATCTCCCCTGTGAGAGATAAGTCTTTGGCCCATGCAGTTATTTTTAATTGAGTTCAACTTCATGTTGGACACATAGCAGCTTCCTGGTGACTTAGTGAAGCAGTACAGTAAGGTGGGAAAATGGGCTTTAGCCTCCTTCTGCCCTGTGTTCAAATCCCTGCTCCAGACCCTAGTACTTGTGATGAAATCATCGAATTTCTCTGATCCTATGACCTTTCTCATAGGTTTATTGTGAGGATCATATTCGTATGTGCCAAATGACCAGAATGTAATAAATTCTCCATAGATGGTGGATATTATTTCTAAGGCCCCAGGGAGAGGAGATTGCTATTGTTCAAATGTATTTTATAAGTCAAAAAAAATGTTAATAAAAATAATGACATTATTGGAAATAGGCTAGTTTGCTCAAGAGAACAAGTTCTTTCAGACATTCTCATTATACCTGATTCTTTCCACATCTTTCATACTGGTTACCCAGGCTTAAGAATATTCTCTAGAAGCAATATATGGGGAAGAAGTTCTTTGGAATGTTACTAAAACTAACAACAGTGTTTTCCAGCTCAGTTTGGAAGAATGAACATAGCCCTAGGGAAGGAAGTTCTTATTTTACCTTTGCAATCAATTCAGCTTTATCAAAAACATGGGGAAACAAACTAGCATTCAAAAAATAGATAACAACTTTGACAAAGAGAGAAATTCAGCATTTGTCCCTTTGATAGCAGAGCAGGGAGTCTATCCTGATATAGAGATCTCTTTATTCAAGTTCAGCTTCACTAAAACATGTGATGTTGCTGTATCTGTGAGGATTTGTTCAGCAAATGATATTTAAGCACCAACATTGAAGGATTCAGTAATGATAAAAAAAAAAAAGACTGTCTTGGGTCAGGTTTGAATCTGAGGGGCTCTAATGTGAGGCATTTACAGCCAAGAATCTGAAATTCAAAATTGCTCAATTCTGAGCAGGACTGCATGCCCTGATTCTGGGCTGGCTCTCTCCAAAACATACCATTGGGCCATCTCATTCATTCTTCCACCTTTCTTTCCCTTATGAGAATTTGTCAATTTTGAAATCATTTATCAATTACCTGAGAAATGGATCTCACGATAGAATTCACGGGACTCTGTTTGGTAAGATCTGTTCCTAAGAGAGAATTTTTTTGCTATTTTTATTTTATTTTATTTTATTTTGCCTCCATTTTTGTTTATTGAGTTATAGTCAGTTTATAATGTTGTGTCAATTTCTAGTGTACAGCACAATTCTTCAGTCATACGTGAATATACATATATTCATTTTCATATTCTTTTTAACTATGAGTTATTACAAGATATTGAATATATTCCCCTGTGCTATACAGTATCAACTTATTTATCTATTTTATATATACCTGTCAATATCTGCAAATCTTCATCTCCCAGTTTAGCCCTTCCCACCCTCCTCCCCCTGGCAACTACAAGTCTGTATTCTATGTCTGTGAGTCTGTTTCTGTTTTATATATAAGTTCATTTGTCTTCTTCTTCTTCTTCTTTTTTTTTTTGTTCCAAGTATGAGTGATACCATACAGTATTTTTCAGTGGAAAAGGAGGAGAAATTAATATGGAAAACCTAAAATAACCAATTGGAAACCAACCACTCTGCTTGATGGATGCAAATAAATGTTGTTTTTGGCAAAAGGAAAGTATTGTTTTCTATTTGGAAATAGGTGAACCTGTCAAGATAATAAAAAAATAAGTTAATTATGAAGAAGACAAGAAATACTTTACAAAATGTATTATAAAAATGTAATGAACAACTGCATACCTATATACTGGCCATGTTAGGCTACGTGAAAATTTTCTGAAAAACAAAAGTTACAAAATTGAGTCCCAAGAGGAGGGTATAGCTCAAGTGATAGAGCACATACGTATCATGCACAAGGTCCTGGGTTCAATCCCCAGTATTTCCTCTAAAAATAAAAGAAAATGAAAAAACCTAATTAACTCCCCTCATAAAAAACATCACGTATCCAAAATTGAGTCTCGGAAGGACAGAAACTTCAAACAGGACCACTTTCTTAAAAGAAATGGAAAAGTTGGTCACACATCCACCTCGGGGTGGCCTGAGGAGCTGATGCCTTTGAGTTGTTGGAAAGCTTGCCAACTATTTTACAAAGGTAGCTTCTCCCCACCCCAGCATCCGCCAACACCCCCAGGATGAAAGTGGGGCTTGTTTAAGTTTAAAACATACAAGTAAACATTCCTATAGACACAGAGCTTATTTATTTTATATGTAGTAGTTTGTGTCTCTTAATCCTTTATCCCTTCTTGGCCCTTCCCACTTCCCTCTCACCGCAAGTAACAACTAGTTTGTTCTCTATATCTGTGAGACTGTTTTGGTTTCATTATATACATTCACTTGTTTTATATTCCAAATGCCACAAATAAGTGATAACATCCAGTATTTATCTTCTCTGCCTGACCTATTCCTCTAACCACAATATCCTCTAGATCATTCCATGTCATTTCAAGTGGGAAAATGTCATTCTTTTTTATGACTGAGTAGTAGCCCATTCTATATATGTATAAATACAAATGAAATAAATTATATACATATTTATTTATTCATCTATTGTTGGACACTTAGACTGCTTCCATTTTTTGGCTATTGTAAATAATTCTGTTATATATATATATTAGGATGTAACTATCTTTTTGAATTGGAGTTTTTCTTTTCTTCAAATATATATCCAGGCGTGGAATTTCTGGATCATATGAGTTTTATATTTAGGTTTTGAAGAATCTCCAAATGTTTTTCAAAATGGCTGTAACAATTTACATTCCCACCAATGGTGTACAAGGGCTCCATTTTCTCCACTTCCTCACGAACATACGTTATTTGTGGACTTTTTGATGTTGGCTATTCTGGCACGTGTAAGATGACATCTCATTGGGGCTTTGACGTGCATTTCTCAGGTGATTAATGACGTTGAGCATCTTTTCATGTGCTGTGGGCCATCTGTATTTCACCTGTAGTCACCAAAGGCTACTGAGCCCACTGGGCTACCTGCTAGACAGCTGCAGGACAAGACATGGGACTGGGGACCTGTGGTTTCCCAGAGCCCCAGCTTCCTGCCACTTCCCAGGCAAGTACTGGGGCCCACGAGGCCACACTGATATCTCCCAGGACTATGGAAAGAACCCTGGGGGAGGAACTGTGAGCCCAGGGCAGACCAACCTCCAGCATTTGAGGTAAACCTGAGGGAGGAGTCAACCAGGTAAAGAGCTCAATGGGCTTTCGCTGAAGGCAGGGCAGGGGGTGGTCCTTGGAAGAACAGACAGAGGCCAGTGTGGCTGGACTGAGGGGAGCAAAAGTAGGTGGGCTGCTGACAGGAGGAGGAGCTTCAGATCTGGCTCAGGATTGGGGCTTTTCCCCAAAATGACCCTGAGACATTTCTTGTGTGTTAGCAGAGTGACAGGAACAGATTTGTATTTTAAACATCCCTCTCTTGGATTGAAGGGAGTAAGAAAGGGAAGCAAAGAGCATGAATCTGGGGCAATGGCAGTGGTGGATTAGACAGGGAAGGTGAGGGAGATACAGAGAGGTGATGAATGCATTTGGAGTTGGGACCCAGGGACAGGGGATAAGCTGACTGCATGTGGGGTGAAGAAGAAAGAGGAATCAGACAGAGTCCTAGGTTCTGGTTTGAGCAGGTGGGGAGATTGAGCAGCTGCTGCATGGATAGGGGAGGGGTGGGAAGTGAGTTCCAGAAGGCAGATTGGGGCCACATAAATCTTGGACACTTATGAGATTAGATCAGTTCTGATACACTTTATTTTTTCATGGAAGTATATTTGATTTACAGTGTTGTATAAGTTCCTGGTATACAACATACTGCTTCAGTTATACATGTATATATGTTCTTTCTCATATTCTTTTCCATTATAGGTTATTGCAAGTTACTGTATATACTTCCCTGTGCTATACAGTAGGCCCTTGTATCTGTAATCCCACACTCCTGATTTATCCCTCCCCATCGCCACTTTCCTCCTGGAAACCACAGATTATTTTCTATGTCTGTGACTCTATTTCTGTTTTGTAAATAAGGTCATTTGTATCCTTTTTTTTATATATTACACATATAAGTTATATTTATCTTTCTCTGTCTGATTTACTTCACTTAGTATGATAATCTCTATATACATTCCATTTAGTTGGAAATAACATTCTTTCATTACTTACAATGACTGAATAGCATTCCAAGGTTTATATATACCACATCTTTCGCATCCACTCACTGTTGGTAGACATTTACTGTGCTTCCACATCTTGGCTGTTGTAAATAGAGCTGATGTGAACAATTGAGGTGTATGTCTGGGAAATCTAGAGATTATCATACTATGCGAAGTAAGTCAGACAAAGACAAATATTATATGATATAATTAATATGAGGAATCTAAACAAAAGGCAAAAGTGATACCATTTTATAATGAAGTCACTGGGAGGAACTGCTTCCCAGGGGGTTTCAAGCAAGATGTAGTACTACAGGTGACAAAAAAATACTCCATGCCTCATGATCCTGGACTCTGATTATACTGGGTTTGGACCTGGGTAAAAACTGACATCCATCCTGCGTCTTGGGGAGAGTAATTTAAGGACAGGAACATAAAGGAAGCAGCAAATGACACTGACAAGCCTGTCTGGTGATGGCAGCCATCATTTGCCTGTCTGTCCCTGGCCCCTGTGCATAAAGCCAGAGAAGCCCAGCTTGCCAGTCTGTGTACCTCATGAAGGGGATAGTCTCCTATCCCCAGCTATATCCTATCTGCCTCCAGCCCTGTGGTTTTTAGTGTAGGCAGTTGAGCCAGACTGTCCATGAGTCTGTGATCCCATCTCCAGCCCCTGCTACCTGTATAGCTTTGAGTCATTATGTTCTGACTTCCTAGACAGGACCTCAATAGCTCTCATCAGCTTTGCTTTGGAAATTAGAAACTCTCAGACCTCAGGATGCTCTTGCCCATCCCACCTATGTGCAGGCAGTTTTCTGCTGGCCACACAGAGATTTAGCACTGGCTTACAAGCCTGCACAAACGACATACACACCCACATGTGAAGGTTGACATTAAATACAGGCTATGGGATGGGATCAAGAGAAAAACAGACACAGGGGAGGTAGTAAGAGTAAGTAAAAAGGGGAGGAGGCATCACCTAGATGGGGCAATTCTCCTCCACTTTTCAGGTCTTATCCCACATGTACCTGAGGACAGCCCTAGAAGTACATGATAGAATAATCCCCACTGTGCAGGTGAGGAGACAGACAGGCCTGGACAGACGCCAGGATATATGCAGGATGGAGGACAGGTAAGAATGAGGAGCTGAGTCTGGAAGCCAGATTGTCTCCTCACAGCTGCCCTCAGACCCTCCCCGGGAGCTGTGGAGAGGCAGGGCTGCTGTAACTGTGGAAGATGTGGGTTTGCATGGAGAAGGGTGAGCAGGCAGCTACACAGAGGGCTGTGTGTGGAGGTGTTGTCTGAGCATGGGGTTCAAGTAAGGGGACCCTAGGAAGTGATGTCACTTCTTTTACCACAGACCCCAACAGAAATAGAACCAGGTAACCAGGCGCCCACATTCTAGTGATGGCCCCAGAGCCAGCTCACTTGGTTGGAGACAGTTGAGAGAGAAACTTGTTCTCCTTCTGTGTCCCCACCTCCCAGGGCTTCAGCTTCAGGAAATCCTGAAATGAGAGGTTTTTCAGATGCTGTAGATGTTGGTTCAATCCTCAATTCAGATGACTCTGATCTTTTACCAGGAATTCACCTAAGGTAAAATAGGTGGCCTGGAGCAGACCAATCCAGACACAGCCACCTCTGGGAGCCCTCCCTGGTCAGGGCTACTTCTCCTCATCTCCATTTGGGGGAAGGGGAACTTGAGGGGAGTATTCTCTTCTAGGCAGGAACAGGTTGTTGAGCACTTGGTAACCGGGTGGTCCTGTCATGGTCACACCCAAGGACAGGCTTGGCAGGGGGGAAAGAGGACTCCTTAGGGGCCTCCTACCTCTGCTTTGCCAATGGGAATCCAAGGGCTTCAGGTTATCAGGTTTTTGTCCCTCATGTAGATCTGTGCAGAGAGTGGTATGTGTGAGTCTGGAGTGGAGATGTAGATCTGAGAATCAGCCAATACATTCAGACAGGGCTCTGATGATTCTGCCTGGCTGCTGGGCATTGTGTTTGCAGGACTCTACTCAGGACATCAGAAAGGACCTGGTCCATGGGGTCCCCAGTTCTATCTCCCTGCAAGAGGGGCAAGGGCCCCAAGACACCAGCAGACCTCAGTGCAGGCTCAGGGTGAGTGCGAGCGAGGAGACTCCACACCCAGGAAGCCCTGGGTCCCAGAGCTGCCCTGCACCTCCCTTGGTATCTCTATTAGAGACCTGCTGGCAAAAGAATCAGATTCCCCATCTCTCCCACCTGCCCTCACAGCCCAGGCCCTGCCTTCGCCAGATGCAATGTCAATGTCTGCATATTAGACAGAATCTCAGAGACTTTGATAGAATCTCAGTTCATGTTAAGTCAATGGTGTTTTTACATTTTTCTACAGATTTTCCTGTTTTTCTTCCACACTTACGTGTCCATGTTGGCCTGACAATCCTGATCCCTCCCACCCCAGGATCAGTCTCTGTGTTCTCATGTCTAAAATGGAATGTTTTGACAGCAGTCACAGGGATGATGTAGTTCATACAGGGAGGTGCTGTCACTTCTGTGCTGACACAATTATCTGAGAAACTGATGCATTTAATCATCACCCACTGATACCTTTTGTGGTGATAGGGATAACCTTTATTCTGCTGAGGGCTCTCCTGTCCCACCTCTTGGCACACGTCCCAGAGGTTTGGGGATTTGGTCTGAGCTCTAGCCCAAACCACCCTGCCCTGGTGGTCCATGGTGTTGCCTCTGACTCTTATCTCTCCTCTGTTCCACCCCAGGGGGAAGATGTGTCAGCAGGGAGCAGGAATGAGACCTGCATGGCATGAAACATCCAGAGAGACAGACTGGAGATTCTGGTGGCAAATCTGGTGCCTGCCATCCTGGCAGCAACCCCCCTAACCACACATGTTCCTGGGCACCTATAGAGCTTTGGCCACCACCTAGCTGGTTCTTGACCTTCTAGTCCAAAAGTGAGCACTCTGCCCTCATAGGACATTGGTGATTCAGCCACCTACTGGTGATGAGATGGGGGAATGTCACTCCACCTACATGAACCTCAGTTTGCTCCTCTGCACCCTGGAGTGAGCGAAGATCAGGCCCTAGGATGATAGTAAAAACAGAGGGGGCCCTTCATGGAAAGTGCTTTCTGGGGCCCTTGCCCCTGGAAAGGTCAGCTGGAGGGGCTGTGGTTGTGCAAATTGGTCATTTTCCTCCTGCCCTTGAGGAAGCCTCTGCCTCCTGCATCACTGATTGTGGCCTTGGGTTAAAATATTTTCCTATTTCAAATGTGATTTGTTATTCCATTAGCTGTCCTTGTCCTAGGTCAGTGAGAGCAGGGATCCCTGGGAGGGAAAAAAATGGAGTCCTAGGCCCACTCAGGTCTGTGCGGTGGGACTGGTTGGGTTCATTCACTCCTCAAGTATATAGTAAGGGACCCTAGGGACAGACACATTTACAGGAACAGCAATCATTTAATGCACTGAGCAGGCAACAGCCCTGCCCTCCAGGGCTTCCATTCTACCAGGAGTCACGCTGTCACACTAGACACCACATCTAGGTAGTGTTCTCAGTACAGTAAATGTGACAGAATCCTGGCCTCCTTTAGATATTGATACATCCTCCCTTATACCGATGAGGATGGTGGACACCTTCACCGGCTGAAATGGCCAGTTTCTTTGATTGAAGAGGAGAGGACTCCCTTCCCCAAATACAGTGTGGATCTGTGGACTGTGTTGATAAGCAGGGGGGCAAACCCTGAATTTCACACATCATATGATTTTTGCTTGAGAGCAGAAGTCTTAGGGCTTCTTCTGGCAAAGTAGAAAGGAGACCCAGAGAGCTGTGGTTGGGACTGTGGTGCTGTGAGGGGCATGTGGGAGGTCAGAGGACAGAGTCAGCTCCTGAGAGAACCCACAGCCATCCCCTCTCCATCCCAGCCCTGTCCTCACCTCCTTCCTGGGACCCAGGACACAAGGAGTGGAGAGCATCCTGCTCACACTCTGGTGGAGCCTCAATGATGGGGATTCAGCAGGTGCTCAGGGGACCCAGTGAGCCTCAGGAGACAGGTGAGCCCACCCTGTGGGAGGTGAGTGCCATGGACAGGAAAAGACCCAGGTGGAGTCCCTGGAGTTTTAGGCAGCAGGCAGGTGCAGGTGAGTAATGAGAAGGCCCACGGGAAGCCTGGGTGGCAGACACAGCCTGTCTATTCCCTCCTGGGTCAGACACTCATAGAGCAGCTCTGTGTTCCCGAGAGGGCAGTGCCCAGAGCAGACAGCCTGTCTGTCCTCACAGAGGTAACATTCAGTGGGGATGGGCAGGGAGAGGGACAGAGCAGTGTGACAGGTGTCCCTGAAGAGGTGGAGAGGTGGTCACACCACTGACCAAGGTCTTTCCCTTCATAAGGCTTGTAGCAGCCCCTCCTCTGTGTCCAGGCCCACTTCTGCCCAGACTGTCAGGTGAGAAGGGATGTGGAGCAACTGGCCTCTGGGTGGAGAGGAGCCAAAGGCAAAGGGGCTCAGTTCCGCACAGGGCTCTGGGATCACAGCCTGGAATGAAAGGCCAGGTCTCTGCTGCCCTAGCCCCAGTTGTCTCCCTTTTTACTGAAGACTTAGCAGTGGTAGAATAGTGTTTAAACTCAGAGAAAAACACTGGTGGCTACCAGATATGTTATCTTTCAGAGCTTAAAATCCAGTCCCAAGTGCAACATCCAGGGGCCACTTTAAGGATCACTTCTCTCCTTAGCTCATGGTCTGACACCCAGTGGTCAAGCCTGGTTTCCCTCCACTTTCCAGGAGTTCCTCTAAGCACGTCCTGGTCTCCTTGGAGGCCACAGCTCAAGTCTTACAGGCCCCAGGTAAGGAAGGAGTTGCCTCCTCCTTCCATGCTAAGGACTTTCCCTCAAGCCTTTCATGTCTCAGAACCTGCCTCTTCCTGTGATGAGCCAGGGGCAGTCACTGTCTTTGCAGAAGTCCACTCCAGCCACCCTAAAGGATGTGGCCTTCCCCTCTGATCTAAAAAGAGCAGACTCATCAGAGCACAATAGAGCAGCAATAGCACAAAGATACACACACATGCCCTGGCATTGTCCCATCCTGAATTATAAAGAGAGAACAGACCCTTTCACGTCTGACACGTCTCTAAGTTTGGGTGGCTCAGGCTTCACACACAAGCTATGTCACCTGTACTGGTAAGGCGGCGTTTCACCTGCACAGGTGCTTTTCTACAAGACTTTTCCAAGAAGAAAGCTTCTCTGCATCATGTAGGCTGGGAGTGGGAGCCCAGCCCCAGGATGGCAGAGGTCGGGGGAAGGCTTCCCTTTCCACATCTTGCTCTAAATGTCACTGCCTTTGCCCTATGTAAAAGGTCATTGGCTTTCTGTCCCAACATCCACTGCATCTCCACATGTTCTCAGGCGACGTATCCTTATACGTGAGGGTCAAGATTTCACTTAAAAACCCTATAGGCTTCCAGGAAGGACATTTTCCTTTTTACAAAGTAAAAGTGATCAGTCTCTACCTAGATTTCTGGAATTCAGTGCTTCAAAAAATGGAATCATACAGAGAGTTTATTGAAGAATTTTATACTCATGAAAAAGTCTTTTATGTAAAAAGTCAACACAGAGATATCATCTGATATACAGCAGCTGTAAAAAGATTACACTATTACACTCACATATTGTTCATAAAAAGCAAATACACACACATCAACTATGTGAAGAAAAAAGCTGAAAGGAAACAAAGACATTTACAGTGATTGCTTCAGTGATTCCTATTCTGCTTCTTTATGTTTCTTTGTATTTTCCAAAATTAGTAATATTTGTTTCTATTTTACTCTGAAAAGTAAAATAAGCATTAGGAAAATTCAGACTAAGGAGCACACACAAGGTATAATAAAGACAAAACTTAACATCTGCAAGGGACAGAATATTCTAGGAACTGTGTTCCCAGCTAATACACTGACCCTCCCTGTAGAAAACAGAGGGTAGACGGTGCGTGCTTTTTCATAAAATGTCATCTCTTGCTATAAGTATGTAAATACTATATAAAATATACCACATAAATGCTATATTTGCCCGTGTTTCATATTAAAGTGAAAGACTTGACATGCCCAGTGAATACAGCTAATCTCTAGAATATTTTTAATCTTTTGAAAGGCTGAGGACAATCAGAAAGGAGATTCCACACTTGTGTACCACTTTTTTTCTGCTTAGCAAAATGCTAACCAAAAGCCTAAAAAGTACCTAAGGTCTCTTCTTGGTTTATTAATAGATTGAGCAATATCATAAAGTCACTTTCCACGGCCCAGAAAGAAGCTTGCAAGACTACGTAGCACATCAGCTGCTGCTCTGAATGAAGGTATCAATTACTTGCACACCCTCTCCTTTTCCCTGAAAACTCGAAAGTGTGTAGAACTAATGACCATCTCTTCTTATCACAGCACAGACAAATGGCTGCAGGGTTCTCCTGTGAAATAGTGAGAGCCGAAATGGACCCTGATTTCTCCAAGGAGCAGCTAGCAGATCTGTTCATCAGTAGTGGTAAGTCTGTTTCAGCAAACTGAATTGTGGTAACAAAAACACATCTCGTCAGTGATGCCATTACAAGGAAATAAATGTTGCTTGGGATAAATTTAAGTGGACTTTTAATTTATTCAGCAGCTTTCGGATGAAAACTGGGACCCTGGTGAACACTTGCAAAAAATTATTTTCATGTACATATCATTACATTTATTGCACATCCTATATTTTTTCTTTTTCTTCATCTTTTGTTTATAAATTATTATCTGCTATGAGCATACTATATAACTGCCACCAGATGATGCTAAAGGAGGAGTTGGTAGGAGCAGTCCACCTGGTGGAGCTAAGTATTGTGTCTTTGATGCAGTTTAGAACTGCACAGTGATAAAAGCAGATCAATTTTGGGTAAATTTTATTCTTATTTATAAATTCTCTGCAACCAAAGAACCCCTTACTGCTGCCCCTGGGGTGAACTGCTTTCTCCACCTCACTCTTAGAGTGCTGTTGACTGGTACTTTGTTAAATACATTACATGTATTAATTAACTCATTTAATCTCCACAGCAGCCCTGTGCAAGTCAGTATGGTTATCTCCATTTCAAAGGTGAGGAAACAGGCACAGAGAGGTTCAGTAACTTGCCACAACTGCATAGTGGCAGAACCATGATTAAAATGTCTATTAATAGAATGTTTTCATTAATTTTTCTATCCTTAGGCTCTAGAGTTTAACACCCCAAGCTTCACCACAGGTGGAGTTAGTGTAACCCTACATAGCATAGCGTGACTAGTGGTTGTGAAACAAAACTGAAACGGACCAGCCTCCAGTCTCCAAGACCTCAAAGCCACAGAGACCCTGGGGGCCGAGGGGAGTGAAGGAGGGAGGCAGTTGTGAGCTGAGTGAAGAGGAGGGTTGAAATGTGAATTCAGGTCTCTTTTTTAGGGGAAGTGGTGATTCTCATCTTTGGAGCTATGATCAAGGAATACATCTTGTGGCTGGGGTAGCAGTTGACTAGGATGAGGAAGAAGGAAATAACCAGGAGTTCCTAAATCAAAAAATAAAATTCAGAAGCAGTTTTAGAGAGGGATGGAGGAGTCCACAAACCCTGAGGCACATATTTTGGGGACAGGAAAATCCCACCAGAATCTGAATGTTGCTCTGGTACTGAGGTCAGTCTTTGACCAGATACTAGTGAAAGTTAGCTACAGAAAGTTGTTTTTCTCTGACCATGATACTAATAATAGCTAATATATATTAAGCTTTGACTCTGGTAAGCTTTATTCTAAACACCTGATTTATAAACACTTGAGACAGAAGTTAAGTACCCTATCCACAGATCCCATGGTGAAAACACAGCAGAGCAGGGCTCAGAACAAGCAGTCTGGCTCCTATTCCTCAAAAGACTAGGAATATACTTACCGTATGACCCAGGAATCCCGCTCCTGGGCATATATCCAGAACAAACCCTACTTCAAAATGACATCTGCAGCCCAATGTTCATAGCAGCACTATTTACAATAGCCAAGACATGGAAACAGCCTAAATGTCCATCAACAGATGACTGGATAAAGAAGTGGTATATGTATACAATGGAATACTATTCAGCCATAAAAACCGACAACATAACACCATTTGCAGCAACATGGATGCTCCTGGAGAATGTCATTCTAAGTGAAGTAAGCCAGAAAGAGAAAGAAAAATACCATATGAGATCGCTCATATGTGGAATCTCAAACAAACAAACAAACAAACAAACAAACAAAGCATAAATAGAAAACAGAAGTAGACTCATAGACATAGAATACAAACTTGTGGTTGCCCAGGGGGCAGAGGGTGGGAAGGGATAGACTGGGATTTCAAAACTGTAGAATAGATAAACAAGATTATACTGTATAGCACAGGGAAATATATACAAGATCTTATGGTAGCTCACAGAGAAAAAAATGTGACAATGAATATATATATGTTCAAGTATAACTGAAAAATTGTGCTCTACACTGGAATTTGACACAGCATTGTAAAATGATTATAAATCAATAAAAAATGTTAAAACAAAAAACACAGTCTGGCTCCTGAACCTGACCTGAATCACTGCCAGCCATTGCTCCTTAAAAACTCACCTGTGCCAAATGTTTATTTCTCCTGCTAGTTTTATAACAGAAGCCCGTATGTTTTTTCAAGGTTCCATCTTGTTTCATCTCAATGTAAAAAGCTAAAATATTTTGTTCTCACCCTATCATTGTAGATAAGCAATTAGACTGGATTCTGCTCTAAACTTAGAGAGCTAAAAAAATCTGAGAACAGTGAACTAGGTCAAGGAGGATGCAAAGGTGACCAACTCAGTGTTTCTAAACTTTTGGGAACATCTTGTTAAAAAACAAAACAAAACAAAACAAAACAAAACAAAACAAAAACACCTCTTCTTCCTAATTGCCCAATTTGGTGAGTGGCACAAGTCTCTTGGCCCCTACACTTGGAATTCAGGTCTTATTGGCAGACTTAAAAAACCTAAATGCCCACAAGTGCCAAAAAGCCACATTAAGGGGTGAAGCCAGCTGATTGGGACTGGGGGAGGGGAGGCACATCTTGGTCTCCCCAGGGCAGCAGCTTTCAGCTCTAGCCACTTGTTGGTGGTAGAAGCATAGACCCAGGGTCCTGAGATCTTGTGATTTGGAAGAAGAAGCCAGAAATCCAGGTTTTTCTGTGAAAATCTGGGAGCTTGTTCTTTCCATATTTTTAACTATCTCTATTTTTAAAGCAGTATGAGGACCATTTAGAACCCCCAGGTTCTCATTCATGGACCCCTCACACTTTTCACACAGCCAGTCTGTGTTCATGTCCTGCCAAATGGGTCTCAGTGTGCCTTTTTCATCCACCCTTATGGTACCATCCTACTGTATGCCCCCTTTCCCCTGGCAGTGGCTGCTCTGCCTACCTCTTCTCCCTGAACATCCTTCATGGACCACCAGACTCCTGATTGAAAGTTCTGTGTGATTTCTGCCTCCCACATTCTTTCATCACTCACTGAATCAAGTCAATGCTATTCAAGACCTTCCATTCAAGGACATTGACCCATCTGATTTGCTTATCTGTCCCTTTTTAATTTAATTTTTGAGATATAGTGTAAGTTTAAGGTATACAATGCATTGATTCGATACATGTACATATTGCAAAATGAATACCACTGGAGCATTAGCTAACATCTCCATCAATTCACATAATTACCATTTCCTTCTCACAGTGAGAACATTTAGTATTTTCTCTCTTAGCAACTTACAAGTATAGAATACAGTATTGTTAACTATAGCCTCCATGTTTACATTAGATCTCTGGAACTTATTTATCTTATAACTGCACCCTTTGACTGTCATCTCCCCATTTCTCTCATCCTCCAGCCCCTGACAACCACCATTCTACTGTGTATCATCAGACTGGCATTTTTAGATTCCACATACACATGATATCATGCAATATTTGTCTCTCTGACTTATCCCATCTAACACAATGCCCTCAAGATCCATCTGTGTTGTTACAAATGGCAGTATTTCTTTCTTTCTCATGGCTGAAAAATATTCCACTATATATATATGGCACATTTTCTTTATCCATTCATCTGCTGATGAATAGGTAGGTTGTTTGCATATCTTGGCTATTGTGAATTAAGCAGTGAACATGGGAGTGCAAATATCTCTTCAAGATCTCTGCAAGATTTTATTGCCTTCGGATACATACCCAGAAGTAGAATTGCTGGATTATATGGTAGTTCTATTTTTAGTTTTTGAAGACCCTCTATACTATTTTTCATAGTTGTTGTACCAGTTTTCATTCCCACCAACATTGTACAAGAGTTCCCTTTTCTACACATCCTCACCAACACTTTTTAACTCTTTGGTGATAGCCGTTCTAACAGGTATTGATATCTCACTGTGGTTCTGGTTTGCATTTCCCTGATGGTTGCTGATGTGGAGCTTCTTTTCATGTACTTGTTGGCCATTTATATATCTTCTTTGGAATATCTGACCCTTTTTAAAAATAGATACCTAAGCTCCAGCGAAAATACGGTATTTCTCCACACATATCCTTTGCTTTTCCACTCTCTACTCTTCTTTGTTTATGCTGCATTTTTTGCCTAGAATTACTCTAAGATTTCATCTAGAATAAACGCACAAACTCTCTCTCTCTCTCTCTCTCTCTCACACACACACACACTATGCTGCATGGCAGGTACTATGCCCAGTACAGTGCTGATCAAAATAGCCATGGAAGCCCCTGCTTAAATGCTCTAAGGACACCTCAAATGAAGGCTTTTCTAATCCCCCCAGATATGACAACCACCTCTGATGAACAGCAGTAGGTTTTGTTTACCTCTGTGCCCCACCTAACTCTAGGTCAAGGCAGTGAGGGTACTATCTGGGCTTTTGTGCTGGCCCACACACATGTTGCGAGCTCCCTGAAAGCTAGTAATGTAGCTTATTCTTCTGTTTCACCTTGTACACTGATTGCCAATAATTGCTTGTTGAATGAGTGGATGAATCTCCTGATCAGGAAATAGCATGGGCAAAGAAAAAGGAGTTAGTCATACTTAGTTGTCAGCAGGTAGAAGGACTTGCTTATGATGGAGGTAGAAAGAAGTAAGATTAGAGTGTGCAGGAGTTGTTAAGGCAATAGCTGATAATAGGGCATAAGGATAAGAGTGAGTTGAGTTTGAAAAAGGAAGTTTTGGAACTATAGATTAAGGCCAAAAATCTCCACTCTAACTCCTTTCTCATGTAGGAAGTAGTGTAGCCTCTCCAAGTATTAAAGGATTTTATTCTGTATGTGGCTCAGCAATTTATAAGTATCAAATATCCTCTTCCTTTTTTTAATAACAAAAGTAAGACATAAACACAAGATTCATCTGCCGAGACTGTGAAGGCATTTGCCCAAGTTTGCCAGCTGAGTGTATCATAGATCCTCATCTGCCAGAGTGCACACGTCCACTCAGCCCTGAGTTCTTCTGACTCTGCTTCCTACATCTCGTCTCCACCCCCTGCTCTCCTGTCCCCCTGCCACCTATCATTTCTTGCTCAAGGGACAATGGAGACCCTTCGTATTTCCTCTGGTCTCATTCCTTCCACAGGCCCCCTACAGGCTTCCAGAGGGCTCACCCTAGAATAGAAAACTGCTCAGGACAGTTCCCTGCTATTACACTGCAGTGGCTCCAGAATAAACACTGAAGGTCCCAGATGTCAAGAACATTACAGTCTGGCTTCAAATCTCTCCCTTGCTGCTGTCCATCCTCATCTCCTAAAACTCCATCCACTGTCACCATCATTTTCTCAGTAAGACCAGCTGCTGTTGACTGGTGACCAATGAGGAGGTCAAAGAAAACATACACTCTGAATAGATGGGGGCACCAGAGGCTTCTGAGCAGTGTGAGAGAATCTTGTGTCAGCCAGTGGGAAGGGTCTGTGGATACTGTGGTGTCCCTTTTTTTGTTGTGCAGAAAGCACCTAGCAGGGAATGTTCTTTTGGTCAAAGGGTGATGGAAAAGGACAGAGAATAGCACGAGCAGAGATCTGGATGAGAGAAAGGGGGTCTCCTCCTCTATTCCATGTAGGCTTTTAGAATATTGGGGATAGGAATCTTTCAGCTATTCTCTTGCTTTTTTTACCAATAAATTAAATTGATCAAATTACATGACTTCCAAGTGAGGAATACACTGATTTGTAAGGCATTCTAAACTTATCCCTGGTTTTTAACCGTATTTTCTCTAAAGAAAGAGATTTAAACTACTTGAATTGGGCTGTGGTTAGAAAGTTGAACTTTTATCTTCCAATGGGCATCATACATGCATTACTGTATATGTTCCTCTCTACAATTCTGCAGAAGAAAGCCAGTGAAAAGAGGCATAGAGAAGGAATTTTTTTAAAAAGTGTACGAATGAAAAAATACAAGAAGGAAAAATAGCAGATTTTTTAAAATAACTAGCTTTAAGAAATAAAACTTATATGGAAATTAAAATGGTGCCAGTGAAGAAAATAATGTGGAACAGAACATGTCAACAAGGGTTATCTTTAGGCTAGCAAGGCTTATCTTGTATTTATTTTAAAATAACATCTTCCTTATCATATTGACTTGTGTGAGAGAGTCATGCCACATGGCTCCGTTATTTGCTAAGGAGTGTATGAACGTGTATTAGAAGTGGGTCAAATTTCTCCTCGGTGTAAGGTATTGAGTTGGGTTAGCAAGACAGATGCATTTTAAAATTGCATGTGACAGTAGTAGTAAAAAAAAAATTAAACACTAAATTGCTATTTCAAAGAAATGCTTAGAATTCCTGAGAGAAATTTCTACTTCAGAAGTAATAGAGATGGAATTAGTGTGATAATAGGAGGAGGCTGTGCAATTGAAGTCTACATAAATGAGTTTTCCTCCTTAGACCCTACGTTTGTGGAGGCTCTTGGAATGTTTGTCCCTTGCTTCTCATCTGGACTCGGAGCATCATCCCTACAGAGCTTTGTTTTGAGTGAACAGTATAGAAGATGTGCTGCCATCCATCTCAAAGGGGAGATTTTGGACTTGAGGTCATGTTAGACATAAAGGAGTTAGGATTTAACTATAAATGTGATATGTTAATTATTTTTAAGCCCATGAGTCTTGCTGTAGAACTGCTATCCAGAACATTTAATACAATGGTGTGCAACACTGGACAATAGCCCTGAGCCTACCCAAGGGGGTGTCTATTTAAGATGACCAGCCTCTGGAGAGGAGCAGGGCTGACATAGCCTATAAAGTTGTAAGAGAATAGGACAAAAAGAGTAGATTTGTTTTAGAAATAGGGCTTTGAATTATCACAGGGCAAAGGGAATCTGAACGGCTTTCCAGCACTGGCCAAAAGGAATCTCCAGCTGTAGCGTGGAGTGGGTGGCCATCTTGTGTCTACACGAACCCTGATCAGGGGCTGATAAATCCTTCAAGCCAGAAGGTGTAATGAGTTTCTGCTTCTGTGGCTGGTTAATATATTAGAACTGAAACTATGTTAACCTGAACTCAAAACATGCTATTTCTCAACTAAAATGAAATTTACCTTTGGACCAACTTGCTTCAGGATGTTGCTTGTAAGTGGTCTGATGGAGACGTAGATGTTACTGAAAAATTGAGTATATTTTTGAGTAACTGAGGCCAGCAGTATTGAAGACCAAGCTTTTCATCAAAGAAACCCAGTCTGTTTGAGCCTTGATCAGTCCCTCAGGGAAGATCAAGATGAACAGGGATGAGATGGAAACGACCCAACAATCATGAACAGCACCCCCACCTCCTTTTATCTAGGGCACAAGCTGTCCATTCACTGAGGGATTAATGAGCAATACAGTTCTTGCCTGTAGACCCAGGAGGATGAGTCTATGTCTCCCGAACTCCTGTAAACTCAGTTATCTCCAGTCTGAATCCTCCTATCCTTCTGTTCCAGCCCCTGCTGGACAGCTCAGGAGAGATGCCTGACTCAGCAAACACTCAGGCATGAAACAGCCCATCCCCATCTCCCCTGCCTCATGTGTGCTCTTCCTCGTATGCTTTCTGCCTCCATTACCTGCATGGCCTCTTCTGATGGGAGCTTCTGAGTTGTCTCTGGTATTTCTCTCCACTGCTCTGTCAGGACAGTCAACCACTGAGCATTACCGACTCCATCTCAAAACACCTTTTTGTTCTGTGCCTTGGCCCTCGATGAGGGTCCCACTCCCTCTTGTCCTCACCTCATCAATAAGAGTCCGGGGGTGTGTTTTCCTGTTTTTCTTTCCTTTCCTGTCAGTTAGTCACACCAGTGTAAGATCTCAAAGCAGGATTCAAATCATGTTTATCGCCCTCCTTAAAGACTTTCACCCATTCCCATGGCTGGTAGTTTCTCCCCCATGACTTGACATTCTGGGTTCTGAGACTTCATATCAGCAAATCTCACCCTGGCTGATCACAAAATGTCAACACCTGAGCTCAGAACAGACCAGTTAAATCAGAGCCCCTGGGGATGGATCCTAGGAGATCATAATGTGTAGCCCAGGGTGAAGACCCAGCCTGCTGCCTGGCTGCTCAAAAATGGGCCTCCTGGATTCTGTTCCACTGATTTCATTCCTCTGCCCCTAGCTCCCAACCAAACCTGACTGAGGCCTGTGTCAGCTTTGAGCTCACCAACATACCCCTCTTGCAACATGCCCCTCGATTCTGACCTTGGTTTGAGGCCCCTGTCCCCTCCAACCTTTGTTCTTCTGACTGTGCCATGTCTTAAACCTAGAAAGCCTTCTTCTGACCTACCTGTCAAAATGCGCTTCCTTCTAATAGGTTCAGTTTAAAATGGCACACATCCCTGGTTAGAATTGATCACCTTTAGCATGCCACAGTGCTTAGCATGGTACATCCAGCAAGGAGGCATGGGAAAACATTTGCTGAGATGCAGTTCCTCTTCCTGCAGACACGCTCTTTCTGGATGCAGCAGCTTCAGGACTACTGGAGCTAGTCAGACACTTCACACACATCAGGGAAAAGCTGGAGACCTGCAGTCCTTAGTTACAGAAAAGCAGATACATCAACCATTCAACCTGGCCAATTTTTTTTTTTTAATCACTGGATATAAAAGGTTGTTAGCTTATCATCGTTGTTTAAAAAAAAAAAAAAAAACTACAGGTTTCTCAGACTTCCATGTCTCTGAAATAACATTTGAACCTGAGAAGCATAGAATTTTAGCACTCTTGACTCAATCGCTGTGTTGAAGAGGACCCAGCCCCCCCAAGTACAGCTAAATTGAGATGTGGTTGTTATTGTTTCTACTTTTCTAGTTTTTAAAGCTTCAGAAGAGATTCATTTACAGTGCTCAAGGAGTTCTTTTGAAAGTGAAAATGCATTTGTGTCTATAGTAACAAGGAGGCCGAAGGGAGTGTGATACACCATCAGAAGTGTTTGTGAAAAGTGGAAGGCATGACAGAATTACTCTCAAGTATCTTAAATTGATCTTTTTTCAAGGTTAATTTAGCTATGACTGGGGCATCTCAGAATCTTCTAAAACATTAAAAAGTAATTTTAATCTTTTTATTCATTGGTATATAGGAAGAATTATATGTATTTTAACTACAATTTGAATGACATTAGAGTGCTTAGCAGGTGCCAGGCACTGTCTCAATTATATTTTGTCCACTGACTTATCTTCTACATAAAATAACAATCTTCCATTTACTTTCCATCTTTCATTTGGGGTTGATATGTAGTTCAGCACCCCCTGTCTTTAGTGTGAGGACCCCTTAAATAAGAATCAGAAGTCCCAGACTGTAGTCCTTCCTTAACCACTGTTTCTGAAACCTTAGTCAGATCACTGTAACCTCTCTGAGATCTGTAAAATGAAAGGAGGGTTCTGCTTGTCTCTGAGGTCCTGTCTCCATAATTTTATGAATATTTTACGTATGTGCCATTAAAGGTCACTTAAGGATTTTGACTTTCTGTATTGTGAAATATACCTCTATCAGATACATACTACTTATATTTACAGATCAGTGAATCATTTAAAATAACCATTTAACCACTGATCAGGTCACGGAATATCCCCAGTTTCCAGAATGTACCCATGTGCCACACTCAGTTCACAAACTTTTCCTTCTGGAGATGTCCACTAGTCTGTCTTGTTGTAGTAACCATTTTCTTTGCTTTTTAAAAAAGTATTACTACATATGAACCCCTGAATTATATGTTTAGTGTTGCCCCATTTGAATTTTAATGTTCAAATTATATTGTATGCATCCTTGTGTGATTTCTTTATATATATATTTTCAAATTGAAGTATAGTCAGTGTACACTCTTGTGTCAATTTCTGGTGTGCAGCATAATAATTCAGTCATACATGAACATACATATATTCATTTTCATATTCTTTTCAATCATAAGTTACTACAAGATATTGAGTTTAGGTCCCTGTGCTATACAGTATAAACTTGTTGTTTATCTATTTTATATACATTAGTTAGTGTCTGAAAATCTAGGACTCCCAATTTATCCCTTCTTCTCTGCCGGTAGCCATAAGTTTGTTTTCTATGTCTGTGAGTCTGTTTCTGTTTTGTAAATAAGTTTGTCTTTTTTTTTTTTTTTTTTTAGATTCCACATATGAGTGATATCATATGGTATTTTTCTTTCTCTTTTTGGCTTACGTCACTTAGAATGACATTCTCCAGGTCCATCCATGTTGCTGCAAATGGCACTATTTTATTTTTTTATGGCTGAATAGTTATTTATATTTTTTAACATTTTTACATGTTATAATCATTTTACAATGTTGTGTCAAATTCCAGTGTAGAGCACAATTTTTCAGTTATACATGAACATATATATATTCAATGTCACATTTTTTTTCTCTGTGAGCTACCATAAGATCTTTTGTACATTTTCCTGTTCTATACAGTATAATCTTGTTTATCTATTCTACAATTTTGAAATTCCATCTATCCCTTCCTACCTTCTGCCCCCTAGGCAACCACAAGTTTGTATTCTATGTCTGTGAGTCTATTTCTGTTTTGTATTTATGCTTTGTTTTTTAGGTTCCACATATGAGCGATCTCATATGGTATTTTTCTTTCTCTTTCTGGCTTATGTCACTTAGAATGACAGTCTCCAGGAGCATCCATGTTGCTGCAAATGGCGTTATGTTGTCGGTTTTTATGGCTGAATAGTATTCCATTGTATAAATATACCACAGTTTATCCAGTCATCTGTTGATGGACATTTAGGCTGTTCCCATGTCTTGGCTATTGTAAATAGTGCTGCTATGAACATTGGGGTGCAGGTGTCATTTTGAAGTAGGGTTCCTTCTGGATATACCATTTGTAGCAGTCCTCCACATGGTTGCTTGTAGTTGTGATTTGTTCCCTTTCATACCTGTTGTATGAATATACTCCTGTTGGAGTACAGTCTACTGTTGGTGGACATTTGGGTTGATTCCCTTTGGGATTTGTTAAGGAACTGGTATTGGACCATTGTGTATGTGTGTGTGTATTCAGTAATGCCAAACTGTTTTTCAGGATCCTTATATTCCCATAGCAGTTTAAGAGCATTCCCATTGTGTCACATCTTTGCACACTTAACTTTTTGCCAGTTTATATAGGTTTCTGTAAAACCTTTAATCACCAAATTTCCTTTTTGATCACAGCATGTCTGATCTCAGTGAAACAATCCTCTGCTACCAAGAAAATCATCATCATCTTAGAGAATTTGGATAAATCTTCACTGTCTGAGTTGCTGGGGGACTTTTGGGGACCTCTGGAAAATCACAGCACTGAGAGACCCTGTACTTTCCAGAAAAGTAAAGATAGTGGAGAGGGCTCGCTGAGAAGCAAGCTTCTTCAAGATCCTTTCAATCTTTCTATTCCCCAGAGTACACATTAGGCTTCCTGGTCTTCTTTCCTTCATGTATGTGAATTTGGATTTGTCCCCTGATACCGCTTGCTGAGGTTGGAGTGTTGCTGTTGGTTTGTTTTAGGAAATGTAACATCTGAATGTTACTGCTTTCATGAGAACCACTTTCTGATGGGAACCATTGCCAAGGCCTGTGTCCAGGGCTCTGACTTGCTGGTACAGCAGCATTTCCACTGGGTTCAGCTGCAGTGGGACGGGGAGCCCGTGCATGGGCTGCTACAGAGGTTCCTGAGAAGGGAAGTTGTGAACGAGGTAACAGCCCACGGGCACAGGCTGCTGCCGGGAGAGGGGCCTTGCGTGCCAGGCAACCTGGGCCTGGGCTCTGCCACTTACATGTGGTCTGCAGCAATTAAAATTTTTGGATATTCAAGGGTTAAATAAGATAACACATACAAAATCCATAGTAGTTTCTGGAATATATTATGTACTAAAAAAAAAAAAAGCAAATATTCATTGTTCTCAAGGAGTCTCTCCAAGTTTAAAATGCTGTGGGAAACTAGATTAGAGAGTTAACCACTCTTCTTAAGGAAGAGCTACTGCTTTCCTTGGAGCCTTCACTGTCCATCCCCTTGAGCTAATGTTAATATTTGACTGTTACCCTGTCCTGTCATAAATATTAAGAAGTCATGTGAAAAAAATTAGAACTCTGTTGACACCTTTTTAAGAATAATAATCACTGTTAGTGATTTTTCAGAATAATAAAATATTCTATATTCTACCAAATAACAAAATTAATTAGTGCTGACCAAAGCTAGTACATTACTATTTAATTTAATATTCTTAAATGAGGCCAGTAGCTGAGTGTCAGGATGGATCTGAAGTAAAAGAGCTCAATTTAGCAGGGTTTTATTGTGTAATCCTGCACAGGGGGCCACACTTGGAGGACAGGATCTTCATTGTATCAGCACAGTATTTTAAGCTGTAACCCAAAACCCCTCTGCTAGCTGCTTCACAAAAAGAGGCTTTTCCCCTTACATAACCAGACATCTTGCAGAAGGTGTTGCTGCCGTCCATTCACACCTTCACCCACATCTCAGATCTGGGTGAGTCTCTTGACCACCTTTCAGACTGCAGGATATCTGCAGGGCTTTGGGTACCACACCCTCACACAGACGTGTCTGCTGGCAGGAAGCAGGATGCTGTGTGGAGAGGGAGCTTCAGCATCCTCCATCTCCTCTGTATCAGGGAGGAAAACAGCTTTTTCTGAAACTCCCAGAAACCTAAGACTTCCCCTTACTGGTTCATTAACTAGAACTACTTTCATGCCCACCTCTCCACCCCAGACCATGGCTAGAATGAACTTCCCAAGACCAAAGTGCTCCACCAAATTCCTGAACAAAATTCTGTGTCTGTTGTGTTAGAGCATACGAATGTACGTGCATTTGTGGGGTGGGGCGGGGGAGGCAGGCAGAGGGAGAAGTGTGGAGTGGGAATGCCTTCAGTGATTTCATGAACAGTGCCTGCCACTAGTAACTTGAATTAGTTTCTGAAATTTGTAATTTAATCAGAAGTCTTCTGCCCCAAGCTCTGCTAAAGTCAGTTGCCTGGTTATAAATCTATGCTTTTGACCAAAGCACATATAATGTACAACCTTAACCAGCAGGAAGATAGGTAAAGTAAACATAGTCATAGGTCTGTAGCTTTTCAAATTATAGAGATTTCCATTAATTTCATCACTTTTATTATTTAAATCTTATTGCCAAAAAAAAATCACATAAATAATTGCAAAAGATACTAGTTTTTCTTAAAGATTTTATTTTTTAAGAGCAGTTTTAGGTTTACAATAAAACTGAAAGGAATGTACAGGGATTTCCGATATAACCCTTGCTCCCCAAACATGCATAGCTTCCCCTGTTATCACCAGAATCGTGCATTTTCTTATCAAGGAGTAACCTACATGGCACATCAAAGTCCCTAGTTTACCTAAGAGAAAAACATCGAATGCGTCATGAATTTGCATGTCTTCCTTATGCAGGGGCCCTGCTTCTCTGAAAGGTACAAGTTTACCGGTTTACCAGTTTGGTTCTGTAGATACAGCACTATTTTGGATAAAGTGTACCTCTTTTTCCCCTTCTCCAGCTCTCTGGTGAACCTTTGAGAAGGATTGATTTTACTTGTTTTGAAAGGAAAGTTCCAAGCTTCAAGCTCTACACCTTCCTCCGCTGTGTTTAAGAACAGGCAAGTGGGGTGTGCTGTGAAGAACAGAAAGAGGGGAAAGGGTAATGCCTTTAATTTACCAGGAATCACTCAGGTAGGTTAATAAAATGGGCTCTTGGAGTGAGTGCACAATGGGAATGAATGACTCCTGCAACACATTAGAACTCTTGTAACTGCAGGAAGGAACCAAGCCTTTGGGGGCTCTCAGAAGCACACCGGCACTTGTTCACAATTTATTCTTCCAGTTCCTCACAGGGACGAAGGTAAACTGATCTTTTAGGACAACATCAGGCTTCTAGCATTAAAAAAAATAATAATTATATTTCTTTAGTAGGAAATTAATATTCAACTGTTATTAATTGTACATGATCTCATTATTCTTGCTAGAAGAATATTGGAGAAAGAGGGAGAAATATGATTGTTCCTTTTTTTTGAAGAAAAAGGAAATTATAACAGATCCCAAAGCCTGGTGTAACACAGTGATGTCACTTTAGCGGTGCTGCTAGAGTCACTGAGCCACTCTTTCATGTTTTTTCTATACCAAATTCTATCCTTCATGTAGGACATACAAATATTCATATATTATCCTCAGTCTTGGTATCTAATTATTATGATATTATATCATAATTATCATTATATCATAAAGATTTACATAAATCTGCTTTCTTATAAAATACAGAGTTAATTGTGAAATAATTCTAAATTATTGAGATTTCTCCTCATAGTAAATAAATCTTCATCCTTTTATGAACCTTCTGTGCTACCAAAAAGGGACTCTACTTTATAAAATATAATTCTAAAGAGAATTGCTCCCATTAAACTATGTGTACGATACAGTATTACTTAAAATGTACACATTTTAAAATTTGAAAACAAATGAATTTCCTCATGCCAGCAGAACTCTGTACATTTTGATGAAGTTAGCATTTTAGCTGACTTGCATTCTAGGGAAGTTAAAAGTAATACAAGGTGAACATGCCACAGGTCCAGATGTACCATCTTCTCACTTAACCAAATTATTAAACTATTTCATGTCATCTTTATTCATTTGTTCAGAATCCTTTCTTGAACACCTATTATTTGCAAGACCTTGTGAGGTACTCTCTGTACGTGTGAAAACTGATTTCTTCCAGAACTGATGTGTAAGAATTCATCTGAGGTGTCTTACTGCACTGTCACGTCTGAATCCTTGCATTTCACGTCATGAGCTACAGATCTATCTCCGCATCTCATGCTAACACACATGATAGAGCGTGGTGTTACCTGTCCCTCCTTCAGCCACCCCAGGTGGAGGGAAAATCAGAATCGGCTACATTTTTGTTTTACAGTTTTAAGTGTTTATCTTCTAAATTTTGGACTGATGGAAACAAAAGGAAAAGAATCCCTGTTCCAAACCGAGCCCCCACCTTCCTCCTCCCTGTGTCTCTAGTTACGAGGGCAGGTGCCCTCCCCCTGCGATCCCATGTGCAAGATGGTTGACTGGGCCCCGGCTGTCTGGCAACAGCTCAGCGTGTGCCTGGCCGGCTTGGGCACACTGGAAGCACTTCTTGGACCAAAGTATTTCCTGTCTTGTCCTGTAATCCCAGGGTATATACAAGCAACAGTGAATTAAGTGTCATTTCTCCTTCTTTGTCCATGTAAAGTAGAGCCCAGGCCAGTTTGGGATTTTGGGGGGTGAGTGGGAAAGCTGCAGGGGCAGCTTCTGCCATCAGCAGAGAATGCTGGGCTCCACACTGCTGGCGCAGGAGCACCAGGACTTGTCTGTTGAGCAGTTCCTAGGGAAACTGTTTTTTGCTAAGACTAGATTGATAGCAGTTTCACTTTGTTTACAAAACTCTCATCTGAGTTGTGGGTGACTTGCTGTGCAGTGTCTCCTGAGGAAGGTCCACATGACACATTCCATCAAGGATCCTATAACCAAAAAAAAAAAAAAAAAAAAAAAGGAAAGAAAGAAAGAAAAAACCGAACAAAATGACACAACTTCATTCTGTTGATGAAGTGAAAAGCTTCCTCCTTTATTAATGAGACTTATGTACTTACTAGGTTTTCTTTTGGAGCAGCTTATGAGAACAGACATATATACAATAAGGTTAATGAGATAGAAAATCAGAAGGAAATTGAAAGGAGGAAAAATTTATCTCCATCCAGATTACTTAGTAAGGTCTCTGAGATTAGCTATTAGATTTGATTCTGTGCTTTCCGGCATCCTGGGCAGAAATCCATTTTGGAAAGCAGGGGCTGCAAATAATACATCTTCTATTTTGTAAGACAAACTGTCAAATTAGTAATAGCTCACTGGGGGAAAAGAAGAAGTGCTATATTAAAAAATACATAGCATTTTCTTGTTAAAAAGCAGAAATACATTTATTCATATAATGACCCCTGTGGCAGTATCATGATTAAATTTAAGCCTTTTCAGAGTCTCAGGATTCTTAGGAGCCAGTTTTGGCCTTTCCTGTTTGGAGCAGTCGTTGTCAAGAAGTAGACGCTCAGAAAATTTTATGCTCCTTGTAAGCTGACAGGTTTACCTGCTGCTGGTTCGGGATGCTGGGTCAGAAGCCAGCACTTCATCGCTTACAGCACAGTTGCAGCCTAGGTTTCATATGTGCATCAGTTCCCCCAGCTTCTCGGGTCCCCTGGGGTGATGCCTAGTGGCCCAGGTGGGTGCTGTCTTTGCATCAAAGCTGTGGAACTTCAAGCTTGGATGGCAATCACCCTGTCTTCTAACAGTAGATGCTGGCGAATCTGTGTACCTTTTGTCCTGAAAGGAAAAATTTTCATTATCCCTGCTGAGGAAACAAATCTGCCCACTGCTCCAGAAGGAGGCACTGTATTTTCTAAGTCTGTTTGCTGTACTATCATCCTTGGAAATGTAGTCCAGGACAACAGCTTACACAGGAGGTACAGAAATGCTGTGGAGAGTTGTCTCTGAAACATATAAGGGAATTAAGAAATTTTTCTCTTTTTTTGCCAAAGCTTATCATCTTTACCCCTTTAGCAACTTTAAGAGTAATTGTGTATTTTTTTTTTCTGAATTATGTATCACTAGACATGAACAAAGAAGCTGACCATAGACAGATGCTTGTTATCTGGATAATAGTTTTAACAGTTTTGAAAGGCTTATGCCAATGACCTAATAGCTTTGACAAGTTTCCTACTCTGGGAGTAGTTTTTTAATTTACAGCCTTTAATTGTAATAACTGTTTTTTTTTAATGCTACAACAAAGTGTCGTCTTTTTTGAAAGAATCTTAATTGGCATTGAGGGCTTCAAATTTGGGCTCAAGTCCCACAGCTACAGCTATTAATGTGAAGAGTCCACTTGAGGTGATGGCTCGTTGACTGCATCCCTTCTACAGGGCTAACCCTCCACATGTAGACCCACCTTGGGGTAGGCAGATTTTATTTGCCAGTGATTATAAAATGAATCCCCATTGCAGAAATATTAAAATACAATCTATGTATCTTACTAAGGAAAACGGCAAGTAAGTTTAAGCTGTTTAGACACAGATTTTTAGGCAATCGTTTTCCCAGACTGCTTCAGTGTGTAAAGTTTTCTCCTTTCCACCTTCCCCCTTACAATAAATACTTATTTGGGCATTTATCTATTCAACACTCAAACATTGATTCCTGCTCTCCAAGATCTTATACAGAAAAAGGAGAGAGACATGTGAACAGCTTCATTTGAAATACATTGCACTTTTAAGCCAAACTCAAACTACTCTGGTGTTGGATAATTTCATTTATTCCAAAACTACCTGGGAATTATAGGATATATATAGAAACACTTAGGTTTTGCTTCATGGTCTTCAAACTTGTCCCTCATAATGTAATTCACAAGAGGTCTGGTCTTAACAATGAATCCGCTCCTCTCTCACAAGGTGGATGTGGAATTGTGTCCAGAGTTCAAGAAGCAATATTGTCAGGAACCTCTGAGAAAAGACAGCCAGGCCTTGGGCACACAACCAAAATCCCTAGCCAAAGGGAGCAGGCTGTGGTGAGAGCTGCTCTCAGCATCTTGATTAATAAAGCTGTTCTGCATGGCTGTTCCCTCCAGAGAGCAGGTATGTGGTTTCATGCTGAGAGGAGAGGAAATTCACACACATATGTAAGACTTGTTTGAATTTGGTTTTAGGGATCTCTCTTTTCTCTGTGTAACTAGAGAAATTATCTCGACATAATGGTTGTTTCACAACATTGCTCTAGAACTCATCTGTTTTTTAATTACTGGCTCACCTTTAAACACCAGACTTCAAAGTAAAGTTTGCTCATTGACAAAACCTCTGCATGGATATTAAGCAGGCCCATGATTCTGAAGAGGCTATTTCTTTGGGAACTGGAAATGTTGGATTTTGCTTGACTCCATGAAACCACATTATCACCACTCTCCTTTGTGTCCTTTCAGAGCTGGACCAGCATACAGCTGATTTCAAAGGAGGAAGTTTCCCTTTATCCATAGTTTCAAGTTACAACAGTTGTAGCCAAAAGAAAGAAAGTGGTGCCTGGAGAAAGGTGAGAACCAGTCCTTGCAAGAAGTCTGGGCATTTCTCTTCATTCACCTGGAACAAACCGGATCTGAGTGAAGAAGGTAAGGGGGCCAGGCATGTTCACCTACACACATGTGGGCACCCACAGGTGGTTTCTGAATGCAGATGTGCTGTTATTTTTATCATTATGCATTCAGCAAAACAAAACTGAGTATGTCAATGCATTTCAAGGAATAAAGTACATGGAGTAGGGTACATTTCAAAAATGTTGAGAGTACCCTACATGAAAAGATAACCTTTTATACTAGAAGTCTAAAATTAATTTTTTCTTTACTCTGTTAATGATCATCTGCTTTTGATTAATTTTTCTTAGGAGCCACACAATTATATATATATATGTAATAAAAATTGACCCATAAAAGGAAAGAAATATGCCAAAGAGCATCCCTAAACCAACCTTAAATATTTAGAAGTATGTTAGGGTCTCTTACATGTTTCTTTTTCATACATGGGATGTACCTTGTCCCAAGATTTAGTCTAAGCACTGGAAACACAGAAGTGAAAACAGGAGATAAAAATCCTTTCCCTCATATAGTTGACATTCTAGTAAGTCAGTGAACAGATTGTGTGTATAACTGGATATCATATACAGAAAAGAAATGTGTAAGTTTTTATTCTAACAAAGAATAATTTATCTCTGGGGCTGGCTTTGACAATAGGATAATCAACAATTGTACAAATTACAAATGTCCTCCCTAAAGGAGATCATCTTTGAGTAAGAATGATGTTCCAACCTCATATGCATTGAGGATTTCTAATATACGTAATTAATTTTAGGTCTTCAGGGTACAAGGGGGCTCCTGAAGTAATACGTTTCATGTAATTTTATGGCAACTTTATAGCAGAGGGGTTGCTAAAATAAAAGGATATGATGTCTGAAATCTTATATTTCTTAAAGCAGAAAAAAGTTGCTTTAGTATATTTCCATATTTAAGCTTGTATTTTTAATAAAAATTTAATATGGCTTTTAACCATATCAATACATGCCAGAGTTTTGAAATTATGCCAAATATGTGATGATAAATTGTGACCACTTTTTAAAAATGATTAAATAGACAGTAACTGGGAAAAAAAACTCATTGTAAAATAAGCGTTATATATTTATAATAGGATACATTCTGATCCCCAAAGCTTGCCATTACTTCCTAAAGTTAGAAGTAATGAAGTTTGACTCATGGAATAAAGTCATTAGACTCCAGTCCCGCAAGAGACTCCCCTACGTGAATTTCTGTAGCGAGGATTATACCCTCTACCTCTCTATCTATCCCTTCGTAGTATTCAAAAGAGCTCTGTGATGAGGATTGCCACCTCTGATTATAGATATCAAAACTGAGGCTCAGAAACCCATGGCTACCTGCTCCAAATCCCTTTGACAACCCCATGGTTCTGTAATCTGTGTTTTTGTATCTTGCAAGTCCAATGCTGTTTTCTTCCATCTGTGCCCCTCTAATCCTGCGGCACGTGGAATAACCCATGGCAGTCGTACCTGGACACCATGCAGACTCTTCACTGTAGCAGCTCCAAGTGTGTGAGAATTTCTTAAGGGTTCAGGATCAGCCTCTTTCCTGAGGTAAGTAATTACCTAAACAATAAGCATTGTCTGTATATACTTTAGAGTTGACAAACAAAACCCATTAAATGAATATGAACTTATATTATGGAAATAAGTCTACCTTGGCAGACTATCATGCAAAATATTAAACAGTAAATAATTATAAATGATTTTAAATTCATTTATATGTTCAGTAATTAGTTTTAGAACTATTGGATATATTGGATATTCTTTGAAGTACGAAAACTTACTTGAAAGATGAATAACATTGTAGGTTTACACTGACTTCAACACAGAGATTTATAAAATTCATTGGCCAGTGTTGAGGTGAATAAACCACTGTTTGGTTAAGAACCAAGGTGGACATGCCTCTAGGTATTTTTTATCATAGTAATCTTTCCAACAATTACATTTGATATAAAATCATTACAACAAGGTTTGGGTTGAATTTTGTTTCTGTTTCTGTTTTTTTAATCACTGTTTAAAAAAATACCAAAATAGGAACCCTTTTGCATTCCCTGCAGACCATTGTGGAAGCTCATGAAATTTGGTAAAGACACAGCCTCTTTCTTTGCTGACCTAAAGCACAAAGATGTAGGTCACAGGCTTCTGGAGGTCAGGGCGCAAGCCTGTGCACTTATCTGGAATTAGGGAAAAACTGCTAGTTAATGCTTTCTGACAATAATGACAGAAGTAGGGATGAGGAAACAAGTACAGAGATTCTCTGATGATCTGCCTTTAGTCAGGAGATTTCAGAATTATTGTTCAGAGACAACCTGTGCTAGCAGCATTCATACAACTTCTTTTCTTTTTTCTTATTTATTTTTCCTGCCTAATTTTTTTTAACATTTTTTATTGATTTATAATCATTTTACAATGTTGTGCCAAGGGGGTGCGGGGCGGGAAGGGATAGACTGGGATTTCAAAATTGTAGAATAGATAAACATTCATACAATTTTAGAATTCACTCAGAAGCAAATGTTTTCATGAACTTACAAAATGTAGGCTGTATTACAGAAACAGACATTTTGGTTCGGAAATGGCTGAGTGTTTCTCATGCTTCGACTGCAACCCACAGTGAGAAATAATTGACAGCATGACTAGTTACGCACGGATAAATACGCATTTGCATGTACCCATAACTATTACAAATTGGTATGTTTACTGAAGGCAGTACAGTCTGATATTTCCTATTCTGTTTCTTGTTTTTTTTTTTTTTAATGGATTGAAATCTGCAGTTTGAAATATTGGTATGATATGCAGTATTGCTTAATGGTGTGGCTTTTTGTATACTGTTTCTACTTCGAATTGCTTTGCATTTTACAGAAAACAAAGTTAAATTTGTACACTATTAATGCCACCTGCACTGTAATACATCATGGGGCCCACACATCAGAAACTCTGCTTAACCTATAGTCAATAGTGTTAGAAGGCAAACAAAAGTAGAGAAAGGGAAATTACCATCATCAAAGGGCAGGTATTAACTCCTTTTCAGGTACTTTGAGAACAAAGATCTAAGGGCATGGGGAAGAAACCATTGAGAGTAGGGTCCACTGATAAAAGCAGAGTTCAGGATTCCCGAATTCAACTTTAGGAGGTGTGAGTTGTATTGACTTTAGTTATAAATATACATGAGGTAGTCATTCCCTGACCTTTCCATAGTGTCTTAAGAGATGGATTTAATCCAAAAACAATTTCTCTGTACTAAGAAATTAATACAACATTATAAACTGACTATACTTCAGTAAAAAATTACAATACTCTTTCTTTTAAATAAAGTTCAAGATGCACAGGGACATTCTTTTAAAATGCTTACAATTTTTCTTTAAACAGGTATCAAAAATAATATTGCAGCTGAATTGTAACAGGAATGCTTCTCTGTCAAAACAAAAAGTAAGTTTACCTTGCAGATTTAACTCATAACAATACACATTCTTATTAGTTTGTGCAACAACTATGCTGTTAATACAATTTCTTAAAAACATAGAGGTCATTCAAATGCTAGTATTAAACTGAAATCTAATGAATGAATGAAATCTAAAGAAAAAAGTTCCTTAAGCTTAATATAACTTAATAATAGCCTATTTTGCTATTAGTTTGTTAAAAGGTTAGAAATATCATTGGCTTCATTTTATAACAAATTTGATAATTATTCTTAATACATTTGCAAAGTTAGGGTAAATCCTATTTGTGAACTTTTAAACAGGTTTTAAATGTTACCATTTTTTTTTTTTTAAATGACAGAATTACAGAAACATAGCATGACTTGTTCTCTTACGTTGCTCCTGGGGAATTGAGTATAGCTCCAAATTTGTAAGCTGAAATAAAGAATTATTTATTATAGAATATTTGTAAATAGGCCCCCAGTGGAGCTGAGTAAACTGTGTGCCCTCTCGCTTGGCAGATAACATTTAAAATCCTGTGGCCTGGTTTACAGAATTACAGAAGGGGGAGAGGGTGAAGGAAAGTTTCATGTGCTTGTTTCTGCCAGGCCCACTGTTAGATCTGCTCTATTCAAGGAACCTATGTAATTTTTTGTGCTAATTCTATGATGTAGTATAAGGAATTCGTTCCAGATAAGGGGGCCCAGGAGCTGAAGTGTTGAGTCCAAAAAGAAAATCTGACCTAGGGCCATAGTGCTAGTAAGTGGTAGATTCATACATTCTCCACTATCCCACTGCCCCCTACACCATACACCAGAGTGTTCAATGCCTTAGCCTTGGAGACAGAAGAAAAGGGAAGAGTATGGAGACTGGAATGTTATAAGACAGCATGGATTTCTTTGTGTAATATTTTATCCTATAGAGAATTTTGAGTGGGAGTTATCAAAATCCAATGGGAGTGGGTTGTTGCCTAAAATGACATTTATGAATGCCTTTAAAGGATTTAAAATTATTTTCCTACCCTCCACCAAATCCCCCAAAAATGTGTGGTGTCTAGGTTCCATATTGGGAATTGGGCTGTTGCTCTCAGTTTGAAAAACTCTTCTGAACTTTGTGGTAGGTCTTTAGAGAATAATATATCATTGATGTTGAATTTGGATCAAAGACTCTCTATGGGTTCAGATGATGAAGCCGACCTTGTGAAGGAACTTCAGAGCATGTGTTCCTGCAAATCTGAATCTGATATAAGCAAGGTAAGCAGGACACATCAGGGAAGGCACTGAGTGGCTCCACCCAGCAGCAGAGAGACTTCTTGGAGCCGCATCATAACACTCACTCCCTGATAGAAATTCCTTATAGTTAATGCTCCAAATCAAAACATCCCTTACCTTGCTTAGAAAAGTGCTTCCTTCCAACATACAATTTATACAATACGAGAGCCCTATTTAGCACAGCTAGTCAGAAAACCATGAAGTTAAAAATTGTGTATGTTAATTGTCTTACCACAAGTTACACTAACACATCCTTTTTCTTTCCACATTCTTAACTTTGGCCTGTAAGTCATCTATCTGTAAGAGAACATTACAGCAGACTTGTGTTCTGGATAGAGCAACAACTCTCCTTAACAAATAAGAAAAATGGGTGGCCTGTGTAATTTGTTTAGTCAGTCTTGAAGCTGTGAAATTTGAGATCCAAATATGTACGTCAATGACTCAGTCTCAAAGAAAGCATTATTATAGCATCAAGCTCAGCCTGTTCTGGCACTCTGATATCTGCAGCAACACTGACCAAACTTTCTTGATAAATGCCTTTTACTTTAAAGAGAGAAGGAAGGTAGTCATAACTTGTGCAGGTTCCACTGGGAGACTCCCCTATTATACTTGGACAGTCATGGTCTCTAGGACAGAGTAGAATTGACTACCTTATTTAACCTTGCTGGAAATGAGCTGAAATACTTAGCCACTGGAAAAATAAGGTAACAATCAAAGTCTTGCAAATTTTATATTCTTTTGTTGACATGTGACTCTTAAAAAAAAATAAAGGCTCATGTGGTTACCTTTTTTCTTAGAGACTGTTTCTCATGCATTTGCTGTTAGTTTCCCATGAAGTCTGCATGTATACAGTATAGGACTTGAGGGTCTGTTCTGTAGAATTTCTGACAGAGAAGAGAAGGATCACATTTCTGGTGTGGGCCTTCCACAGTGACTTTGTCTCACCTTGAATATGTCACAGTGTAACTGTGAAAACACAACTTGATAAATTGTGTACTTTCCAGATTGCCGATTCCAGGGATGATTTAAGGAGGTTTGATAGTTCAGGAAACAATCCTGCATTGTAAGCAACTGTTAATAATTCAAGAATGCCAGTGTCACAAAAGGTAAGTGCCCCTTTCCCTCCAGAATGGGACAAAGAAGGATTGTTGTGGAAGTGACTTCACAAATCTGTCAATGTACATCACCAGGTTACTTTTAAACCATAGCTGGGAAATAAATAGGAGAAAGGTAAAAGTGTTCATTAAGTAATCAAGGTTAGAAAGATTACTGTTGGGCTAATAGCTTGAAAGAATCATATAGAAAAAGCATTACTTCCCCCTCCCCTTCTGTTTGATGCCTAAAAATTTGATTCCAAAGTTTTGTGTGTTTTCCATTTGGTTTCATTATTTTATGCCAAAACTAGAACTAATGTAACTTCTGTCTTGTTTTACTTTAAAAGGGAACACTGATTTTCATCTGAGAACTATTTTGGAAAATTGGAGTTAATTTACAGCAAAGGGCTGAGTGATAACCTAACGGTCTTCTATACATGGTCTCACTTCTGGTTTTCTTTAACTTGCTGTATCATGCATGATGTTTCAGTGAGAGTCTTTCCTTTAAAAACCAATCAGAATGTCAAATAGAGGAGCGCAGATTCCAACAGAGTTCATTAACCTCTTGAAATAAAAGATTGGTTAATAAATGCCAAGAGATGAAATGGCCCAGCCTGATCCTCCTGGTGAACGGAAACAATAAAACTGCTCCTTACCCAGCAGTGATTTTGTGAGGATGCACCTTTTGCAAGAGGCATTTAATGATGCGTGATTTGCTCACCAAGCCATGTCAATCCTGGTTCACATCCTGTTCTCGTCCCCTCTGATGGCGACTGACACCACCCTGTGGGGAGCGCAGAGAACAGATTCTCAAGTGAGTGTGGTGAGACCACTGAATTATTCCTCCTCCTCAGCTCCCCTGCCCCTGCCCTCTCACTGCTTTATTAGGTTTCAGTCCTGATGAATCACATGTGAAACTGTGGGGCTGTGTGTGTGTCGGGGAGGAATAGTGATGAGGCTGCGGTCCCGTGTAAGAAATATGTAACTTGACCATCTGTGAAGAAGAGCACGACCTCCCTGGCTCACTCTCTAGAGTGTTTGCTTTTCTTGTTCCCAGTTGGGAACATTTTAGAAGCACAGTATAGTATGACTTGGAGAGCAGGTACGCAAGGATGACTAAGGAGGTGACCTGGGGTCTCTACTGAGAATTCTGGCTGGAGAACACTTTGTTCAGGAGCTGCCCCTGAGCTGTGGTTCAGAATACTTTTCTTAAGCCTCCAGGACCCTGCTTTAGGATTCCTCGTGGGACAGTCAGTGTGAAGAGGAGCCCTGTCTCCACTGGCCCAGTCACTTTCCTGTATAAAAAGTGTTCACTGCTAGTAACTGGCTGCTGTTGACTAGCATCTAAGGGAGACAGTTTTGTACCTGTTTCTGTGACATGACCATATTGGGTTGCCACAGTAAGGCACTGTTCATAAAAAAATAGTACTGAAAGTAAGATAAGCCCTGGACAGCTTTGTGTTAAAAGGGACCTTAAAAAATTGGTCCTTTGATACTTTCTGGGCTCTTAAAAAGAAACATGGAGTTGTTTAAATGTGTCTTTGATGTGGGTGTTAGGCCAGCTGCCTCCCGTTTTTCCTTTGCCCACTGAACACGTTCTGACTGTTCCCCAAGGTTACTATTTTTCTCCGAGCCTACCAGCAGAGGGCGAAGTAATACCCGTTTGGATTTGGCGTCCTGAGAGCTTCACAGGCTCGTGCCTTTTCTAGCCTGAGAAGCTCCGAGTATTTCTTGGTTAGATACCCAGTTCCTTCTGTTATTAGGAAGTAATTCCCTTTAGAAGAGCTTCTGTGTTAGTTGAAATCACTTTCCCCTGTTTGGTCAAAGAGGGGCCTATTAATCAAGTGGCATGTTAGCCCGTCTTCTAAATTAAAAAAAATTTACAGAAATGCATATTTAAATCAATAGAAAGAACAGGCACTAATACATGTTTTCTTCTCATGAAAATGCACATTAAATCTCCTAAAGCAAAGTTCTCATCTTTGGCTGCATAATGAAATCCACTTGATTTTCTCTAATCCCTGATGCCTGGACCACAGGCCCTAGACCCTTCTAATGCAACTGGCCTGAGATGCAAGCTGGACACTGGGGTTTCTGTAAGCTCCCTGATGAGGCTCATGTGCACCTGGGCTGAGATCCACTCTAACACATACCTCTGCTCTGTCATTCTTATTTACCACCCCATTTCTTTCTTTACAAATGTGTCTTTGACCTTCATGTAACTTATTTTTACATGTTATTCTCTCTTTCCACACCACACCCTACACCTCTCCCTGTCTCCTCACCTGTCACAGTCCCATATGTCCTTAGAGATCCACTGCAGTGTCATCTCCTCCACACTGTTTTCCTTTACTTCTTCCTGCTCTCCCATCTAGAGAACTGGGATTATGGTGTCTCTTAGCTTCCAGCAGATGCTCAGGATTGTATTAGTTACTCTGATTTAACAATATTTCTTTACAGTTAAACAATTAAAACTTCTTTTAGGGGCAGTGCCTTTTCTAAACAAACAAGAGGTTTTCTTTGAGCTTTAGAGGCACAATATGAGTATCCTTATGTTTAATTAAGAGAACTTTTGGGTTTTAGCCCAGGAAGGGTTGCCATGGCCCTCCCAAAGCCCAGGTGACTGTCCATGCACTCCTCACACCTCCCTACCTGTCCACATCCAGCCTCAAGATCAAACCACAATTTTAGCTGTTGTGGGTGCTCACTGGTACTTTATATCACGTGGGCATTTCCTGCCACAGGCCATCCAGATGCACTCCCGTTGCCTTCCTGATGCTGACAGAGGGGTGGATTAGCAAAGAACACACTGTGTCACCTTTCTTCCCTCAGGGCCTTGACAGCACTACCCCTGTGGATGCCCAGAGTTAGGTCCACCTCACCTCCTCATAAATACCAGTAAGCTGTTATTTTAGCATGCCATGTCTGCTGGCATTTTAAACCAAATTATGAGTTGGGATTGCCTTACTAGGCTCATGGCTCAGTGCACAGATTTAAGAAGACACCCAGGAGAATTCAACAGCCAGCAGAGGCCATACTGTTACTATTGTCCATTAAAAGCCATATGAAGTATCTTGCCTGTTAAATTCTATGGTGTATACATTGCTGTATGGTTGCATTATTTTAAATTGAAAAAGAAGGAAAGCGATCAGTATCATCTGCTTTAAACGCATTTGGAGCAGCACACTTGGTAGGCCTCTCTTCTTGTTTGCTTGTTGGCAGAACTGAACACTACAAGATAAGGGAGAACAGCGTGCAGGAAAGGTCTTGTCCCAGCGTCATCTACTCACCTATCCAAGTGTTCCCTCCTGGGTTCCCTCAAGGGCCTAGACCAGATGAGCAGAGGAGTTCTGGAACCCTAGGAAAATGAGAGCATGCAGTTTCCCAGTGTGGAAGACCTTGGGCTGCCTCAGCCCAGAACTGCTGCACAGGAACCTTAATTCTCTAGGACGTAAGCTCTACTAGAGCAAGGATGTTGCTCTTTGATGGTCTCTAACCACATGCCAAGCACCGCAGTTTTGTTTTGTAGTTAAACACTCAGAATATCTGTTGAGTAATAGTCCAATTTTTCGTTTACAGCTCTGAAGTCAGAAAAGGTAAGTAACTCACTCAAGGCACCAGGGTTGATTTGTAGAACTGCTTACAACTAGTTGGTGGGACTAGTCCCCTCTGGTTGATTTCCTCAGGCCGAGGGCTTCATGAAGCTCCTGTTGGTGGGGAGACCCCAGACCCTTTGGCACTTGATTCACTGACTCCTGCACTGAGCTCTTTTGTGACACCAGAAAGGGCCTAATGAAAGCCAGGCAGTGGGTCTACGGGAAGTTAAGCACTCATCTTTTCCTTTTTTCATTTTCATTTGCTCCTTGTTAAGGAAGAACCTCCTACAAGCTTGTTCAGAGAGGAAGTTAGGACTGATCACAGAAGCTGGTCACAATGTCAAATGTGACATGCTGTTTTGTTTCCCTTTCTTACAGGAGGTCAGTCCTCTCAGCAGCTATCAAACACCTGAATGCAGCAATAGTATATCAGAGACTGAGTTGGGTGTTTCAGGAGTTAAATCTTTTCTTCCTGTTCCTAGAAGTAGTCACCTAGTGTTTCCAGAGCACTGAAAGCAGCAGCAGTAACACACGGCAAATAGAAATAAACAACAACTCAAAAGAAGAGATTTGGAACTTATGCAAAAATGAACAAGTAGAAAAACCTAACAAATAGGCCTGCCTACAGTTGTCTCATTCTTAACTTCTGTATATTTCACACAGAAACCAAGGACAAGAAGATGTAAATACCTTTAAACGAATCAGATGTTTTCAGTGTAATACAAATATGAGTGTGAGGCCACTATTCAAGTTTTTGTAAAGAATGGATTTATAACCAACATTTTATTTTCAATTCTGTAGGACTGAACTGCAAGACGAAGACATTATACCCACTTTTCAAGTAGTTTTATAATAGAACAATTGTAATAGTTTTAATCAAGATGTTCAGGGGTATTAAAACAACTGTGTACTGTATATCTATATATATGTATATATGAACATTTAAGAAAACCAGGAATCATTGCATACTACATGTTAAAAATGTGTACTACATTGGCTTAGATAACATGTACCATTTTAAATGAATATCATACTTTTAGGTTCACTTGATGAAGAATGAGTTGAATGGGGCAATAACAAATCATTTCTAAACAGTTACTTTTCCTAAAAGCCATATTAAGCATTTTGCCTGTTAAATTCTAGTTTGTAGTTTTAAATCTTTTAATGGTTATATCATGTATATTTATGCATATGAGTTTGCATTATGCCTCCTGTAAAATAGGAAATTATATAATGCAATAACTAAAAGTGTTATCTTTCTTACAAAAGTTTTGTACCTAAGTGGATATTAAAAAACTGTAAGTGCTTCAATAAATTAATTCAAAGTTAATGCCCTCTTCAAATCTGGTGGCACAATGGATAATAAGTATTTTCTAGAATGGGTTCTTCTAAAATTATTAATCAAATGACTTATAGAACCTCAAAGTTAATGCCTTGACACCAAATAAAATATTGAGTTAACGAAATAATTTTGCTCTAGTTTCTATCTATTGCTCTTAATAGTTTATCAGTGCAAAATATGTTTGTGTTCAATTTAGGGGCATTTATAAAACTGGTCCTCCATGTTGGTATTTCACTTGCTATTATTCAGAGAAAGACCCACTGTTATTAGAAAGTGTTAGAAGGTTTAAACTGAAATAAAGCCAACATCTCAGTGGAGCTAGAGGAATTAGGTGCTCATTGGAAAAAAATGCTTTTCATACATATAAAAAAGTATGATTTTGTACGAAGGATATTTGAGTATTGAAAGCCCTTTCTTGGACAGAATGGTTATTTATAAGTAGGTACACATGTGTGTTGAAAGGATTTTAAACTTTGCAAGTAAATTTTTTAAATATATGGTGAAGATTATGCCGCATGGGGAGAAGTAGAGGAGGAAGTATCAGGGAAGAAATCAATTCCAGCACATCAGTTAGCCTAGGCTTCATCTCTGAAATCCTTGGAGTGTACAGCTTTGATCTCATGGACAGGGAGGTAGAACTAAAGCAAGGGACAGAGTGTTGATAGGAGAGAGAGGCTGGTAGGTCTTAGGATTGAACACAATAATGCCTTTGAGCTGAACTCAAATTCTTGGTACCCTGCTGGCATTTGATACTCTCAAGTGTTTTCACAAAAAGACACTAGTCTTGGGAACAAAACTGAATGCTTTCAAAATCATAGACCAACATACCTAGATTGAGGTGGCTCTCATGTTCTTCCTCTTGCTTACATACACCATCTTAGATTATATCAAATTTGATTTCTTAGTGATAAAGCATTGTTTTATATTAGCAGCTTTTCTGAAGATAAAAATCTCTTTAGTGCATTCAAGGACCAGAGAAGAGACAAAGGTACATTTGGAATACATTATTAAGAACCTACAGTAACATCCATACAATTTTGATTTGTAAGTAAAATTCAACATGTACTTTTTTATAACTGAATGGCAGGCTGCAAGATGTCTAAAGGGGGCATTCAGATTAGGAGCTTTCAAAATACAGTTAGAACACATACCTATGGTCAATTAATCTTTGACGAAGGAGGCAAGAAAATACAATGGAGAAAAGACAGTCATTTTGACAAGTGGTGTTAGGAAAGCTGGACAGCCTCATGTAAATCAATGAAGTTAGAATACTCCCTCACATCATACACAAAAATAAACTCAAAATGACTTAAATGTAAGACAGGACACCATAAATCTAGAAGAAAACAGACAAAACATTATCTGACATAAATCTTAGAAATGTTCTCCTAGGGCAGTCTACCCAGGCAATAGAAATAAAAGCAAAAATAAACAAATGGTACCTAATTAAACTGACAAGGTTTAGCATAGCAAAGAAAACCATAAGCAAAACAAAAGACAACTTACCGAATGGGAGAAAACATTTTCAAACGATGAGACTGACAAGGGCTTAATTTCCAGAATATATAAACAGCTCATACAAATTAATAATAAAAAAAACCCCCACCCAATCCAAAAATGGGCATAAGACCTAAACAAGCAATTCTCCAATAAAGACATACAGATGGCCAACAGGCACATGGAAAAATGCTCAATATCACTAATTATTAGAGAAATGTAAATCAAAACTACAATGAGGTTCACCTTACACCAGTCAGAATGGCCATCATTCAAAAGTACACAAATGATAAATGCTGGAGAGGCTGTGGAGAAAAGGGAACCCTCCTACACTCTTGGTGGGAATCTAGTTTGGTGCAGCCATTATGGAAAACAGTATGGAGATTCCTCAAAAGACTAAAACTAGACTTACCATGTGATCCAGCAATCCCACTCCTGGTCATATATACAGAGGGAACCTTAATTCAGAAAGATACATGCACCCCAGTGTTCATAGCAGCACTATTTACAACAGCCAACACATGGAAACAATCTAAGTGTCCATCGTGGATGACTGGATAAAGAGGCTGTGGTATATTTATACAATGGATTACTACTCAGCCATAAAAAGACTAAAATAATGCCATTTGCAGCAACATGGATGGACCTGGAGAATATCATTCTAAGTGAAGTAAGCCAGAAAGAGAAAGAAAAATACTGTATGATATCACTTACATGTGGAATCTAAAAAAAAACAAACCAAACAAAACACTATGAACTCATCTACAAAACAGAAACAGACTCACAGACATAGAAAACAAACTTATGGTTACCAGGGAGAAGGGGATGGAAAATCATAAAATGAGAGTTCAAGGTTTGCAGATACTAACTGGTCTATATAAAATAGATAAAAAAGAAGTTTCTGCTTTATAGCACAGGGAACTATATTCAATATCTTGTAGTAACTTATGGTGAAAAAATATGAAAATGAATATACATATACTCCCATATAACTGAAGCATTGTGCTATACGCCAGAAATTGACATAAAATTTAAAACTGACTACACTTCAAAAATATTTTTAAAAAGCTATCACTAAAGAAAGAGAAATCATCATTTCAAAAAGTTATGTGCATCCCATGTTCATTGCAGCATTATTTACAATAGCTAAGACAGGGAAAGAACCTAAGTGTCCATCAATGAATGAATGGATAAAGGAAATGTGGCATATATACACAATGGAATATTATTCAGCCATAAAAAACAAAGAAATATGCCATTTGTGACAGCATGGATGGACCTTGAGGGGATTTGCTAAATGTAATAAGTTGAACAGAGAAAGACAAATACTGTATGATCTCATGTATATGTGGGATCTTAAAAAGAAAAAAAAAAAAAAAAAAAAACTCTCATCAATGAAGCAAACAGATTGGCAGTTGCCAGAAGCAGGGCCGGCGAGTGACATGGGTGAAGGTGGTCAAAAGGCACAAAATCCCAGTTATAAATTAAATAAACCCTGATATATAACGTACAGCATAATGACTATAATTAATAATAGTCTATTACATATTTGAAAGTTGCTAATACAGTAGTTCTTAAAAGTGCTCATCACAATCAAAAATATAATAATGTGCAGTGATGAGTGTTACCTAAACTTGTTGTGGTAATCATTTCACAACATATACATATGTCAAAGTATTATGTTGTACACCTAAAAAAACTAATAAAATGTTATATGTCAGTTATACCTTAATTCAGAAAAGAAAAAAAGTAAATATACAGTATATTATATAGTAGCAAGCGGAAATTTTAAAATATATCTTACTTATAGTATCATCAAAATTTAAAAAATAATTAGAAATACCTTTAATAAAATATGTAATACATGCACTGAAAAGTATAAAACAACATGAAAAAAAGAGTACTCAGAAAAATAGAATATCCACTGTGTCAGTGAATGAGAAGAGTTAGTAATTTTTAGATATCAATTCTCCCCAAAATGATCCATAGATTCAAAGAAATCCCCATTAAAATCCCTACAAGTTTTTAAAGAAATTACAAGCTGAAGCTACAATTTATATAGAAACAGAAAAGATATAAAATAGTTAAACCAATTTTGAAAAGTAATTCAATGGGGAAAGGAAAATCTTTACAATACTTGGTCCTGAAACAATTTTATATCAATATGTAAAAAAACAAAAACAAAAAGAAAATACTCTCAACCCTTACCTTACATCATATATAAAAATCAACTCAAATGGGTTATAGACCTAAATGTAAGAGCTGAAAGTCTTTAAACTTTCCTTTAAACTTCTAAAGGAAATCATAGGAAAAACATTTAACTTTAGATTAGGCACAGATTTCTTAGGATATAAAAAGCACTAGTCAATGAATTTGACTGTTGGTCACTTTCAAGCTCCACCACTCCCCTTTCTCCTTACCCACATCAGGGCAAGCTGATTAGAAAGCTTAGAATCTCACTCCTTTAGCACTGGTAAGAAGTTCAGATCATGCAAGCCTCACCTATACATAGGAATCATCACCCCAGCCCCACTACCTAACCACCATAAAACCCCAAGCTCTCCCAGCTTTCAGTCCACTTCTGGACTTGCTTGGAAGCCCACCCTGCTTTCCCAAGAAGACCTCATTATATGAGTGATAAACCTTTCATACCTTCTTGGTTGTATGTATGTGTTCATCAGTTTTGATATCTGAACCAAATTTTGGGTGGAGGGTTCTAACGCCCTCTGTGGGGGTAACCACAACACCATCTTCTTTCTCTCCCTTTCAGGTGCTAAATATTTATACCTCACTTACTCCTGTAAATACTTATACATTAAGTTCCTTTATCTGTAAACCTAATGTTTACCCAATGTACGTGAAGAACATTACTGTACCAACAAAACCTCTACACTGTGTTCATGACTGGGCAGTTGTGTCAGTCACAGAAATCTTGTGGTTTGTATGTAGGTAGGTAGGTGGGTACATATGGATGTACTAGCCTTCACTTTCTTAAGCTCACATCTACCAACTTTCCCATTCACTGGAGAATCTGCGTTGCCAAGATGGATCATTATTGTGCTCCTGAAATGCAAATCAAAACTACAAAAAGGTATCACGTCACACCAGACAGAATGACCATTATCCAAAAGTCCATGAACAATAAATGCTGGAAAGGGTGTGGAGAAAAGGAAACCCTCCTACACTATTGATGAGAATGTAGTTTGGTGCAGCCATTATGGAAAACAGTATGGAGAGTCCTCAAAAAAGCTAAAAATAGACCTACAATATGACCCAACAATCCCACTTCTGGGTATACCCAGAGGGAACTCTAATTCCAAAAGATATATGCACCCCAATGTTCATAGCAAGCACAATAGCCAAGACATGGAAGCAACCTAAATGTCCATCGACAGATGACTGGATAAAGAAGTTGCAGTATATTTACACAATGGAATACTATTCAGCCATAAAAAAATAATAAACTAATGCCATTTGCAGCAACATGGATAGACCTCAAGATCATCATTCTAAGTGAAGTAAGACAGAAAGAGAAAGGAAAATACAATATCACTCATATGTGCAACCTAAAAAAAAAGGATACTATGAACTCATCTACAAAACAGAAACAGACTCGCAGACACAGTAAACAATCTCATGGTTACTAGGGAAAGGGGATGGGAAGGGATAAATTTGGGAGTTTGAGATTTACAAATGTTAGCCACTATATATACATACATTTTTTTTAAACTTTCTTCTATATACCACAGGGAACTATATTCAATATCTTCTAATAATCTTTAATGAAAAAATATGAAAATAAATATACGTATGTATATGCATGATTGGGACATTGTGCTGTACACCAGAAATTGACACATTGTAATTGACTGTACTTCGATAAATTTTTTAAAATAAATAAATTAAAATTATTGTGCTCCTTCTCATGTCTTCCTTGACAGATGTACTTCATATCCACTTCAGATTTTTCAAAAGTGTGGCCCAGATTCATGGAAGCATATAGTACTTTGTGGTAGATGTGAGGTTGAATGTCTGCTTTTTAATTTCAAATCAAGTCACATTTCCTCTTGGGAATAGCCAACCTGTATGTTGTAGAATCTGACTAGTATGGTCTTTCAAGAGACATCAACAGACTTATGCTTCAGGGGACACAATTTATACTGAACTCCATGTGAATAGCCTCCTTTGGATCATGAAAAGTGTCCACCTTCCCAGATTACCTGTCATTCACATCCAAACTGAGAAACAGCCTGTCCTAAATTAGAGACATGTTGCTTTGAAACCTCAAATGAGTGACTCACCTGTATAAAATCAAAAGCCAAGATGTTTAATTCTTTAAGCCACTTTGAGTCTTTTTGTATATGGTGTAGGGGAGTGTTCTAACTTCACTGATTTACATGCAGCTGTCCAGCTTTCCCAAAACCATTTGCTGAAGAGATTGTCTTTACTCCATTGTATGTTCTTGACTCCTTTGTCAAAGATTAATTGATCAAAAGTTTGTGGGTTTATTTCTGGGCTTTCTATTTTGTTCCATTGATCCAATGTCTGTTCTTATACCAACACAAAATGACACTATAAACCTCTTAGAAGAAAACATAGGCACAACATTATCTGACATAAATCTCAGCAATGTTCTCCTAGGGCAGCCTACCCATGCAATAGAAATAAAAGCAAAAATAAACAAATGGGACCAAATTAAATTTATAAGCTTTGAATAACAAAGCAAACCATAAGCAAAACAAGAAGACAACCTATGGAATGGGAGAAAATATTTGCAAAAGATGAGGCTGACAAGGGCTTAGCTTCCAGAATATATAAACAATTCATACAACTTAATAACAAAATAAATAAACAAAAAAACCCCAACTCAATCCAAAAATGGGCAGAAGACAAACAACTCTCCAATGAAGACACACAAATGGCCTATAAGCACATGAAAAAAAAATGCTCAATATCACTAATTATCAGAGAAATGCAAATCAAAACTACAATGAGGTATCACCTCACATCAGTCAGAATGGCCATCATTAAAAAGTTCACAAATGATAAATGCTGGAGAGGGTGTGGAGAAAAGCAAACCTTCCTACACTGTTGGTAGGAATGCAGTTTGGTGCAGCTGTTATGGAAAACAGTATGGAGATTCCTCAAAAGTCTAAAAATAGACTTATCATGTGATCCAGCAATCCCAATCCTGGGCAAATATCCAGAGGGAACCTTAACTCAAAAATTATATGCACCCCAATGTTCACAACAGCACTATTTACAATAACAAAGACATGGAAACAATCTAAATATCCATCAACAGACAGACGACTAGATTAAAGAAGCTGTGGTATATTTATACAATGAAATACTACTCAGCCATAAGAAAGACTAAAATAATGCCATTTGCAGCAACATGGATGCACCTGGAGAAGGTCATTCTAAGTGAAGCCAGAAAGAGAAAGAAAAATACCATATGATATCACTTATACATGGAATCTAAAAAAAGAAAAATGAACTTATTTACAAAACAAGCACTCATAGACATAGAAAACAAACTTAAGGTTACCAAGGGGCTAAGGGAGTGGGAAGGGATAAATTGGGGTTTTGATATTTGCAGATACTAATTACTATATATAAAATAAACAACAATATTCTACTATATAGCACAGGGAACTGTATTCAATATCTTATAGTAACTTGTGGTGAAAAAGAATATGAAAATGAATATATGCATGTTCCTATATGACTAAAGCATTGTGCTGTACACTAGAAATTGACACAAGAGTGTAAACTGACTAATTCAATAAAAACATAGCAAATTTTTTTAACTTAGAAAAATATCCACAATACATAATTTTTTGAGTCTGCAAATACAGACCCTACACATTCTTTTTAATGGCTGCATAGACATCCATATTATAGATGTACTATAATGTATTCATCCATTTTCCTATTGATAGGCTTTATTCAAATTCCTTTAGTTTTTTTTCCCTCATATTAAATTCTGTATTTTATCTCCTGCTGTTTGGACCAAAAATTAATGGTAAGATCTGACTTCTTTTTCCTTAAAAGAAACTTGGGGTTTGAGTCATGGGTATATTTTCTTCCCATTTAGTTTCTTTGGTTGCATACAGGAAAGCATTATCATTCGAATGTTCTTTTAATCATCTAGTCCACAATTTACTGGCAATCAGAACGAATTTGTAACTCATGAGCCATGTGCAGAAAAGAGATATCTCCCTTCACTGAGAAAATAGGCAATTTTGTGAAACATTGGCCATTTATCTATCAAAGTGGGCCATTATACACTGAACCACACTGAGAAGCCACAATGCACCTTCATTTGTTTTCATTTATGCTTTAACGGGTTTTGTTTTTGTATCTAGTGCAAGGCTGATCCAAATTTTGCTACATTTCAATTTACTTTTGACAAAACTGTCTATGAAAATATCAATCAGGAAAACTAGAAGAATAAAGTTAGAATGCATACTCAGCCCAAAAGTTTTCTTTTAATTAAAAAATGAATCATTGAGAAAACAATGAAGGAGATTGTTTCAGTTTATTTAATGTTGTTTCTGCTATTATAACCTATGGCACAGTAAAATCTTCATACACTGTATTTAAGTATTGGTAACTTTGTTTCTGTAGGGCAGATTCCTGGAAATGGTTTTGCTGTGTGAAAAGGCACAGGCTTTTGAGAACGATTAGTTGTAATGCTTTGCAGAGGGAGATCCTCTAAATGAATGCATCTCAGAAAGCAGTCACTTCTCTTACACTGAGGAATGTTGTCCCTTACAATACAACAGAAGCCTGTGGGCCACAGACAGTGACTCCAGGGCCAAGGTGAAATACTCTGTTCCTGGTAGGCAGTTGCAGAGCCTCATGTCCCTTCTGGGACCCTGAGGAGGCTCAGGGAACAAACACAAGGCTCCAGGGGGTGGACTTGACACTACTCTGGGTTTTTTCCCTCAGTCCTCATGGTGCATCTGCTGACTTTCTAGGCTGGAATCATCTAGGTTCCAGCTGTTCTTTCTTGCCTTTAACACAGCGGACTTAGAACTTTCCAATTTCTGTTCTCTCAAGATCTTGAGAAATCTAGTCACTTCCAGTCACTCATGTATGCACTAAAATGCCACCTCCTCAGGGAGGCCTTGCCTGGATACTAGCCATCCAATGTAATTACCTTTCTTCATACCCCTCCTCTCCTTCATGCCAAGATTACTTCACAGCCCTTTTCACTGTCTGAATCCCAATGGCTCTGTGGTCAAGGTCCCTGCCTCCCCTGCAGCTAAATATGATCCCTTTTCTACCCATTACACACCCAATGGCCAAAGGGGTTCCCTATCAAATCCAAGTAAATCCAAATTCCTCTCTCTGCTCATAACCCTTAGACTGCTTTCCAGAGCATTTAGAGTGATAGTATCTCATGGTGGTTTACTGGGCTCTACGTGAGCCCCAGGCTACTGCTCAATCCCTTTCTTTCTGTTCCATCCTGCTTGGCTCCCAGAGGCCACACTGGCCTTCAGCTCTTCCTCAAGGTGCCAGGAACTTGCCTTTACCTCCTGTTCCCCCTACTAGAACACTGAATGGAGACAGTCACAATTCTCATACCCTGGCTTCCTTCAGGGCTCAGATCAAAAGAGTACCCTGTACTTCTCTGCCCTGTTACTTTCCTCATAGCATTATCACCAGCTAAAATTATTTTGTTTACTCATTTACCTATTTATGCATTGTCCCTCTACCAGTAGAAAGTAAGTTCCATGAGGGCATGGACTCTGCTCTTTCTTCCTTTTCCTCATCCTCAGTGACCGGCACATGGTCAGTTCTCAATAAATACTGCCTGTGAGTACAAATGAATTATACTGTGTATCTCTTCCCCGACTAGAATGTAAGCTCCTTGAAAACAGGGACCTCATCTCTCTGGTTCATTACTGTCTTCCCTAGTGCCCATCACTGTCCCTGGTGTCTGATGGACTCTTGGTAACTATTTGTTAAATGAATACAAATGTGTGCCATTAATGGAGCTTGGGATGTGATGGTGATTATTTCTGTAGTGGTATTTGCTTGAACCACATTTAGGTTAAAGGGATTTAGAATATTTAGAAGAGTATTCTCAAGACTACCTGTACTAAGCTGAATAGTATCTACCAAAAATTTATGTCCACTTGAACTTGAGTGTGATCTTATTTGGAAATAAGGTCATGGCAGATGTGATCCCATTAAGTAGAGGATGAGTGTGGGCTTTAGTGCTCTTATAAGAGGGAAATTCCAACACACAAAGATATGGAGGGAGAATGCTGTGTGATAATGGAGGCAGAGATTGGAGTGATGAATTTACAAGCCAAGGAACACCAAGGATTGCTGGCACCTCGGAGAAGCTAGGAAGAAGCGAGGAAGGATCCTCCCCTAGAGCCTTCAAAGAAAGCATGGCCCTGCCAACACCTTGACTTTGGGCTTCTAGAACTTCCAGAACTGTGAGAAAGTAAGTTTCCACTGTTTTAACCTACCCAGATTATGTTACTTTGTTTTAGCATTCCCAGGAAACTTCTAATACACCATCCCTCTTTTTTTTTAAATGCTATTCATCAAAAGATCCAATGGTATCAGTATTAAAAAAAGATATGAAAAGAATTTGATAGTGATCTAGACATTCCTCCATTTTAAGTGTTGGAGATTATATAAAAGACAAGATTTTTCAAGGTGAGAAACTGACTACAAACTAGCTTGGCCTGTTGGACATTTTGCTGAAGAAATGAGAAGTGTTTCCCCATGCCAGGGAATCAGTGTTCAGTTTAAAAGCTGGTGAGGTGAGCAAACACACATCACCATTACTTCCACTGACAGAAAAGCCAAGAACACAGAAGGAGTTGAGTCATATGAGTATATACTGAGACAACCTCTAGGAAAACCAAATGTACATCACATGTAACACACCTCACAGGTACACAGTCATTAAGCAGCAGCATTGTGTAAGGAATGATGCTCACTTGGCCTACACTCATTGCGTAAAACAATCTTAACTTCCACGCTGAGTCCAAAGTGAGGATTTCCTCAGCATGCGTAACACTATTTAACAAGTGCCCACCACCCCCCGGTGTAGAGCTTGGGGGTTTCACTCTTTCACCTTTCCACGCTACCTTAGCAAAGCTCAATAACCCTTAATTTCAAGGAAAAGGGTAGGTTCTTTATTCTCTCTGAGCTTTTCTCCAACTAAAGCAAGTCTGAAGAGGTGTCCCTGTCCACCTAGAGCTGCACTCCAAAAAGGGAGAGCCTGCCCAGGACGCTGACTGTCTGACACATGCGTGAGTCGTGCTGCCCACATGCAGTGATTCAGTCACACTGGCCAGCACTGTTCATTAGAGGAAGGAAAACTGGCCACTGAAATAAGGTAGTTGGCAGGGCTGATTTTATTATTTTTGTCTTCACAGCAAAAAAGCTTGAAAGTGATAACACATTCGTCCAGTGGGAGAAAAGGAGGCAACTTCCCGGACTCTAAGAGGAAGCACTGAACAGCACCAGGTTGAAATTATATGCTAAATTCCATCCAAGAAGTATCATTGAGGAAGTTGCTTATTTCACATTTATTAATAACACTCTGCCAAACCCTCACCTTGGTATCAGTCAGTCCCTGAGGCACCACTACTTTCTGTGGCTGTTCTTAAGAAAAACCCATCCAATAAGAAAGACTGAGCACAGGCCAACCTACCTTCTTCCTGCTGCTTCCTGGAGGCAAAGACCTCACCAGATCTGGGCAACACATTTCAAGAAGATCCAACACACATTCCTTTGAGGACTCTCCTGCTTGCCATGGGTTCTTATAACCTAGACAGCAAGAGCCATGAAAAGAGAGCGTGATGGGAGCTGACACGGTAATTTAATGGAAGTTCTTCCATCAAATAGGATGTGTGTTCAAATACAAGGAAAAGAACCAAGCCCTTTGAAAATGAAATGCACTATAGCAGGTAAGTTCAGAAGCAGAGCCAAGAAAAAGGTTTTTTTTTTGTTTGTTTGTTTTTTTTAATGCTAAGAAGATAAACAAAATGCCAGCTGGTTGTGCTGACCTGGCTTCCTTCGTAAGGGTTTTCTCTCTTCCTGAGTCAATGTAAGCATTGTTCCAACCCTTTTGAACTCCAAAGAGAAAAGTAAAATATTACATCATGCTTTGTATGCCTTTCTTGAAGCTGTGTAGAGCACATTATTGAAATATTGGCTTTTTTCTTTACCTTAAAGAATATTGTAATAAAAGATCTGATATTGATAAAACAAAACATCTTTCAAAACAAAAGCAGAAAATACAAATGACAGCCCTCAATGCCTTTGGATTGAAATGAATTTTCATTCCTTTTTAAAAAGAGTTCAACTTTCTCAAAGGATGAAAAAGTATTTTTACAGTTATACTGGTCTTCACATGAGAAGTTTCTGCAAAAATTGGCAATGATATTTGATGCCAAGGGAATTGAGTAGTGATCATCCTTGTTCTCAACAGACTTGCCTAAAAAAATGTATAAGACCCTTATGATATATTCACATTATCAAGTCTCTAAACATTTTCAAGTTCAGCTAACTGAAAACTTCGGGAAAATAAATTTTGTTTCCTGGCTTTGATTAGCTTTGGTAGGTGCTGCTGTTAATTCACTTATAGTTAATGACATCTTTGAACCATGTACAGCATTGTTCCAAAACCAAACAGTACTCAAAGCTTTCCAGTTTCTCCAACTCAGGGCCCTGAAGCCCAAGCAGAGCCTTGGCCAACAAAAGGGTCACTTATATTAAGAGGTAAAATGGATTTGACTTAGAGTAACTGACTGAAAAAGCAACATAAGTTCATGTCACCTTCAATTTTTGTGATTGAATAACAGCATTTGGACTTTCTTCTTCACTTTGCTCTTCATTTGTTTTGATAATGCTGTTGATTGAGTCTGAGTCAACACTGGGTATCCTGAAAACCCTCTCCGAGGTAGTTGAAAATCTACCTCTGTAAAGAGGCGTGGGCCACAAAAACCTTTGGGATTGCTTACAACTCTCTGTACATCCAGCTGTAGAATCATTGCTACTGAAGAGTGGGAGACAAATCTAAGCTGTCTGCTTTCTAAGAAGTGAAAATCCTGTAATAGCTTTCACTTATTCAACCTTGATCACGTAGGGGGGAAACAGAACTGAGTGCAGCAACTATGGGACCCACTGTAAGGTCCATTTGAACAGTGTAAAAGAAACTCATCTGACCACAGAACCACACAAGAAAACAATTCTACACCTGTTACCAAGTCAGGGGGTGGCATATGAGCAATTGCAGAGAGATGAGGGAATTTCTGTGACTAATGGAAAGACCAGAGGAGGTATCAGAATTCAGTCTGGGGAAGTGAGAGAATTACCTCACACAACATTGAGAGAAAGCCTCTGGTTGCCACTGGGTCATGGACCCCATTGAGGGTGATCATTCAAAAGAATTCATTCCGGCCTACATTGTAATGGGCCATGAATAAAGCCCAAATATGTTACTCTAGCCATGGTTACCTGAAGCAAAGATTAAGACTCCTTTGGAAATGGGTTATCATTTCCCAAGAAAATGCAGAGGGATGAACCCTCATTTGGGCATGTAATTCAAGGGGGTTTGTGGATCCTCAAAGCCGCAGGTCAAAAACCCCCAATGTTAGAGAAGCTGACCTTCAAAGAGGTGAATTTGGGGCACCATTTCTACTTGGAGAGCCTCATAGTGAGAAGCTGGACCCTGACCTTACTGTGTGAGGGGAACAATGAGAAGACACATCGCCTCTCTGCCCTTTGATTATAGGTAAGAAGTCTGCTGTGCTTCATCAGCCCCACTCCCAGGTGGGGGCCCAGGAGGCACAGCTGATAAGGAAATTTCCCATCCTACCCCAAGCTTTCATATTCTGACAATAAAATCCCATCACTGAAGACGATGTGTATAGGATTCCTTTCTGTGACCTTGAAAAGCACAACTAATACACCTGCCAAGATGTGAGGTGGGATGTCCCACTGTGGTTACTCAAATGCCTGCTGGATAGCTGGCTTCTCTCCTCCCTCCCTCTTTCCTGAGCTTCACAGCAAAGATGGGATGATCCCACATGCCAGCCCTTATCCTGGAGACTGTCTTGATTGTTTGCCTCTTATTGTGGGCCTAGAAGAAAGTAATTTCTGGGCAGCTGAACTCTAAAATGAGTAATTTGGTAACTTGGAAAACAAGCGCTAACAAATGTTGCCCAATGAAAGGCTGTGAGGGTGCGGAATTGCTCCTCAATTAGAACTTGGACAGAATCCTAGAATTTTCTAGCTGTCCTTCAGTGCACAGTGTTTTTGAAAAGGTATTAGTCAAGATGAGTCACAACCAAAGTCACCAGGTCACAGGAGATAGAAATATCCTTGAAGTCCATAAAGATCAGGCTTAAAGAGCATTCAGGACACCATCACTCTTATCCTGGCTACGCACACACATTTACATTCCCCGGAGAACACCCACCCTCACATCCTAGCAAAGGCTGGTGTCATGTGTTATACTAAAATGGAGTGAGGGCTGCTGAACATTTGGATCAATGTTCCAATCAGAAAGGAGACTCAATAAAAAAGCTTTAAAGAGAGTCTTATATGTCTGTGAGTCTGTTTCTGTTTTATAAATAAGTTCATTTGTCTTTTTTTTATATTCCACATATGAGTGATCATATGTATATTCATATATGACTGAAGCATTGTGCTGTATATTAGAAATGGACACAACATTGTAAACTGACCATACTTCAATTTAAAAAAAAAAGTAAAAAAAAAAAAGAGTCTTGAAGAAAATAGATAATCACTTTTCTAGAATGGATCATCTTAAGTCAGGGAATTAGACAAGATTCTGTCACTTCTCATTTCTGGAATGATGATTTTGAGGACATTTTCAAGAAGGCGTTAAGGGAAGGTCAAGCCATTTTCTCAAATAGATAATAAGAAAATATTTTGTCTTAGAAAAAGCATGTTATCTGAAAAGTGACATTTGATAACCTATAGCTTCTTAGGTAGAAAATTCTGAACAATCTGGAATAGTTGCTCACCAGTAACCGTAAGAGCAGTAGTCACATGTGACAAGAAGCCCACCCCTTCATCACCTGAGCTCTCATCCCCTGTCTCTCCACATATCCCCCAACCTGATCCCATCTCTCAGACTTCCCCAGCTCCCAAACTCCTCACAGCCTCCCAGGAATCACAGCAAAATCTCCTGCATCTTCAAACACTTGGACCACGCTTTCTCTTTCCACATGGTTTTAATGAAAACCTGGCTCCCTCTGAGCACACTGTTTTTATGGGACCCTCAAGGGGATTGCTTTCTTTTCCACACATCTTGTACCACCAGACCCAGAGGTGGAGGAGGATGTCCTCCCAACCTCTTTGTCCCATTAACACATTGTATCTTCCTCTTCCACAAATGTCCTTCTTTGAAGTTCTGACATCAGACTCCTCCAGCAAATGGTATTAGTCTTTTTTTATGGTCATACATATTTCTTTGGGGTTACTCTCTCTCTCTCTCATTTATTGAAGATTTGCTCTCCAGGTTCACTGATTTTAATATTCTCCTCTGATACCTTGACCTCTCAGCTTACTAGCACCTTTTCTTCTACCTTATTTCAGCTACCCACTCTCATGAAGTACCCTGGCTTTGTTGTTATCAATATCTGCATCCCATCATGATCTCAATTTCCATCATTCTATTCTCTGATCATCCTTCTTCCCCCTGGGATCCCAACTCTCAAAACTCAGACACCACAAAATTCACAGTCCACTGAACTACCCACATTTTCAATATTCCTCACCCATTCTGCATCCTAGTTTCTCTCCTCACCTAGTTTATACACCTGCTCCAAACTTAAGAGTCATTCCTTTCCATTCTCCTCAACTCCCTCATCCCCCCTTTCTTCCTGTTGTACTTACTTGGCATAACCCTGAACCCAGTTAAATCCAGTTCTCCACCTGTTGTATGACTATGCCTGTAAGAGCTGAAGATGGTTAAAAAACACACAACCATCTTGACCTGTCTCTCTTCAGATTTGTGAACTATATCACACATGGATCCTTTCATGACACCTGGCTATCTCTTTACTTTCCTCTGGTCCATTCATTCCCATAACTCACTGGGAAGCCATGTACCAAACAGAACCAGGGTGCAGAAGTTATTACTTTTGTTAGTCATATGGGCATCTGGGTAGGACTTCTGTCAACCAGAACCCCTGATCCAGTTGCATCCTACCCTGGTAAACGGGCCCAGGGCTCCAAATGCCCTCCTATTTACCCAAGTATTCTCATGTTTTTATGTGTGCCATGACTTTAAAAGACTGTGGAAACTGTCTTAGATAGAAGTTCACACTTCCTTCTGCTTAAATCCCCAATATTTCCTTTCCAATCCTCATGTTCTTAAGTCTATCTTACTATTTAATTAATAAAGTTGAGTCAATCAAAAGAAAACTTTCATAATTTCCACACCCACATTTATCAATGTGCCTTTTCTCTTGTTCCCATAAATAATGTCCATCCTCCTCACTAAAGATGATCCCTCCTCTTGTGTCCTAGGTCCCTTCACTCTCACTCAAGGTACTCTGGGACAGCTCTCAAATCTTCCTGCAGCTCCATCAACTCCCCCTCCCCTTAGCTGATTATTCCCATATCCAATATAATGAAAGGATTTTCTTTTTCTCATCTTAAAAACAAAAGTCTTGACTTCCATTTCCCATCCACTTACAATCCATTCCTCTCCTTTCCTATAAATAAAACTCATAAAAGTCTATACTCATTGTCTCCAATTTCTGTCTCTCCAGTCTCTTGAACCCCACTCAAATGCTCTTGTAGAATTCACCAATAGCATTTGTAATGCTGCTTCCAGTGGTCAATTCTCACTCCTCATCTTAACTGACCTCCAACATTTACTAAATTGATTACTTCCTTCTTCTTAAGACACATTCTGAACCTGGATTTGGACACTATCCTCTCTGAATTCTCCTTCCTCCTATCATCTCCATCTTCATCTCATTTCCATGGCCTCCAAAGTTAGATGGTCCTCAGTCCTTATTTTTTATATTCATTCAGAATTCAGACTCTAGGTCATCTAATCTGAAAGCATCCTCAAACTTTAAAGTCTCTTAAGATCACTGGGGGATCATGATAAAAAGTCAATACTCATTCAATAGTTCTGGAGATAGTGAGATTCTGCAGCCCTAACAAGCTTCTAGGTAATGTTAATCCTGTAAGTAGCAAGGATCTAGGTTCACTCTCGTGGCATGAAACAATCTACATTTTGATGACTTTCATATTTCTGATTCTACTCTAGACCTCTCTCCTGAACTTCAGACATATATTCAACTGCCCACTTGCTATTCCACTTGGAGGTCTCAAATTTAACACGTCTAAAACATGTCCTGAATCCTGCCCATCCCTTACCCCCCCAACCAGCTTCTCCTTCAGTCTTCCCAGTCAATAACAATTTCATCCTCAAAACTTCTCAGACCAAAAACTTTAGCATCATCCTTGAGTCCACTCCTCCTTTCCCATCCTATATCCAATTTATTGTCACAGTCTGTTGCTTCTATCTTCAAGGTACATGCAGAATCCAACCACCTCTCAGCTACACCATTGTTACCACCTTGGTCCAAGCTGCTGTGGTCTCTCACTGGGCCTTCTGCAATAAACTCCTAACTGCCTTTACACCCTTAACTGTTCCAGTCTAGTCTCAACACAGCAGCAGAGTGACCCTGCTAGAAAATAACACCCAGCACTTCACCTCTCACTCTAAACACTCCAGTGGTTTCCCTCATCACTTCGAGTAAAAACCAGTGTTCTTACAGAAGACCATATCATCTCCCCTTCTCCCCGCCCCCTAGTTCTCATGATTCTATTTACCTCTCTGATCTCAGCACAGCACCTCCTTACTGTTCCTCCAACTTACCGAGCATGATTCTGCCTTTGCTTTGGCGCCTCCATTTCCTCACTCTTCAAGAGGCCCACATGACTTACTTCCTGACTTCATTCAGGTCTCTGCTCAGCTGTTACGTTAATGAGGACTTTTCTGACTATGCTATATAAAATGATCCCTCTAAATCTCTGCTTAAATTTTCTCCTTCATTACCGTGTGCTATTTTACATAGTGTAACCAGTTGTTTATTTTTGCCCCCACCCGCTAGAATATAAGCCCCATCAGACTGAGGACTTTGGCTTTTTCACTGCTGCTGTATCCATAGCATCTAGGACACAGAGATGGCACCCAATAATTTTTTGAAATTCTGGTTAAGAATTCTTATTTGATGTTACCACCACTTTTTTTTTTCATGTTTCACAACTTTAATAGAACATTCTAACTATTCTGTGCAAATTGAAAACACTGTATTCAGTTATAAATATGTCATAAGTAAGGCTCAGCACTCTACAGGCCTGGCCACGGTGTGGGCACAGCATCCCTGGCTGCCCGAGGCTACAGTCACACAGTTGGAAACCCACATGCCAACCAAGAACAGGTCGCTCCCAACCCAGGGCTTTTAAGACAAGGTGAATATGGGGCCAAGAAATGGGAGCTTCTGAGAAAGCAAGACATTTTCCCACTGAATGGAAAAGCTGTACTTCCCAGCCTGAGCCCCACCCCACAAATCCCAGGTCTGCCCACAACCCTCATCCTCAGAGCCAAGTGTGGTCCATTTGTCACGAGGACTAGCTCACCATCAGCAGTTTCCTCCATGCGGGCTTCGCCTGGTAAGAGACAGACCACCTCTGCCCACTCAGGGCACCAGGTCTCTACTCACAAACCTTGTTTCAGAAACTCTAAGGACAAGGGACAGCATGCATCCCAAGCCCTCACCGGCATGAAAGGGTAAATACATACGAGATGAGCAAGAGCTCGTGCCTCAGGGTCAGTACTACCACTTGTTAAATAAGTGCCTCTGAAGTAACCTCGGGGGCCAGGCATCATGCTGCCATCTTGTCCTCAGGTGACAAGCTTCAGTCTCCCTGGTCACTGCTGTGCTGCTCCCCCGGTCTCCTGAGCATCCTGGCTTTCAGGCACCTTGATAGCCCAACCCGCCAGGCCAGTGGTTCTCAGCTGGCTGCACATTAAAATTACCTGTGGAGCATTTAAGCTGTCAATAACCTAATCATATTCTCCCAAGATTCTTCCTTAATTGGTTTGGGGTGGGGTCTTGCCTCAGTGTTTTCTCAAGTTCTCCAAATTTTCCTAATGTTCATCCAGGTTTCACAACCCCCACTCTGATGATTATCACTCTCTTAGTTTAGGCTGCTACAGAAAAATGCCACCACCACGGATACTTTTTTCTCACATTTCTGGAAGCTGAAAGTCTGAGGTCAAGGTGCTGGCAGATCTGGTATTAGGTGAGAGCAAGCTTCCTGCTTAACATGCAGCCATCTTCTTGTGGCATCCTCACAGAAGGAGCAAAGAGCATTCTGGGATCCCTCTTATAACCGCGCTGATTCCAGGCACGGGGTATCCGCCCTCCTGACCTAATTACCTCCCAAAGACCCCACCTCCAATACTATCGTGTTGGGCTTAGAGTTTCAACGTATGAATTTGGGAAGGACAAAATTGTGGTCCATAGCAATCATTTTGACCTCAAAATCATAGTCAAGGTCAGTGTGATTTTTACACATTAATGTGAATGAATAAGAATCACCTGGAGGGTCTGTGAAACCAGTTTCCTGGACAAACTGCCAATGATTCTAATTCAATAGTTTGGGAGAGAGGAACATAGGTTTCTAATTCTAACAAACCCATAGGTAATGCATGGTGCTGCGGGCGTCAGGGCCACACTCAGAGAACTACTGGTCTAGTACTTTCAGGTTACTCTGTGTGTGGAGAACATTCCAGTAGCCTTCCAGGGATTGGGCTTAGGAGCTTTCAGTGGGATGGAACTTTCTGCAACCTTGACCACACCCTCCAAGCACCCACACCTGGGGACCAGCAGCAGCAGCAGCAACTCTCTGATTCTCCCTCCCCTCGGAATAAGCCCCAAATGTGCGGGCAGGGCCAATTTTCCTTTTTTCTTTTTGTGGGGGACGAGGGGGAGCTTGACTCTGAATTGTGCACTGATTTACTATTGATTTCAAGTATGTATACAAGTATTTATTAAATTCCTATCATGCACAAGTGCCGGCACCATGCTTGGCACTGGAGGATACAACAGTGTGCTCTTGCTACAGCCAAGTTAACCACCTGCCCCAAAGTCTTTTTCTGGATTTCTTCCAAGGATCAACAGGTACCTATGGGATTATCCCAGAGTCCTCCAGTTGGGAATGCAGATTAGGCTTCAACAGGAAGCTGGCTATGCCCTCACAGACCCCTGCAGATTCTGAACAGTTTATCAAATGAGCTCCCCCTTTAAGAGACAAAAACTAGGTACTATCTTCCACACCAGACCCTAAAGGATGGCAGAAAGAAACACAGTTCTTCTGCAAAGATTTTCCAGTCATTTGTAAGGATTTCCCCTGTCCTTTCCTTAATGAATAAATGTTTTAGTCCAACCTCTCCCAAAACACAGAGTGTAAGTGGCACAAGGAAACTGGGTTGCATGGCCAAACAAGCTGGGAAATAGTGCATATAATATTCCACACTTAGAGAATCAAAAATGTACCTCTGTGTATGAAAAGCCATGAGAAGTCCTGCAGTAACTTATAACATTCCACTAAACAGACTGAGAAACAACTGATATAGGTCAATCCAAGCCCTTTGTTAGTACACCTTTACAGGCTTTGGGTTATGTTAGACCGAATCACTTCAGCATTAACAAAGACTTAAACTCAACAACAGAGCCACAAGCCTGAATCTGGGTAGTGCTGAAAATATGAGCTTTCTCTTGTTGTGAGCATCCTATTTTTCTGAAGAGATTTTCTGCTATTTGAGACTCAGTGGGAGGGCAGAGCAGGGCTTGGTAACCTCTCTAGAGAGGAACACATAACTAGAAAGTGGTTCTTTCTTTGTGTGGTAAAATGTCAGGTGACTTCCCTCTGATTAAAAATGAGTCTAAAGGGCCTAATTCCCAAAATATATGAACAGCTCAGACAACTCAATAGCAAAAAATAAACAGCCCAATCAAAAATTGGGCAGAAGACCTAAATTGACATTTCTCCAAAGAAGACATACAGATGGTCAACAAGCACATGAAAAGATGCTCCACATCACTAGTTATCAGAAAAATGAAAATCAAAACTACTGTGAGGTATCACCTCACATCAGTCAGAAAGGCCGTCATTCAAAAGTCCACAAATGACAAATGCTGGAGAGGGTGTGGAGAAAAGGGAGAGGGTATGGAGAAAAGGTGGGAATGTCATTTAGTGCAGACACTATGAAAAACAGTATGGAGGTTCTTTAAAAAAAAACAAAAAAGAGTTACTATGTGATCCAGAAATCCCACTCCTGAGCATGTATCTGGAGGAAATTAATTCAAAATAATACATGCACCCCAACGTTCATAGCAGCACTATTTATAATAGCCAAGATATGAAAGCAACCTAAGTGTCCATAGACAGATGACTGGGCATATATATATATATATATATATATATATATACACACACACACACACACACGCACACACACACAATGAACCACTATTTAGCCATAAAAAAGAATGAAAGTAGTGCCATTTTCAGTAACACAGATGGACCTAGATATTATCATACTAAGTGAAGTGAGTCAAAGACAAATATCATATGATATCACTTATATGTGGAATCTAAAAATGATACAAATGAACTTATTTACAAAACAGAAATGGACTCACAGACACAGAAAACAATCTTACAGTTACCAAAAGGGAAAGAGGGAGAGGAATAAATTAAGAATTTGGGATTAGCAGATACAAACTACTATATGTAAAATAGACAAACAACAAGGACCCACTGTATAGCACAGGGAACTATATTCAATATCTTGTAATAACCTATAATGACAAAGAATATGTATATGTATAACTGAATCACTCTGCTGTATACCAGAAACTAACACAACATTGTAAAACAACTATACTTTAATTTAAAAAAAAAAAAGAAATGAGTTTAAACTTTCTAATGGCTTAAAATCTAGGAATGAGATGTAATTTCTGGAAAGATCTGTAACCCCTGATCATCACAACTCTCAGAACCTCCTTCACAGGGATGTGTGAGAAACAAAATGGGAACTATATATAAAAAGCACCTGGCACATACTCAGTGGGAAGAAAAAAAGAGTCACCTGGGAGGTGAAAGATCAGAACAACTGAAACCCACAGGAATCAGAAATAAGCTGGAGGGCAACTTCCAGGACAGGGAGGTGAGGAGCTCTGTGCACCTGATCCCCAGTGGAACAACCATTACTGCTCAAATTATCAAACAACCATGTAAAGTCTCTGGAAATTGTCCTAATGGCATACAGCAAATGGAAAAATATTATTCAAGAAAATGTAGTAAGTCTTGGTAGAAACAACAAAAGCCTATTGCAATTCAGCCATAACCTGCTCCCATTTTCCTTCCCTAGCTTGTTATGATGGAAGCTCTACTCTGGGATGTTATGGCCAAGAGGGTGGGGAGGGGGTCCCTTTCCCCCCGGCTCACAGTCTAGGACTACAGTACCTCCTTGGGGGTGCAGGCCGATGGCATTTCTCATTCCCCCAGCTTGCAGTTTGGTGTCACAGAGGCTAAATGCCAAATGAGTGCAATGGAGCAGTCAGGGCGCCCCTCAGCACTCATCTCAGTCCCAATTGCAGGGCAGAGTCTAATCTCAGGTGTGGCAGCCAAGAACACTTGGCCTCTGATCACTGTCATGCTAGCTCATTCACAGGGTGGAAGTTTTACACCAGGAGAGGAAAACCTGGAAGGTCAGAGTGTACTACCTCTACTCAATACCTTGCTATAAAGCTGGGATGTCCTTCAAGAGAAGTAGGAAACTGCATTTGCCCCCAATGCTGGAGCAATGGCCCAGAGACTTTACCCAGGTGGAGTCACATCATTGGAATGGAGAACTCTCCCCGAATGAAGTGACTTCATCTGGAACAGAGTGTGGGGCAAGCCTGAAGGTGCTCTCAGAAACCATGGAGATTCAGGTGGGAAGCAATTGAGAGCAGGCTGGTAGCTATTTTATACACAGTGTATTCAATATCTCGTAGTAACCTATAATGAAAAAGAATATGAAAATGAATATATGCATGTATATGCATGACTGGGACATTATGCTGTGCACCAGAAATTGACACTTTGTAACTGACTATACTTCAATTTAAAAAAAAAAAGAAAAAGAAAAAAGAAAGAAAGAAAGAAAAAAAAGAGCAGGCTGGTAGTGCCACAAGAACAAGCTAAACCATTAGGCCAGCGAGTTCACCAGAGAGGACCAGGGAAAAAGAGAGCTAAGAAGAAGTAAAATAAAAGCAAAGTTACCTAAATGTGTCTCCAGCAGGCAGCATAATCACAGAGAGGCACTACTCCAATTGACTTTAAAGCACAGTAATTTGCCTGCATCTCTCTGGTGGAATATACCCTAAAGATGAAGGAAATGAGGGAAAATGAAATTAAATATTTTTCAATGACTATAGTATGGGTGTAGTGTTGTACTATAATTCTGAAGTGGTGAGCAAGTGAATAATTACATACTATCCTAATTTTTATCACTGTTATTGTTGTTGAGAGCTGGGCTCCTTGGCAGGGGAAAAGAATATACAGATAGAAGATAGACGAAGGCAAGTAAAAGCCTTGAAGTCTCGAATTTGGATTGGAAGCAATAGTGTGACCTTTTGACATATTTTCTCTATAGTAGATATAGAAATAGGTATATATAGTAGATATAGAAATAGCAATATAGACATAAAAATAGGCATAAAATGCATTCCTTTGGTTGGTTAAAATCCACTATATTGTTTATCTATATCTGTCTCTTTGTTCAATTCGCTGAAAAGACCAATCCAGTGACCAATGCAATAGCAAGGAGCAACTCTAGTGACCAGTTTGGTCTTCACATACCATTTCCCACTGAAAGGAACGAGGGGTCCTTAGAGAAGTGGTAACTTCCATCTCTGCAAGTAAGCTTAGAATACGTACAAGTAAACAGAGGATATCTTATTCCAAAATTCAAAGGAATTATCAAAACATATTGGGGTATTTCAGAAGAATTCAGGAGCCAACTAGAAGCCTTGGGATCTAATGCCAGTTAATAGGAATTATGGGAGACAGAAATTTGTTAAACAACTCTATGGAGATGAAAATGGCAAAATCCAGGCTGGTAGAAACAGCAAAGCATAAACAACCCAGTTTCTTCAACAAGTAAATTGCATGGGAATAAAAAGAAAAAGGAAAAGAAAAGAAAAGAAAAGAAAAAGGAGGAAAACTATAAGGGACTTAGAGATCTATGAACCATTCACAATATGTGAACCTTAATTTGATCTTGATTTAAACAAACCGTGGGCAGTCCTTGCTTTATATTGTTCACAAATGAACAGATTTCTGTTGCCAGTTTAGTTAAATAACACCAGTCCTCCAGCAACGTGGTTCAAATCTCAGTTACCACAGTATATTAAATATGAATAATTGCATAAAATGCAGATGTCACCACTAGGTCTTCAGCCCACAAATCACTATACAGTCATCCCTCACTATCCATGGGGGATCAGTTCCAGACCCCCCAGGGACACCTAGTAAAGGATATTCAAGTCCCTTTTATAAAATGGCTCAGTATAATGATCATAGTCAGTCCTCCATATAAACAGGTTTTCCAACATGTTCGGGGACTAATCATGTCACTTCTTTCAAAGTCTGTTGGTGGTTGGTCACTGTGCAACTATTATTCAGGACACACAAAAACAGTAAAGTGTGTGAAGTGTGTGGTTGTGTAGCCTCTTGGTCTCTCAGTGATAAACCTGCATGCCACTTTACAAAAACAGAAAATTGAAGGAAGAAATTGACCAACAAAGATGAAAATTCAGCAAAGAGACAAAAAGTGATATCGCTGGACGTGAAATTCACACAGAATCTAGATGGAGTTATGAAAGAAACAGCTGACTGTGGGGATGTTGACCCTGCAGCCATCTAAGAGACTCTAGATCTGCAGCCAGAGGAAATCAGTGAAGGCAAACTTAGCAACACAAATGGGGAAAGCGGTTGTGGCAAAGAGACAAAGACACAAAGACTCCCAGAGGAAGTGACATCAGCAAAAATCTTTATGTTAAACAAACTCTTGGATACATTTCACAATATTGGAGGCACTAAGGATAAAATGTTGGAAGCGGATCCAAAGTTAGAAAGAAGTATGACAACTTGCCAAGACATACAAGAGATGGTGCCTTCATATTGTAAGTTACAGGACCAGAAAATGAGCGAGCACTGCTCAAACTATTCTTGATAGGTATTTTATAAAGAATTAAAACACTTAAAACACTTGATGTTCCTAATGTTTTAAATGTATTACTATGTACTAAATAAATACTAGTTTTACTAGATTTTTTCATTTTCTTATCTATTTATAACCAAAGTAGGAGAGTTTTTAATGTTTAATTGTTTAATATTTGCAAATATCATAGATCAATAATAATTTTACCATTAATTATGTAAATTATTTTTGCATGGTCACTTTACAGTCCTACACTACAGTGCAAAGTGAAGACTACCTGTATTTGAAGAAAAAAATGAAACAATGATCTTTGTACATTGAGTGGGTAGTTGAAGATATTAAGGACTTCTATTTTTTAGTTGTTGCAGTGGCATGGTAGATATGTTTAAAAAAAAAAAAAAAGATGACAGAGAAAGTCCTTACCTTTTAGAGATACATACAGTTAAAGTTATATGATATTTAGAATTTGCTGAAAATAATGTAGAAGGGAAGTGCAAGGCAGTATAGGTGAAATAAAATTGGCCATGAGTTGGTACCTACTGAAGCTCAGTGACAGGGATATGCAGTTTATTTTATGTCTACTTTTGTATATATTTCAAATTTCCAAGAAATTTTTTAGATGCTAATTGACCAGAGAAAATGTAAAAATATCATCATCCAATCTTTAATTGAAAAGTTTAACTTTACTTTGTGGCTCCCTGGCCACAGAAGAGCCAGGCAACATTGCCAGGTTCAATGGTAAACGCCTAGTGGGCTCTTAAGTAGGAAGGAGGCTAAGTCTGTTCAAGGACACTTGAGTTCCTGCCTTGCCTTCACAGGACACTGGAGCATGTGACATAAATGGGAGATAGGAAGGAATAAAAAGAAAGATTTCTTCCCCAGAAGAGCATTGTCTATGATCACACTTTTGTTTACACAACTTTTGTTTAACCCCTGGTATTGGCTGCCAGTGAAGAGGCAGGGAGAAGAGAGATGGTTGTTTTGAAAATTGTCTTGTTTTTAGAAGCTTATCGAGCTCTGACAAAAACAATGGTTGAGCAATCAAGTGTGGCCAAAGACTCTTTTTTAACCACTTTAAATCCAATTTAATTTCCAGCTTTATTGAGATATAATTGACAAAGAGCACTGTGTAAATTTAAGGTGTACAATGTGTTGATGATTAACCACAGTAGCATTAGCTAACACCTCAATCATATTACATAATTGCCATTTCTCTTTTGTAGGTGAGAACACATAAAATTTACTCTCTTAGCAACTTTTAAGTATGTAACACAATATTCATTAACTATAACCACCATGCTGACATTAGAGTCCCCTGAACTTACTCATTTTGTGACTGGAAATTTGTATCCTTTGACTAACATCTCCCCATTCCTTCCAGCCCCTGGCCATTGGTTACCACCATTCTACTCCCTGTATTGATTTATTTTACTAAAACAGAGAAAGCCTATTTCTTTATATTATACATTTTTGTAAATTACAATTTTAATTTCATAGGAGTTAATTGCAAGATAGATTTCTGCTATTTATTTTTAGCATCTGTGCCAACACTTGTCAATCAAAATATAATTCAGTCTTAGTTCCCTTTATCTGTACATCTGTCATTGCTGTTAAAGATCTTTCCTTCTATTACTCCATAAGTGTCAAAGTTGAAGGTGGAAGAACATAGCTAAAGAGTTGCTTATACATCAAAATTGTTCAGGCTTAATTTTCAATATTCACAATGGCTTCAGGAGAAAATATCTTTGGAGATTCATTTAAGTTGTTGGGTGAGTCTGTGCTCATTTCAGTAACTGGCATATATGTTTTTTGGAAAAAAGTCAGTTATCCTAACAATAGAACCAAACCTCTATAAGGGAGCACTATTTGAGAGTCAATCTGTACTTTTTGTACAAATCTCGTACTTTGATGAATGGAAGATGTAAACTGGGTCAACTTTTGATCCAAGTAACCATTTAGCATTATTGCTGCATGAATTCATTTTGCTACATGAAATTAAAGGCCAGCTTTAGCATATTCACTTAAAAGTTTCTGACCACCTTTCCCAATGCACTGTATCATTTTATAGTTAGAAAAACTGAGTTGTTAAAAAGCAAATGAATGTTCCCACCACAGTGAAAAAAGATAAACCCTAAACTTCTGCCAAGAAGTCTCTCTTCTCTGAGAAATACATAGATACTGATTCCCCAGATTCCTGTCCACTGACAGAAAGTGACTCAGGTCTCTGGCTTTACAGATAGGGAACAGCTAATAATTCACAGCCTATTGATTTGGAGTTCTCATGACCCATGCCTCTGTCTTGAATTTATGTTTCTCTCACTGTATCTTTTAATAGCAAATTGTGATTATCTGCACCTGCTTTAACAGTCAAACAGGTTTTTATACTGAGCTTTATAAACCTCATTCTAAATTGTTTTCCACATAGTATTTGAGGTTCGTTCTTTAGCAAACTACTAAAATATTTACATTGGGGGTTTTATTAGCCTTTCCTCTAATACACTGTAATTTCCCAAACCTGGAAGGTCCCCAGTAACTGGAAGGAAATGTACTTGTTTTGAGCTTTAGCTTTTTTTTTTTTTTCTTATAAAGAGGAAGAACAAAGTGAAAAGGCTGAGAAATAAATGAAAAAAGCTTGAGTCAGATGCAAGTGGATGTAGACTGAGACAAAACCCAAAACTCCAGCTTTAAATAGAGAAAACAAGAAGATAAAAGTGGAAAGTCTGTGGCCAAAATAATTTATTCTAAAAAATGAAAAAAAAAAAAAAAAAAAGAGGGGACAAAATCTGATATGAGAAAAAGTCAGGGGTTAGGATAAGCAGTGGTGCTTAGGTGAACAGCATTGACTTTCCCTTTCTTGTTTCAGTGTTTTTCTTCTTAAAGTGGGTTGTTAGAATTAGGGCTTCTTTTGTCACATTGAGTTTACATTTGACTCCTTCCACTTTGCAAAGTTTTGTTTGTTTGGCTTGTGTTTATTCAAAATGAATTAGACTTCTACTTTCAGATCCAGTATGTAAAGAACTCAGAAGTCACCACTCAAACCTAACAATAAATAAAAAGTTGAGCAAACTGAAAAATCAACAACTCTTCTTGGATCTTTCAGAGAAGTAAGTCACAGGGCAAACTGCTACTCTCCCCCCAAAATTGGAGACATACAGGTGGATACAAAAATCACAACTTACCTGAGTAGAAACAACCAAGCAGAAACTTCCTTAGGAATCAGTGCTGGGGTAGTGTAATTGGCAAGTTTCTAGAGACTCAATGTGGACCAGCCTGAGAGATGAAAACTCCAAAGGGACTCAGTCATCAGGGGAGAGGGACCCACACTTTGATGAGTTTGTAGCTCCAGGAGGTCTAACAGGTTCTCACAGTAAAAATGGGTGAAAATTCCCATCTGCTTCCAGCAGGAGGAGCAGAAAGGAAACCATTTTGAGAAATACCAGAGCATTCTGTTTTTCTTATCAATGCCTAACCTCAGGAGAAACTGTTTTACCAGAGCCTAACCTACCTGGAGAAGGGAAATGTCCAACTCCAACCCATTCTACCACCCTGTCCACTTAAGAGGGGGGGGAAGTTCTGAGAAGAACTGGTGAGGTTCCAGGGGCACAGGTAAGACCTAATCATAGGGCTACAGAATGCACACCTCCTCCAACACCTTACTACTATGTAACTAATGGCCTGTTTCCCACAGTTCCTTTTTCCTAGTACATCATGCTTGGCTTTCAAACAAAAAAATCACAAGGCATACCAAAAAGGTAAGAAACAGTTTAAAGAGACTGAACAAGTAACAGAACTAGAGTCAGATAGGCCAGGAATTATCAGGCCAGGAATACATATAAACTATGGTTAATATCCTAAGGGGTCTAATTGAAAAAAGTAGAAAGCTACAAGCACAGAGAGATGGAAACTCTAATAAAGCATCAAAAAGAAATGCAGAGATCAAAAACAATGTAACAGAAATGAAGAATGCATTTGATGGGCTCACTAGTAGACTAAATATGGCTGGGGAAAGAATCACTGAGCTTCAGGATATGACAATAGAAACCTCTCAACTGAAAAGCACAGGGGAAAAAAGCCTAAGTATTCACAAACTGTGGGACAACTACATAACATGTAATATATCTGTAATAGGAATATCAGAAGAAGAAAGAGAGAAAAAAATAAAAGAAATGTTTGAAGCAACAGTGACTGAGAATTATTCTCCCAAATGAATGTCAGACACCAACCCACAGATCCAGGAAGCTCAATGAACACCAAGCAGGACAAATAAATGCTCCCCCCCCCAATCCATACATAGGCATTATATTTAAACTGCAGAAAATCAAACATAAAGAAAAAAATTGAAAAAAGAGAGAAAAAAAAAACACCTTACTTATAAGGAGAAAGGATAAAAAAATATATCTGACTACTCCTCAGAAACCACGCAAGCAAGAAGAGTAGAGTGAAATATTTAAAGTACTGAGAGATAAACCCACCAACCTAGAATTCAACACTCTGAAAAGTTATCCTATTAAAAAGGGAGAAATATAGTCAGAAACAAAAATAGAGGGAATTTGTTGCCAGTAGATCTACCTTGAAAGAAATGTTAGAAGTTTTTCAACAAGAAAAAAATTTATATAGGTGAGAAGCTCAGATCTACAAGAAAAAAGAAGAGCATCAGAGAAAGAGTAAGTCAAGGTAAAATAAAAAGCTTTATTTTTCTTATTGTTAATTGATC